>NC_048231.1:88015646-88358220 GCF_002007445.2 Ailuropoda melanoleuca | reverse complement strand
TTTTTTTTTTAAACATTTACTTATTTATTTCAGAGAGAGAGCATGTGTGCGCATGTGTGGGGGTGGGGAAAGGGAGCCAGTGAATCCTCAAGCAGACTCCCTTGCCAAGCACAGAGCCTGACACAGGGCTCCATCTCAGGACCCCAAGATCACGACTCAAGCTGAAATAAATCAAGAGTCCGAAGCCCAACTGTCTGGGCCACCCAGGCGTCCCTCTTTCATTTTTATATACTATTTCTCACTGGCTGGAAACCTCGCAGAATCTTTTATTTCAGTAAAATAATTGTAAATATTATTTGCTAAGAAGCACTAGCTTCTGCCCTTCCCACATCTAGTCCTTTATCCAAAATGCTCAAGGAACCAACTTGGCTCTAAAACACTTCAATATTTTCAATATTTGGGTAGATTTTATTTTTCCTTGCTTGGGAGAGCTAAGGTGGTATCATGCAAAAGTCCCTCCATGTAGCAAATCCCAGGGTTTCTCTCCTGTCAGAAACAGTCTTTGGGATCTCTTTATATGTAGTTCAGCTCCCTGTTTCCTAACAAACCCCAAGAACAGAACATTGACACCCTACGATTTTTTCATCAATTCTCAAGGCTGCTTTGAAAAATCTCTATTTCTATGCTGCCACAGCTTTTTAAATTCCTGCTTTTCTTCTAACCCATTTATTTTTTTTTTCTAGTTACAGAAGACACAATTTGCAAGTGAAATTTTTGCAGTTAAAAGAAAATTCATGAATATCAGAATTTTGCATAAAGATGAATTATAGTTGGAAAAGGGATGGTAACAGTACTAGGTAACTAAGAGAATGTGGTATAGACCAATCTGCCCGGCAATCAGCCAATGGCTTGGGTGGAATCAGTCAGCAATTCATTAATTTATGATGTTTCTACATTTATACACAGATACTTCTCCTGAGCTATGTGAAAATTCCTGAGAAACAGCATTTATGTTCATTTTCCTTGCAAGAAAATACAAAACACAAAAGAATATTGTTAAGATATCACAGCACACATGTTGGACTACATCATAGTCTTCAAAATAAGTAACGTAACCCCTTGAAATGAGGGCATCATAAGACTTTTCACGGAATACATGGTTTTAAAAGCATGAGTAGTTTTAAGAGCTGTTAGTCTGAAGGAACTGATTTTTGGATGCTAAATACACAAATGAAGGAAGGTTCCTTAAAACTGTGAGGGCAGAACTTTTCTCTCTTTAAGGAAAACAATCAAGGATGGAGGATTTCTGACTTTTTCATTTCATTTCAATTCAATTCAATTCATTATTTATTTATTGAGACAGAGAGAGAGAGAGAGCGTGTGCACACGTAAGCAGGGAAGGGCAGAGATAAAAGGAGAGAGAGAATCCCAAACAGACTTCATGCTCAGCATGGAGCCAGACATAGGGCTGGATCTCAGGAACCTAGGATCATGACCTGAGTCAAAATCAAGAATCCGATGCTTAACCGACTAAGCCACCCACACGCCCTGGATTTTTGACTTTTAAAGTAAAGTCTGCCATGTATTTTTTTTTTTAATGGATGATGATGAATATCAAGTAGTTATGGTAAATATTCTATTGAATATATTTATGAGAACAGTATTTTATTTTTAAATGTCAATATTCACACTACCCTCCAAATTACATCTTTTGCAAATGTTTAAACTTATTATTGAAAAGTTTTAGCTGTTAATATAAAAACATGCGAGGAATCAGACATTTCTTGATCCTCCTTAGAGAGATAGTAAGCAAAAAAAAAAAAAAAAAAAAAAAAAAAAAGGTTTGAAAGTCACCAGACTAAATCAGGCCAAGATTTCATTAACCTCTAATATTCTAATGTCAAGACTCTACATAAGAAGCTACATATATAAATCCTAGGGTGTCTGCACTGACAGAGAGGTGAGCCTTTTGTAGAGTGGGTGAGATCTGAGTAGGGTTTTATGCATGAAAAGCAGGGAACCTGAGAAAAGATAAAGATGCTAGAGGTGAAAGGGAGGGGCCCGCAGCCGGTAGGCCTGCCCTGGAGATGGAGAGCAGATGTCCACAGGTGGAAAAGGCAAACTGCGTGGGTTTTCAGGGCCCAAGAAGCTTGGGTTCAAGTTGAGATTTTACCACATTTTGGCTGCGCTACTTTGAAGAAGTCTTAATTCTCTTTTAAAGATCAAATGAGGGGATAGAAAATGCTTCTTATAATAGCACAGGTTAGTTGGTAAGCCCTTCTCAAGGAGGAGCCATTAAACAGCAGCAGTGTGCAGAACAGCCAAACCACCAGCTATGGCACCAAAAGACTGTGTGGAAAGAAAAATTGCCATTTCCTGAAGGTACGATCTCAGCCAGGGTCACCAAACCTCTCTGTGCCCAGTTAGCCTTAAGTGTCAAATAGAGATAACTAAGCTGCCCACTTTATAGGGTTATTATGAAGATTAACTGAGTTAATGTAAGTACAAGAGCTTAAAATCGTGTTCAAAAAATTATTTATTGCTGTTAGTGGTGGTATTGTCATTATTACTCTCTGATTTTTAATGTCAAATAGGGATCAGGAGAATACTAACCACTAATAAGTATCTGTTGTATTAAGAATCTAAAAAAAGGGAAGTGGGGGCAGGGACAGGCAGCTAAATCTATGGGAGGGTTTTAATAATAAAAGCTAATAGGACTCCATGATTTCATAGCAAAAGTATGTGACAATGAGCCAGTGCAGTTGTCTGCTCTTGTAACTAGCAAGTAACATGTATCTTTTTCCCTTGCTAAAAGGCTCCAAACCCCAAAGCACATTGCAATTTGTTCTATAAAGAATACTTTGTGATGTATTCAGTATACTATATTTGGTCCTTAATAATAACACAATTTGTTAGGAATAATTTTGCAATACGGTAGGAATATTTTGACCTTACATAAAGGAGGTCCAAAACTGAAGTTCTAAAAGGCTTATTATAAAATATCCTTACCCTGTTATTAACATACCAACCACAGAATAAAAGGTAGCAGTACCACAAAAGCTCTTTGAGTGTAACTAATCTGCCCCTACTCCTGACCTTTCAAACCATATTCAGGACATATTGCATAGTTTTATAGAAACTATTTTAGAAATTATGTTTGGGCTAAAATCTTGAACACAAAGATCAGAAATGTGTTTTTTAAGAAAAGCATTTTCAAGGAAACCATGTTTTAAATTTTAAAAAGAAGTCTGGGTAACTACAACCAAAGGGTGAAGGGTGATGTACCAAACAGACTGCACTGCTTCCTGACTTCATGTCAACATTCTGTTGAAGCTAAAACTCAGGATACGTATTCTGAGGATTTGTTAACAAAAAATATGCATTGAAACTAATAGATCAGCATTAGGAATTTTATAACTTACAAGTATGTCTGGCCAGTGAGTAGTTGGATCCACCACTAGTCAAGCCAAATCCCTCAGGAATTTGACTTGAGCTTCGAGGTCTGGTCAATAATTTAGGAGGTTCAATTTCAGCACCAAATTCAGCTCCTATTACTCCTAGTAAAACAATGGCAGTAGCTTGCTTCCGTCTTTCCTCATAAGATGTGGAAATCTTTTTCATTTGTGGGATACTTGACAAGCAACCTGAAAACCAAAACATAAGTTAAAATATCAGTACATAAAAGACATATAAAAATAATAAAATTTCAAGATTACTCTTCCCGGAAAGAACAGTCTTTTCAACAAATGGCACTGAGGTGACTGGTTACCCACCTGCAAAAGAATGAATTTGGGCTTCCACCTTTCACTACACAAAAAATCAACTCAAAATAGATTCACAGTACTAAATATAAGAGCCAAAACAAAATAACTTGCAGAAGAAAACAGAGAGCAGTACCTTCATGATCTTGGGGTAGGCAATGATTTCTTAGATATGATACAAAAAGCACAAGTAATTTTTAAAATTTCCTTAATTGGATTTCAACAATATTACAAACTTTTACACTTAAAATGACAGAATCAAGAAAGTAAAAAGACAACACACAGACTCAAAGAAAATACTGTCAATTATATATCTATAAAGGATTATATCCAGAATATACGAGGAACTCTTTTTTTTTTTTTTAAAGATTTTATTTATCTATTCGACAGAGATAGAGACAGCCAGTGAGAGGGAACACAAGCAGGGGGAGGGGGAGAGGAAGAAGCAGGTTCATAGCGGAGGAGCCTGATGTGGGGCTCGATCCCATAACACGGGATCACGCCCTGAGTCGAAGGCAGATGCTTAACCGCTGTGCCACCCAGGTGCCCCTATACGAGGAACTCTTACAACTCAATAATAAAAAGTACAACTTTTAAAATGGTAAATAATTTGAATGGATATTTGATATATGATGATATATGAATGGCCAATATGCTTAACATCAGTGGTCATTAGGAAAATGTAAATCAAAACCATAATGAGATACCACTTCGCATCCACTAGAACGGCTGCAATAAAAAGGATTATAAAATGTGCTGTCAAGTACGAACAGAAAATGAATCCATTGCAGGCAGAAATGTAAAAAGGTACAACTACTTTAGAAAACAGTTTGGCAGTTACTTATTCAGTTTGGCTTTCTATTTCTTCTTGAGTCACTTCTGATAGCTTGCAGTTTTAAAGGAATTACCTATTTAATCTGAGTTTTTTAATTTATTGGTGTGAGATTATTTGCAGTATCCTCTACGATGAAAATACTTCAAATGTATCATTGCTATGGATCCTTCTAAATAGTATTTGTGCCTTCTCTAATATTACTTTTCATGCTTTTCTTGATCAGTTTTGCTAGAAAAATATATTTTACTAGATTTTCAAAAAATACTTTGTTGGGGCACCTGGGTGGCTCAGTTGGTTGAGCATCTGACTCTCAGTTTCGGCGTAGGTCATGATCTCAGGGTCATGAGACACAGGTCAGGCTCCATACTCAGCGGGCAGTCTGCTTGAGATTCTCTCTCCCTCTGCCCACACCCTCCCACTTGCACACTCTTTCTCTAAAATAAAAAAAAAAAAAATTAAAAAAACACTCTGGTTTTGATCTTATTTCATTTCTGTTTCACCAACTTCTGTTGTTATTTTTATTATTTCTCCTTCTACTTTATGTTTTCTTTCTATCAGTTCTTTTTGTTACTAGGTTTATTTATTTATTTATTTTTAAGTAAACTCTATACCCAACAGGCTTGAACTCACAACCCGGAGATCAGGCGTCGCATGCTCCACCCACTGAGTCATCCAAGCACCCCTGTTTTGTTTCCAGGTTCTTAGGATAAACACAACTCACTTATTTTCATAACCTATTATGTTATGTTTTACATTGCCAGTCACAGAGTTAACATCCATTTTCCTCACCTTAAATAACACAACTTCAATTTTAACTGAGTAGTGATATACTCACACCCTTTCAGGGTCCTTTCAAGAAGTGGCAAAGCCATAGCCTAGCTCCTGGCTTTAAGCTTTACCAATGATACATTTTAAGTCCTCTTTAGCTCACAGGAGCCAAAAGCCTGGAAAGGAGCTAAGGGTTTCAGCCCAGATCATTTCTATTTTATTACTTGTCCACAGAGATATATATCTTTCTGGAGACTAGTTATGTCTCTTTGGTTTTCTGTTTGTATATTTTATCCATCATGGCTATAGATTTGGTACAGAGAAATTGAAAAAGTGAACTTCTGGAAACATCTTCATTGGAAGTCAGCTTTCTAGTCTTTCTAGTCATCCATCCACCTTTTCTGGCCCCTTTCAGTACTTTGTCTCTATATTAATTAAATCAATATAGCAAATGGCCCTCAGAGCTCAGTATGCCAACTAAGAAGTTAGCAGCGGGGACCTCTGAATGCTTTTAGATGTTTTGTTTTATTTTGTCTCTTCATTTACTTTGTCATTCTATACTAACTGGAGGTAAGGCAAGGGAATGACAACACAAGAGGCTTTAGGGGTACCACCAAATCAAGAGAGACTTCTGCAGGGCAAGCTGAAGACCTTTAACTTTTGGTTAATGGTAAGGTGTTGAATGATTTTGAATAAGGTGGTGCTATCAGATTTATTCATTGTTAGGAAGATCATGACGGTGGCAGTAGGAAGGCAGATTATGAGGTAAAACAAGACAAGTCCAGTAGAACCAAAAAAAGACTCCTGCAATGATCAGGTGAAAAACAGTAAGTTCCAGTGGCAGTAGAAATTCATTCATTGCATCAGTTACTTGGTCTCAGTATAAGAACTGAAGATCTGGTGTGTTCATGGCATTATGCTAGACATGAAAAGAGATGTCCTCTTTGAACTTAAAGGCTACTAAATAAGAATCAGAACCAGGTTACAGAATCAAGGAGAACATTATGAACTGAGAGAACAGTATGTTTAAGAATCTAAAGCATGAAATAATGTGTTGACTTCTATTTCAAGGAGAGGTAATTGGGTTGGAAGCCTATGAGCCAAGAGAAAGAGAAAACAGGCAAGGGAGGCAGGCAAGGCCAGACCACAGATTGCACGGTAGATCCTATTCACATTTCAATTCTTACCCTGTAAAAAATAGGAAGATACTCAAGGTAGGATTTAGGCCACAGAGTGATGTAATTAGATTTAGGGGTTCAGAAAGATATTGTAGAAATCGGAGTGAGACACTAAGATTGGTTTGGTCTTGGGATGTTAAAAAGGAGATGCAGAGAAGCACATTATCTTTAAGATCCATGGTGAGTCCTGGGTAAGTTGATGGAAACATTGCAGATTTTAGATGTCATGCCTTAAATTCTTCTAAAAATCTAAATTAAGTAAAACAATGAACAAAATTAATTAAGACAAAATTAGAAAGGTAAAATAGTAAAAATTTAGTAACAATTTTAGCAAAAGTTAACTAAAACAAGAGTAAAACAAAGCAAAATAAACCCTTTCAAAGTAAGTAGGTAGGTATGGCCTTTCTAGAAGCTTAATTAAAAAAAAAAACACACCTAGAGCACAAAGCTTTTCAGTATAAACTTTAAATTGCATTTATTTAGCTGTGCTGAAAGGCACAATGGATGTGTGCAGGCAGACCTCGTTGAGCCTAAGAAAAGGAACTGACAGGATATTACAAAGCATTTAAGAGCTAGAAAGGAATAATTGTGTAAGAAAGTGCCATTAAAGGACTTAAAAGGAAAAAAAAACCTAGGAAAACTAAGATGGTAACATCTTAGAGTGATTACTATTTATCTGGAAAAAAAAGTTTGGTTCAGCTGAGTACAAAAAAAGATTTTTTGTTGTTGCTGCTATAGTTTCTTAACTTCTGCATAATTGTTCAAAAAAAAAGTTCTGAAAATTTGCCATTAGTTTTCATTAGTGTATAGAAAAAGACAAAATCCAAAATCAGTCCACAGAGAATACACTGATCTTTAAAAATACTGTAATTCTTTCATATAAAATTTTAGTTATTATTCATTTCCCTAATTTACTTTTTTATAGTATATTTCAAACCATTTGCAGGCTGCTTTACAAGGATATTCCTCCAATGTTAATAAAATTACTTTATCACTTCCAAGGTCATGATAAGTCATATTTCATGAATTCACATTTCTTACAAAAAGCCTCAATTAAAATGTTCAAAAACATTTAAGTAACATTCAGAAATGCCTTCTAATCAGATACCACAGTATGCAGTTCTCTCCATGGTTTTGTTTCTAGTTTTTTAAAGGTAAAGAAACATTCGTAAGAGTCTTAGTGTGTCCGTGCAATGACAGATTCCAAGTATGCCACCGATCTGTCATAGTTCTAATAACGAAAGTCGGGGAGAAACCTAAGAGCTTAACCATACTAAGAAGGAACAAAATCAGTAACCACTGCCTCTGTGTGTAGGAGGATGAGAATGAACCCAAATTCTGGAGAAAGTGATATTTACCAGTTTGATGATCTGTATCTCCGTACATGCATTTAAAACCAACTTTATTTGAGTACAAGAACACACGGGAGCGAAAGCTCTGCGCAACTGCATCTAGATTTATGCAGTATATAGTTCGCTCTTTCCCTAGTAGTCTTGAAACAGGAAGCAAGTCAAGCTCCCCTCCCCCCAGGTCTCAGCAAGAGCATGCTCCATAACAATAGTTCAAAGGAAAGCTCTATTCTGCACTTGCACTGATTGTTCTGTCAGCTGACCTCTGCAGAAGGGAATTGCTAACCGCTGCCTTGCTCCTTAGCTGACAAATGAGTGATCGCAGCTCCATCTATTTTCACTATGGCTGCCTCTAGCCCAGGTGCTCAGACAGAGAGCCCGGTGTGACATCTTAGATCAAGATGAATTGGCACAAACTCCTGATCCAAGATTGTTTTATACCATTTAATTTAGTTTCTTCCTCTGCTTGGATGAGCACAGCTCTGGTTATGGATTTCTATTCTAATGTACTGAAGCAGGCCCTGAAAGAAGCCAATGAAGCAGCTGCTGGAGCAAGGGACTGCAGGGATACTGATCAATAGGCAAGGCATTGACCCCAGCCGTTCAGCCTGTGCAACCGCCACTGCTTGAAGGGGGAGGGGGCCCAGAAGCACACATGGGCTGCTTCCAGTAGGAAATTAAACAACAGGGGCATTTGGAGAGCTCCGCCTCTACCCCTGGTCCCCCACCTTCCCTATGTTCCTTTTGTTTAATTACCTCAATCTTGTCTTAACTCCCACTTCTCGGGAAGGAATTAAGACTTTATGGAAGTTTTAATAATGTACTTTAAAACAGCCCTTTGTAAATTTTATCCTGAAGCTAATAGAAAGGATCATAACAGGTGCTCTCTGCTAAGTGGCCAAAATATGAAATCTTAATTAGCTGTCAAGCACATCACTTGGTGTAATTTAAAGTTTGGCATGTGCACAGGCTCATAAGAACACTGTCCAACTGGCTATTAATACTACTGATGCTGAAATTCTCTCGTATGTAATTCTTACCAGTACTCAGATCTGAAAATATGGTAGCTCTTTGTTAACAAGGAAAGAAGAGCAAGAAAAGGATCTCCTAGAGACACTGACTGATCAGTGATTGTACAGATACCCATTTCCTACTACTATTCCAACAGTAACATATAGCAATTTCTGATTCTTTAGTTTTTCAGTTTGAAAATATTTAAAATTATTGGCTTTGCCTGGGTTTGCTCTTAAATAATATAAGACACATGCAATTAGCTACAATGTTTTCCTATAAATAAAGTGACAACCAAATGGGAGATTTTGAGATATTAAAAATAAAATAATTCTGTAAAAGGAGACCTTCCTACAGTTTCATTTGTCTCATGAAAATTTGGTATTTTTTCACAGAGACATGCCTCCATTTAATCATGCTAAAGGGTGACATGGAGATCCATTTTCTTGACAGGACGGTTGATCACCCTATCACAGTAGGAAAATTAATTCCTTCTACTAGCCCTGTGTGGAAAACAGAAGCTACATGCAGTGGTAAAGGACATAAATGTTCTACATTTTAAGTTGCAAAGAGAACACTTGTTTTGTGTAAAAATAATAAGCTTCATTATGGGGTTTCTTTAAATGAAATATGAGCCTTTGATTTTTATTAAAACCACCATTTAATTCAAACAGTGTTCCTCAAAAGTACATAATTGTCTTTAGATTTAGCATAATTGACTCTAGATTTACACAAACAGGAGTAAACACTTTACTTACAGCTTAACTAGAACACAGGTAAGATATTTGAGAAGTTTAAGCTATTTAAAGGGCTGTGAGATATTGATTGCCTCATTTAAAAAGCAGTCAGAGAGTGCAACCAAGAGGTCAAGATAAATTTAACAGTTTGAAGCACTTTACTAAATAACTCTAAAGATCATGTTAATTGGCTTTGTGCAGTTCCAGGGTAAAATTAATTTTATCCTAGCTTACAATAAAAGGATTAAAAGACATATTAAGTTCTTCAGTTTTAACTGGAATAGGAATCAATGGATTTGAATTAAGGCTAACGGCGGTTTTATGAGAGATGGACTACGAGCAGATACTTTATTTCTGCGATTAGCCATATATTGATGGAGCTCTGTTATTGTATTAGGTATTAAGCCTTAGATAAGAAGATACTACCAATTTACTACTCTGAGACTATAGTGTAAGAACGGTGAGATTTGACCTGGAAAAACCGTTATCTAAAATTTGATTCTTTGTTTAGGATCGAGTATCAGAATGCTTTCCATAGATGACTTAACATACGTTTGATATTTAAAATTCTAGAACAAATTAATGAAGTAATGTGTTTCAATTCAAGCGTAATTCACCTCACAATCATGACTATACTTAACACTGTATCACAAACATATCATTAGGGTTTTTTAAATCAAAACATTACATTCAGATTGGTTTAACATACTCATTTTATGCCAGAAATTTCTGCCATATGATAGAGTCAAAGTGACATGGGTCAATGATATCAATGTTTTCTAAATTTGGTATAAATTTCAATATATTCTAAAACATCCCTTTAGAAATTCAGAAATATCTACCTATTCATGATAAATGAGAATAAAATTTTAAATGCTTTTCTTTACTCTTTCAGTTCTTAATAAATTTTAGAATTATATGTATAGAAAAATAAATTGCTGTTACTATGTACTGCCTCAGAGAGCAAAAAAAACCTGTATTCAGTAAGGTATATATCTTATATATAAGTAACTGACTTTGTAGGATTCTCTTCGAATGATCAGAAAAGAATATGTTGCAGTATCTCACAGCAGAAAACTAAAGGGCAGCATATAGAGAACTATTTAAAATAATAAGTTGGATTAAGCTGGTTGGTTCTTTACAACTTTGTTTTATTTGCCATAAAGCATATTTGCTATACTAGGTTTTGATCAATTATTTAAAAAGAGAGCAAATTTAATAAAGTGAACTTTGTTAATATTGGCAATTGAGGACAGAGAAATTTTCAGAATTAGGACATGATTTACTATTTACAAATTTTGTGAAAGTTAGAATAGTCTTATCATATGTATATTCAAAGCTCTTACAAATGTTAGTCAATAAAACTACAAAAGATTTTTATTTTCAGACTGGTGAAATATTCTTCCAAATTTTGATTTTTATCTACTTCTCTCTTCTCACCCCAAGGATACTTTTAATGTGATGGGGCATTATCAACTGATACTATGAAAACCACATAAGATTGTATATTAAGATGAGTTTACAATGATGGTGAAATATGTCCAATCAAATATTTTAATACATTTCTGAACATAAACAGAAGTATCTAAAAGAAACTAGATCTTCAAAAGCAAGCTGAGTTCAAATTGTTTTTAGATGTACTTTAAACAAAATAACTTCAACTGTCTATTATTTAAATTGATAAATGTGGTTTCCTAATGGAATATTAATTTATTTTTAAGATATGCCTTTTTAATTATCATTATACGGTGTTAATCAAATATACTGATTTTGCATACACATACACACATTATGAATATATAATTATATAGACATAAAAGTATATTATAGTCTTAGTGTACCAAGACATTAACTTTTAAATCTAAGTGAGCTAGAACTGTATTTTTGAGATATCGAAATGTGTTGTCTATGTTTTAGAATCATAATGAGAAAAATGTCCCTCAGCAGAGTTTCTACAGTGTAAACTGTTTGCACATACATTTGGCCTGAACATTTTCTACGCCTACTTGATATTCTTAGAGCTGCTTAAGACTGGTGAAGTACAATGCCATAAAGACGTCAACTTTTAACCAGATAGGTAACAGTAATCTTCCAAGTAAGTTTTAACAATGGGAGGGACGGTGATGGAATCTTCAAGCAAAAATCTTTTCATATTAATACATTGCACATTTTGGAAATAACTTGTTTTTAAAAGAATTTAAAACACTATAGTATTCTACTAATTAAAATAGTTACCCATTATATCCCAATTCTTAGTCAAATACTTTAACACGAAAAGGCATAGATTGGTGACAATCCAATGTGTGAAAAAGAACTCAAAGACTTCACTCTCTTGGTGGTGAAGCTGGGTTTCCTAAGCTCTTAAGGAGAATCTGTGGTTCTACACCATTGTAAATGTAATGAAGTTCCTTTTCTTCAGCCAAGTGCTTTTATATGAATATTGCACACCATTTTCATTTATTGGCACATCTTAGAGCACTGCAAAACCTGCAATTTTCACATAATAAGGCAAATAAATTTCGATGATATGGAAGAAAGTTAAAACTGTAGACGGTTATATGGCCAACATGTAAATTTCTGCCTGTGCACTGTAAGTAAATAAAATGTGCAAGTTTTCTGAATCTTCCAATCTACCTCTTTGGGAAAAAAGATGAATTGATTAAAAATGACAATCATGGGGCACTTGAACATTTACTTACAAACTTTCACATTATTACCAAAGCAAGTGTATGTCCACATATTCATCTCTCTTACCAACACGGGCTTCCTCTATTGCATTAAAAACATTTTAGTTTACTTTTTGACCCATCTGTCAGTATTTTCCTCATACCTACTGCGGGTGAGGGATAAGTTGCTCCCCAAATCTACGAGGGTTTCCCTGTTTTTTGTTGCTGTTACTGTGTGTCCCGTCCCCCCTCCCTCCAGCAAAGTTGAAGTAAACAAACATGCTCTTCATTTGTATGTATGCACGATAGCCCCCTGCTGGAACACAACAGGGGCTGCAAACACGTATCTCCCGCAGCTGCTGCCCCTGATTAAGCCATTTTAAAATAATGCGTCTTGCACATACATGTATTATGTGTATGTGCATTTGACAAAATACATCAAATCCATCTTCCACAAAATCAGACAAAAGCAAAATAAATGAACACTCCAAAATGAATACTTTCTTTTTCAAAGGAAGGTTAAAATAATCACAATATTATTGGGGGGTATGTTGATTATTTTGATAAGTAGAAAGCTTAAGCTTTGAAAGCAACTTGTACTTTCAAGTAATTCTTGTAACAATTTCTTATTCTTCACACAGACAGGTTCTATATCCTTTCCCCCACAATCTCCATTATCTTATTTCCTCCCCCCTCCATTCTCTACCTAAACATCAAGTCAATTTGTTTTTACTTTTAGTGCAAACACTCTCAGTCTGAGAGAAAATTGAGATTCAAAAAATTCCAGAGATCTACGATATCTATGTAGTCAGAAATCTTGTAGTTAATAATTACCAAGAATAATGTTCAATTGTAGGTTCACTTTACCTTTCAAAGGTGAATCTGAGATAACATGTCAAGTTTTTAAAAACTACAAATTGTAACATTAAGAAGACCATTATTAGCCTTTTCACGAAGAAAGAAATATGTCAGAAACAGTGGTTAGTGGCTTATAAAGTTATAGACATCTGAAAACATGGCAAATCATTCTCATAAACTCTCATACAGTTAGTGTTCAGAAAAAGACACCTTCTGCAATGAGATTCACCTATAAAAATACTGGAGTAGACATGATGTGTTTCTGTAAGAGATCAAATGGGACACATGAGACTTAATATTTGGGGCACTGTTAGGGTCTATTCTCTGACAATTTCACACCTGTGCATTACAGCACAGTGAAAAACAGACTGTTACAACTGAGGTCATTGTTATTTATAAATGACAAACCATTTATTAGATTGGCTTAAAAACTATTTTCACCGAGGTTAATTATCTTAATCAGCTTGGTGATATAAAACAGACCAAAGGGGATAATTGCCTTGTTCTACTTTTGAGAAGTTAACAAGTACATCTGCTCATTTTTAAGAAATATCTGTAGTATTCATTGTTCTGAATTTTTATACATTTGGTCACAATAATGAAACAATGCCATGTAACCAAAAGTTACAATTTTTAAAAGTTTGCTTGTAAATTGGAACCTATAAGGTATTTCTTGCTTTTATTTTTCTTAGTAGATTATAATGTTATCTCTGATTTTGAAAAACGATCACCTTATATTTTTTTTCCTTTTGTTTTCTTCACTATAGGTGAGTTGTTAAGTAGAAATAATGGAGCATAGTCAGGGGCAACGCAATTCCACTACTGTGGAAATTAATGGCGAGACCTTTGAAGTAATAGCAGATCTGGGAAAAGTTGTGGTGGTTAAGCCCAAAACAAAGTTTTATAGCGAAGATTTTAATAACACGGTTGACAAATAGCAGAAATACATAAGATTTATCTTTTTTATGCATCCTGTGAGTTATTAAAACTTGATATAGATTAACATATGGGCACAATTCCTACGAACTAAACAAATAAAAAAAATTAAGGAAAAATATTTTTAAATTTACAGGAGAAATAATATGAGAAAATAAATTTAAAAGGAGAAATAAAAAGGTCATAGACAACTGTGACTTTTAATTTACTAATCACATTAACAGATGACCAAGAAAGTAAAGCTTTGAAAAAGAAAAAGACAAGCAAAAGTAAACTAAGCATTTGTGCTAGAAGTCTAAAAGCCAATGACAAAATAAACCACAGGCTCAAACTGTTAAGGGTACACCCAGTATTAGCCTAGAACCTATAGAAAAAGTAACCCATTTATACAGCCTAAGGAATATGCACATGGGTAAAAGACATTTTGACCCATTTTTCAAAGAGCTTTCTAAGTAGCTCCAGAGAGCTTAAAGACATCGAAAGCTTGAATTTATTAGACAGCTAAACAGGATTGCCATTTCTGATCTTGTTACATGTTCAGGCTTTTATCATTTTTAAGCCACATGTAGAGAGAAGAATTATGTGCCTTTGAAATTATTATAGATGATTTTAAAATTATTTTACATTTCCTCATTTTATGAAGAAGATAACTAGTCTATCAAACTGACTGCAGTTGTTATTTGGCAAATTTCTTTTTCTCAGACCCTTTTTCTGGTTATATGATTTCTTCTCAAATAAGCATACATATATGGATATTAAAATTTACTAATATTCTCTTCCATGTAACTATTTCATATGATTTCCTATTAATTGGCTAATTCCATTTATTACTTGGATCTGAGTTGCCTATCTTATACATATCAAATCAAAACAGTCCTTGAGCCTTGAATTTTGCATAGTCCTTTCAGTGTTGAACCAAAGAAAGCTAAGTACATAACGCCTACAGATCCTGAAAATCAGTCATTGATTTGTTACCACTGTGGATTTGAAAAAGCTATTATACTCCTGAAATGAACACTAAAAGGAAAATTTAATATTGTAACCTGTATATGCATGTAGTCAGATATTCTGTTTTGTAGTATGTCACACTATTTTAAAAGACTGGTTTTTAAAAAATCTGTTTCTGCTACATGATAACACATAATCATTTCCTCAAAATTCTGCCTGATTAGCTCAAGTCTTTAGGTTACTCGTGAGTTGCGAAGAAATAGTTTTATAACCCTATCTTGATTCATCTTTTATTAAGACTAGAGACATACTTTCATATGTAAAAACCTAGAAAATACATGTGTATTGATGAAAGGTGTACACATATATCCAGGATGGCTCTTACTGAACTTAACTGCTCTGAGACTTTTTGGCAGGAAAATAAAAGGAGAATCAAATCAAGAGGCGACAGCCTTTACTGAGAACTCCTACCACCACCGCTCCCACAATAACACCAGTGTCAGTGTCATAACAGCACAGAAGGGTTGAATGCAGGCAGATGAAAACAATCCTAAGCAAGAATTTAACACATGCTTATCATTTTTCTCAAAACGATTTCTCTTATTAGCAAAAGAAAAAACTGAATAATTTTTCTAATACTTTATCCAATGTTTTTAATTTCTACAAAACACTCAAATAATAAGAAACAGTGTTTACTTATGGTTAAAAAAAAAAACCTGTCCAAGGAAAAGGCTCCCCATTTAGGAAAAAAAAAAAAAAAACAGAAAAACCTGAAGTCCATCTTTGAAATAATCAAAAGAATATCAGGTCCATATAAATTCCACCTGCTTACTTAGGGTACTTCACATATGCACTGACACTCTACTTGTTATAATGACATAGTTATGTGTCCGCTACAGTCACTTTCCAAATTCTTTCACAAAAAAAGATAAACGATTAAGAATTTAAAAGGAAAAGAAAACAAATTAGAAGTAAAGTGTGTAAAACATTTCCTGGGTCCAAGACTAGATGACTGTTAGGAAATTTTGGAATTTTAGAGAAAAAAAAGGGATCATAGATCTCTTCGAACCAAACCAATATCCATATTTTATAGATAAGGAAGGTCAAGTAGGTTAAGTGTTGAAGTGACAAGGTGAAGGGCATGAAAGAGAGTGGGCCCTCATAGCGACATCATCCCAGATCGAGCTCTAGAATCCTCACTGGCCTATAAGTCAGCATATGTTGCACAGAAACTAGTTAATATTTGACACCTACTCCAAGATGAATCTTTATTAGGTATCTTCAAATCCTGTATAATTAAACATGTTTCTCAAAAAAAAAAAAAAAAGCAAACAAAATTTATAATTAGAAAAAAGTCTTTAAGTTTTGGTCTATAGTATCTAATAATGTTACATATATTCTCTACTGGGGCTATCTAGAACAAATATAAAAAACTGGGGGAGATATTCTATCAAGCATGTGAAGTAACTAGTTTCAACTGGATTTCATGTGGAATATACACACACACATATATATAATGAAACGTACAAAAAAATACAAAGTATTAAGCATAAACATTATTAGCATTCAGAGATCAAATAGCTAAAATAATGTATTATCCAACAGGATAATAAAATTGGGGGGTGCCTGGGTGGCTCAGTCATTAAGCGTCTGCCTTCGGCTCAGGTCATGATCCTAGAGTCCTGGGATTGAGCCCCACATCAGGCTCCTCTGCTGGGAGCCTACTTCTCCCTCTCCCACTCCTCCCCCTGCTTGCGTTCCCTCTCTCGCTGTCTCTCTCTCTGTCAAATAAATAAGTAAAAACCTTTAAAAAAATAAAATAATAAAATAAAATTGGCATGTCATCCACAGAAACATCAACAATTTCCACAAAAGAGAAATTCTTCAAATACAATATATGAAGGAAAACACTCATTAAAAATAGAGCTTTAAGTTTTAGTTACCTCTCCAGAAGTCTCACTAAAGGTTACTGTCTACAATAAGCTCACATGCACAAAGGTTTTCCAAACTCATATACTGGACTCCAAATATTGCAAATAAATTCATGATCATTTCCGGAGTTCATGTCTTAATATCACAGAATAGCTTAGAGTCACCATAAGGGTTAAGACAATCATTTTCTACTGCATACTAGTGCTATTCTAAGCCGATAGTGTGTTTAAATCCACACCAATGAAATCAATACAGCACTGTTCTATTCAAGGTGAGACCAAATAAACCTGTCTGAAGCTTTGAGAAATAGGCTTTGCAGTATACTTTGAGTGCTAAATGCCTTTCAGTCCAGAGATCTGTCATTAAATAATCATTAGCCATCATTCACTCTTCCTAAAAAGCTTAACATCTAAACTTGTTCAGCATCCACTAAAGCATTAGTATAGACTACCAAGTAAGTACTCATTAGCACTTAGGGATGTTTCAACCACTCTGTTTACCGGGCATTGTCTTATCAGAAAATACCCCAAAATATTAACACATAATTTGCCACTAGATTAGAGGGCAATTTATACAAATGATTAGTAAAAAGGACATTAACATAGTGATCAGTTTCTTTTGGATAACATGGCATAACTCACAGAGTTACAGTCAACTCTTTCCTGTCTGATCTATCTAAATAAAACCTGATGTCTTTCCTACCATTCAGCATCATATATAATTCAGCATCAAATATAAGCCAAATAAAATCAAGTTAATCACAATAGAGAATTCATCAGAAAGTAATCTTGGCTTTGATCCTGAATGTATTTTAAAATAATGCTTCTTTTATCAATGCTATTCATGTCTCACTTTCAATATATGATCATCTCAGCTGCTAAATATCTACTATAATGCACTGTGCATTATTTTAGATATCATTCAGTAGAGAGAGAAAATTCAGATACATTTACCTTCTATTACCTGAAAGATTAAGTAAATAATATAGAATGATCTGTATTTAGTAATGTTATTGGATCATATGTATAAATTTGACGATCAAGGTAATTTTCTCTGAACTTATCAGAAGTTAATTCTTGTATGCTATTACACTAATCCTCTCAAATTCAAGCTAATATTAATGAAGATGTCATTTCTGAAAGACATTAATTCATTCTTCATTTTTAAAAGCTCAAATAAAAATATATGGCCAGATACTTAGGATCTCATCTATAGTTTTACAACTTATCACTTTCAATTTTAATATAGATTTCAACCTAAATGAGAGTCATGATATTATACGGACATTTTATTTAACTGGATGACATCTGATATTTTCCCAGGAGGGTTTAGATAACTGAGTACAAAATAAAAGTATTCTTTTAGTTATTAGGTACTTTAAAATTCCAAATACACTGTCTGAATACAAACTGTAATATTTAGAAACTTTCTAGTATTCTAATTATCTTCTCATTTGATTTTTAATGTTTTCTTTTTATTTTTTTTTATCAATACCATAACAAAGTTTCAATTGCTAAGGTATGAACAAATGCAATATTACTTAGATAGCTTGGTAAATATAATATCACATTATATCCCAATTATAAAGCATTTTAAGGCTCAGAAGTTAAAGAAGGTAATATAAAATCAAATCTCATCACAGATGGTCAAATCTTCCCTTACATGCTGCACTGAGACACACTTTCAATATACTACTGAATATAAAATGGATATTCCTTTTCCCTGGTTAAGGTACATCAATAGTTATACCAAACAATCAAACAGCTAACTAAAAACAGAGTAACAGTCTACTAATTTTATAAAGGAGCAAGCTCTTTGGGAAAATGCAAGAAAAACAGTAAAATTAAAACTCACCTACTTATGTAAAAGTATAATGTGGAAGTAATAAGAGAAAAGGGGAATATCCAAAGTTAGCATGAATATTGTGATTGTAAATTAGTCACACTTTCTTAGAAGAGCCTTGAGTCTCAAAAAATTTGAAAACAGTGTTTTGCAATAAATAAATAAAAACTCAAAGTTATACAATTATCATAATTTGCCAGAAAATGCAGTATTTTAAAAAATGTATCATATATAAAATTAGCACCACTGAACTTGACTCTGATCTGGCCCTCCTTGTAACAGGTAAACTCTTTTAGAACCTCAAGTCAATTCTCATTTTTTCATCTACAAAACAATGCTGGCAAAGTCAGCAAGGCCTGACAAAATGCTTTCATTCCTTTCAGAATCTGTACCAAGAATCTCTTACTGCTAATCTCTTACCAACTAAGGAATCAATATTTCAACATACCATACTACCTTTCCGAAATTTTAAGTAGTAAGTTTTGCTTTTTTATCATCACTATTGCTTAATTAATTTAAAACAAAATAGTCTTATTATCTTTACAATTAAATTTAGTCTCTTTTTTTAAAGGTAAAAATAAGAAAAGGAGTTTATTTGCCCTTCATACCAATATAACTGTTTTGTATATACTAAACAACTACATTATGAAAAAGAAACAAAATGTTGTTTTCAAATAATTCATGCCTTTAAAGATATGTTGGATTAACCGATAATACAAAAACATGATCAATAAAAGCAATTCATTCTTGACTCTCAAATCTCACTGGGTATAGGTGAAACTTCAATAAAACCAGTACTCTTCTGGATTTTACATTTTGAAGCATGATTACTATTTTATTGAAAAGTATACAGGAGTAACAGACTATTTTAAATTATAGTCATTTTGAAACTAAGTTGCAACTTATCCTGATTCTTTATGAATAGACTACGTTCTTATTGGAAATCAATTGGAAGGCAGGTAAAATTAGATAGCCATGGTTACCAGAATATCAATAAGAGATACAGCAATATCCAATTCTAACTCTGATGCCAAAATAAAAAGATACTAAAATAAAAAAAAGACATTTTCTGCAAGAAAATATTTAAGATGCTGAATATATGTTTAATGCCATTATATAGAACTTGAAATACACAATAATGAAAAAAATTATTTTTCATTATTTCCATCAAAATTATCTAAATTGATTTTATTTTATATTTGTCATTTGAATGTCCTAAAAACAAAACAAAAGAAAAAAACTGTACTAAATTGTAAGGATATAAAATAGGCACTTTAAGCTTTATAACATTTCAAATATTTAATTCATTAGACATTAGGTAAATGAGAAGATTTTTTCAAAAAATGTACTGAATCTGCTATGCTGAATTTAAGAGGTGACTGCACAATTGAGAAACAAAAAATAGGAAAAAAAAGAAACAAAAAATAGAGTTTATCACAAACATATCTAAATACATTACACACAGATCCAGAAAAGTCAAACTTAAACATAAGCATTACTTGTGAAATAGCTTCAAAACACGTTATACGGGTAAACTTACATTTTTAAATTATTAAATCAGTAGCAGATCAAAAGCTTCACGTTAAAAAATAAAGTCTACAGAGTTCCAAGGTATATAAAAGTAACAGATGACGACAGTAAAGTGCTTCTGAAAACTGTTTTAGTTTTGCTTCTGAATTTTTCATTATTGGCTAGTGCATATTTATATGCAAACTGTCTCATACTTTGTATACAACTGAATCTAGTAATATATTAATATACTAATATATACTAATATACTAATATATTAATAATCCATCTCAATTTATTCCTTAAATATCAATTTTTAAAAAGAAATGCACATACCTAAGAAGTACAATAATCACTGAAATATTTTTGGTATCAAAGTACTGAAAGCATCTGACAGTGTAACCGTTGCTGTAATGTAACAGTTTACATTACACACTTGAGGCTATTAAGCATGCATTCCTTATCCTAATTAAATGTTCAAAATGGCTAGATTTAATTTTCATAAGAGAGACAAATCAATATCATGATACTTGCTTTTCTTAAAGCATTTTTCAAAATCCCTAAACCTATACACCCTGCTCTTTCCTAAAATGACAAATACAGAAAATCAGTAGCTTCTTGAAAAACAGTCTTGTTCAGAAATGAAAGGCCAATACTATATTAAAGGGAAAAAAAATGAAACCACAAATAAGTAACAGAGTTACAGGCCCCACTGTATCGTAGAAGCTCAATACTGGACTGCTCTGCTGCTGGAGGAACTCCAGAGAGAGTTAACCTGGTGTGATAAAAGACTTGACAAAGCAATTCTGACTGTGTAGCAATGCTAAGTTGTGGACTAATACAAGAACAGGGGGCCCAATCGCTGTCTTTCACCACACGCAATTTACACATGGCTTTATCAATAGCCCTAGTGCTGAATACAGAACACACTCTATTTGGCTTTCAGTCAATTAAGCTTTAAGCTGTCAGCAAACAAGACTTTTAAGTTAATTTTGAATCACCACGAATCAAGTTGAAGGTTGTGAAAGGGCGGCTCACACGCAGGCATGAAAAAAGGCAGTTTAATTGCCTCTGAATAGCTATTATATGCTGCAATTGGCCTATTGAATCTTAGATGATCTATTTATTTATCAAAGTGCAACCATCAAAGATTAGTGAAAGAGTGAATAATAAGAAGTATATATCCCCTATTTTGCATAAGCAATTGATGTGTTCGCAAAGGTATGAAGAAAATCAAATTAGAAACACATTTTCTAATGTAAAAATTTCATGAAATAGAAAATTAGCAACTCAAAGTAGATAGCATCAAAACAGAGCAAGTATATTTCCAGGAAAACAGACTTTTCTAAAAAAAATACACTTGTTACCATAAAATATTCTCATTTATTATTTGAAATAAAACTGATGATTTAGAATGCAAATATTCCTCTATAAATTGATCAATTACAGAGAGCCAGAAAAACAATTATAAAACTGAATTGAATCAGAGATTTTGAAACATCTTAATTTAGAATTCTTTACATTAACCGCATTACTAATTGTATGAAGGGAAAGAACACCAAACATTATTTTAATAGATTAATTAGGATTAAGGGTTTCTCAAAATGGTATAATTAAATTAAAAGGATTATTATAGTCCTAATACTGTATAACCTCTATTTTTAAGAAAGACTGTGGTTGACCACAATCCTAATCAGTTTTTTCCTGAAATTACTTTTTTTCAATTGCATGTACTCTGCTTATTATTATAGGGTTACTCATGAGTGCTGGATGCATATATTGATTTTTTTATTAGAAGAGAGCACTGAAGCATTAGGTTGAGGGGGGAAATGCTCAGATTTTATAAACAGATGTAAACGTAGATTAAATTTAGGGATGATAAAACTGAACCATTTGTTTTGGCCGGAATGAGCTATGGTTCTTTTTACATGTTAGTCTTTCAATAGTAAATGTACTGAACCATGCATTCATGGTTGATTTACATAGGGAAATCATATGGAGATTAATGGTTATAAAGTATTAATGGTTTATAAGAATTTGGATAGAATACAAGCTAATTTTAGTATTCCCTCAAGGACAGTCACATATTCTTGGAAGCCTGGACCCATCACTCTGTATTTCCAGTCAGCTAGGGCAACGGGCTTGGGGATGCGTCCTGACTACTATTATTCCAGGAATTACCACATAGTCAGGGGCTGAAATTCAATGCAAGTATGGAAACTCCCCTCCTTCTCTCTTCTCCATTCCATTGTTATAAAATACTTCACATTTATATTCACAAAATACCTTATAATCATTTCCTAGTTACTCCTAACAAAAATCAATGTTACTAAAACCGTAAAGACATCAATGTAGAGAATGCCTATATGATTTTTATGAGCAACAGGAGAAGGAAACAGATTAAGTGTAAGAACCAGACTTCCCAAGATAAAACAAAGTAGAAACCATGGGAAGAAGGAATAGTCTTTTTCTTCATCATTATTGAACATTGTAAAAGACTTCTTTGTACTCAATGGTCCTGAATGTTCATTGTGCATCGCCTACCAATCTCCCAATCTACAAATACACGTATTTGTGTATTTTACAAATTTACGTAAGGTACACCGTGTTCCAACACTTTCATATTACTCCCACACACGTCCATGCCTTCCAAGTGAGAGGGCAAAAAAACAGAACAAGACAGCCAGCGTTCTCTCCATTTTGCCCCAGCTTACATTCAGGGAAGGAAAGCACACAGACAAGTGACTACAAATTGCAAAGTGTGATAATGTAAGAGACAAACAAGAGACTGACAGAGAAAATCAGGCAGACAACAATCAACCTTAGACAGAGGGCACCTAGATCAGGAAGCTGAGGGACCCCCTGGAATAAGCTGCCCGCGTCTCACAGCTAGTAAGGGATGGAGCCAGGATGCGAACTGGTGGCTTTAACTCTACCTTAAAGAAACGATCAAAGCTAGGTATGAGATCCCCTTTCTTCAGAGATCTCCGCACTTCACAGGGAAGCAAAGATAAACTAATAAGTAACTGAAATGCAGGGAAGAAAGCAATACTTGTCACTAAGCAAGGACAACTGCATTAAGAAAGTCATGGACTTTCAGAGGAACTTGACCTCACTGGGACAGAGGAGGTGGCATTCAAGACAGGTCCCCAAATCCATTTGGATTTGATAAGAAGAAATGAGGGGCACAGCAGAAGAACAAGAAACTATAACAGAAGCATAGGCCTAGCCCAACCTCTATTCCATTCTCACCCCCTCCTGCTAATGGCCGCCTCCTTATCACCCTTTATCCTGCTCTATTTCCTCCCATGCTACTACCATCTTCTAGCATACTATAAAATATACTCATTTCTTAGGTTTATTGGACCCTGCCCCCTGCAACCTCCTCTCCCCGCTAAAATGTAAGGTGCCTGAAGATAGGAATTGAGATTTCTATCATTTTGTTCATGGATGTTGCTCAAGGGCCTAGAACAATGCCCGGTACATAGATGCTTAATAAATATTTGTTGAATTAATGAATAAAGCACACAAGCAGAATAGTTCTAGCCACACGTGGGAAATAGGAACCAGTTTGCTTCTGGCCCAAGACAGAGATCATGCAAGCAGTAAGTGGGACCTAAGCCTAGAACATTAAGTAGTTTTAGAATAGAGGCCCTGAATACAGGCTAAGGCAATCAAATTATATTCTAAAAGCAATGAAAAGCCAGTGAAAAAATTTTAATCACATGGTGATTATTAGGAAGATCCATGTGGCAACTGCACATTTAAGAGATCTAAGCTATGAGAGACAATCGATACTAAAGAGCTACAAAGTAGGGTAGTGGCAGTGGAAACGTAAAAGAGAAGATATTAATACAGCAACAGATAAAAACTTTGTATTGTATCTCCGTGTTTAACAGAGCTAAGAGGCACAAGCAGGTAGAGAGTCAAACAATTTTAAGGTTTCAAATCTGAATGAACGGTGCCATTAATAAAAATATGTTCAGTTTAAACATAACTGAGTTTAAAATATCTTATGGATATCCACACAAGCACCTGAAAATAACAGCCTAAATGGAGCTCAGCAGACAGACGAGGTGTGGAGATAGAATGCTAAACACCTTCCTGGGCAGGGGATGAGTAATGCTATGAGGCTGGGGGAGCTTACTGGAAATGAGGACAGAGAAGTGGACTGAGCAGAGAACTCTGGGAAAAACCTAATTACTACTAAACTTTAGGAGACAGAAAAGGAGCCATAGAAAATGTGAGAGAGGAAGACCCCTTTCCTACTTTCTTATTCCGACAAATCTTTAAATAGCCTTTCAAGTCTCACCTGAAAAGTCAGGTCTGGTAGCTGGCCTGTCCTCTGTGCTCCCACATTGCTTAGTGCGAAGCCTCATGGTAGCATTAAAAGGCTTTTTTGTGATTTGCCACTTTGTCTTTTACCCCAAGGCCTACTACAGGATGCCCCAGGGTGTGTGTGTGTGTGTGTGTGTGTGTGTGTGTGTGTGTGTGTATCTGAGTGTGTATAAAAGATCTGGTGCTGCCAATATATATTTATGTTTGTACGTGTGTCTCAATATGTGCATAAGAGTTTCCTGCTGCCGATACATTCGTGGTTTCCATGGAGAACCATGCTCCAAGGTAAATACTAAATCAGAAAGCACTATTTAATACTTCCCTTTCTCTTTAGTATAAAAGAACCAAGAAGCTCTATATATTGACTCAAAGGAAGATAATTACTCTGGAATGTTTGGTAATGAGACTGACATGCTGCCCACTGCACTAAGAAGGCGACTGGAATGTTTGGTAATGAACCAGGAGAGGATTTTAGAATAATAAAGCCAATACTACCTACAGAATTCCAGTCTCCCTCCCAGGGAGGTTCTAGACACATTCTCATAGGGTCCTCAGTGCTAACTTAAGCTGACAAGGAAGTTATTAGAAGGTGTAAAGGCAGATATCTCCCTCATACGACATAACTTTCTCCTTCTAGGTTACAAAAAGAATTACATGAGGGGGAAAGGTAGCCATAAGCAAAAGTTTTAGAACAGCTGTGGTCTCAGCTAATAATCTCTACTTCTCAAAAATGTACTGGAGAAGAGTGAGGGAGGACAGTAAAATGGCATTAACCTCTGGTTTTATTTTTATTTTTTTTTATAACTTTTTTAAGATTTTTTTTTTTTATTCATCTGACAGAGAGAGAGACAGCCAGCCAGAGAGGGAACACAAGCAGGAGGAGTGGGAGAGAAAGAAGCAGGCTCCCAGTGGAAGAACCTGACGTGGGGCTCGATCCCAGAACTCCAGGATCACGCCCTGAGCCGAAGGCAGATGCCCAACGACTGAGCCACCCAGGCGCCCCTAACCTCTGGTTTTAAAGTATTGTTCTTCCTTAAAGAAATTTTAGGAAGTATAGGCGGCTATTCAGTACTCTGTTATATGTCATAGGTATCAACATGGAAAAGTCTTAATAATTACAGGTAAACAGCCTACAAATATAAACTAACAATAAATTTTCTACTTAAGTAAAATGTGGATCATTCTTATTTAAATCAAGAAAGATGTTAGAAATTACAGGATCTTCAGAGAAATGGAAGTTGAACTCTTCAGTATAATAAATATACACAAAAGACCAACAGCTATGAGTCTGAGCACTCAGACTATGTCAGGGCATGCTGATTATTTCCACACAGTCAGTCTTAGAAATTTTAGAAAATTGTTAGAAACTGGGGCAAGTCTTATTCACCACTCCTCTAGTTTCCTTCAAGAGGTTTTCCCTAAGCTTCCCCCAGCTTCCTGGTCCATCCTTAATTCAGTGCTCCCAGGTACTAAAATGACTTTTCTGATGGATGAGTCTAGAACATGGAATTTGTCAGAAGTAGCTCAGCCCCTTCCCCTCTCTTTGGGATATGTTGTAAAGAGAGGACATTCTGCTCTTCTATCAAAGTTGTGAGTTTTACAGAAGCAAGCGCACAAAAGGGAAAGGTAAGAGGTTTTTCAGCATAGCCTGTGATGAATAATTAATTTCACTGTAAAATGTCTTATGGAAGAACAAAGGGCCAAGAATAACCAAGACACTTCTGAAGAAAACAATGAGGGAAGATATGTCCTATTAGATATAAAGACTACTTATAAAACTACAGTAATTAAAACAGCATGGTTTTAGTGCAAGGATAGATTTACAAATAGAATAAAATAAGGAGCCAAGAAACAGACTCCAGATACATATACAAATATCATGAAAGAAAGGGTTATTTATATGAGTAAAAATGGAAGCGGAACTCTACCTTAAACCATACACAAAAATCAACTATAGGTGGATTAAGAACTTACATGTCAGTAGCAAAAGTTTAAAACTTTTGGACAAAAACATGGATGATGATATAGGGAAGACTTTACTAAGTTTCTAAAAGCACTAGTCAAAAAAGGAAAGAGGGATGAATTAAATTACATAAAAATTAAGAACTCCTTTTCATCAAAGCACCTTATAGAAATGAAAATGTAATACACAAACCGAAGGAAGATACATGCCGTGAATAAACTGACAAACAATTAGTATTCTAAACATATAGAGACTTCTACAATTGAAACACAATGACCAATTAAAAGAAATGGGCAGCAGACTTGAACAGGCATTTCATGGAAGAGGAAACAACATGTTCAAACTCATTAGTAAGCACGGAGACCAAGGGCACAGTAAGACACTATTTTATAAAGTTGATCATTTATATATCTTAAGACATAGCAATTACAGTCCTAAGTATACACTCAAGAGAAAATTGTATGCATCTGTATAAAATACATGGATAAGGATGTTCATAACAGCACTGTTTGTAATAGTAAAACCAAACATAAAATCCTAATAACTTAAATGTCCATTCAGAGTAAAATGAATGAACAAATTATTATTTTTTTCCTATTTACTATTAGTAAGTAGTAAAAATGACTGAACCACAGCTACATACAACACAAATGAATCTTTGTAATACAATATAAAGTGAAAAAAAAGCAAGTACCAAAAGATTTTAGATACTGAGACAGCTTTTTATAAAGTTTAAAACAAGTGAAACTAAACAATATATTGTTTAGGCAACCCTATGCACGGGACAAAATAAACAGAAAGCAAGGAAACTATTATAGACATGAAATTCAAAAGAATGGTTACCTCTAAAAGAAAGCAGGAATAGGATGGAATAGGGTAAGCACACACCTGTAGGTATAAATGACTGATAATATTCTAGTTCCTGGTTGGGTGGTGTGGTGGGTTTAGGTGCGATATAGCAATTAAAATTGGCTAATTGATAAACAGACTATATTTTAAGTTAGGTAAATGAAACAGGCCTTTAATTTATGGATCAATGATGATTGTTTTGTTGCATTTGGGTGTCTGAGTTAAATAGGGGAAACATCCTGAAAGTAGATAGGAAATGAAAGGCAAATTATTTATATATGCTGCATTCAACCTTTTAGACCATTAAAATCAAGGTTAAGAATAATGTCTATGATAAAAGGCTAAGTAGGGGATAATACATTAGGCCACAGAATTATGTATTCCCTACAATAACTTTAAAATTGCATAGGAAAGACAACTGGGAGAAATTTATCACTATGTTAATGGTTACTGTGTTGAGACAGTGGTATTCCATATTTCTTTAGCTTTTCTGTTTTCTAAAATTTCTGTAAAGTAATTTACATTCCTTTGGTAATTTTAAAAAGTATTTAAAATTTCATACATACAAAGGGAAAGCTTTTAAAGGAAATTTCATATTTTGCCCGAGTCCTTCATTTTCCCACAAATGCACGAACTTGTAACTAAGATTTACAAGTTCACAGATAATTCAATGAATTTAAATTTCTTTGGATATTTATGTACAGCAAACAAATCATGTGACCACGGTAACTTAATGTTGCAGAATGTTAACTGGAATTAAAAAAACATAAAACAAAGTGTAGAAAATATTTTTGCAGAATGTTAACTAACTGGAATTAAAAAAACATAAAACAAAGTGTAGAAAATATTTTTTGGAAAAATAAAATCATGCTAAGGTACTTATTTAGTTAGAGTCTTAAGCTCATCAGCAAAAGTGTTTACATTTTTATTTCAAATGAATGTAAATATCCACAGATATTCAGCAGGCTAAGTATTCTAGCACATATATCCATATATGTATAGGTACATACATATTTTTTCTACATATATGAACTACATTTATACTTGCAATATACTTGTTTAAGCCATTACATCAATGTGTCCCCAGAGTGGCTTAAAAATGTACGAATTATTCTGGCAATATTAAAAGTAATGCTACCCTCTTGATATTCAGATGAACATTAAAATGTAGTAAATATCTAAGATGGTATTAAAACAGTAATTGTTATTTACTCTAAAGGAGGTACCCTGGATGCTTTCTTACAGGACACAATGAATGAACTGACAGAGTAAGAAACCTAACCCAACTGAGGGCCCAACTATCTAGAAAGAGGCTACAAGTACCTGTGTCATTCTAGGGTTACTTAAGTGTACATGAGTCTATGTCTATGAGTCTGTGATCAATTTCTCCCTCACTGGTGGTACAAAAGAAGACTCTTTGGATAGCTACCACGTCCTGGGCTCTAGATCAGGTATTTTACACATTTAGGTGGTATGGCATAGAGTCCAAGCCCTGGCATTACCAGACCACATCTGAATTCCCTCCTTTCTGCACACAAGCTGAGTGAACTTGAGTAACATACTTAACCTCTCAGCCTGAGATTTGTCATCTCTAAAATGTGGACGACATATATATCTGATTAGTTTGTTAGGATTAAAGGGATACAGCATCTAGTTCATAATACTAGAGACATAATAAATGGTAACCATTATTATTTTATCAGCAAATGGTAGACTGCCCCCTATATTTGGAGTTTTTAGAACATTAACGAAATAAATAAAAAGATTATTGGCAAAATCAAGTTCTATTTAAATCTTTAAAAGTGATAAACTGCAGTTAGTTTAAGTATAGGTAAAGTTTTGTTTGCTTTTCCCCAACCCAGAAGAGCAACACCCTGCTTATAATCCTGAAAGGTTGAAGCTGGTGTTGTTTTGTCAACACAAGTAAGTCTCCTATTGTACACATTACAGATACACTGTCACTAGTCAGACACAACAAATTCTTTTTCAGCAACTCAAAATATCAGAACGAGGACAAAAATTCCTTTTCTGCCCTGTTAAGAAATGAAGTAGGTTTTTCTAATACCATTATATGTCAGGACTTCACACACATAATTCTGATAAAAGCAGAAACTAACATCAAATTATGAAGTAAAGACCAAGTTTCCTTTGGCTAGGGCCTTCCTCCACATTTGAGCCCCTGAACAAAACCCAGTGAACTTAGACACATCAAGTAGTTTAAGGTCACGAAGCCCAATTGTTGAGGTGCCTGTCTGGCTACTACCTTGAGGTAGAAACAGTGTTTGCAGCCTCCAAAAAATGTTTTCCTGGGGGGCCTGGGTGGCTATAGTCAGTTAAACGTCCAACTCTTGGTTTCTGCTCAGGTCACGATCTTAGGGTCCTGAGACTGAGCCTCGTATGGGGCTCCACACTCACTGAGGAGTCTGCTTGAGATTCTCTCTCTCTTTTTCCCCTCCCCCTTGCCCCTCTCCCACTCGCTTGCACCTGCGCACACACTCACTCTCTCTCAAGTAAATAAATAAATAAAAATGTTTTGGGTGCCTGGGTGGCTCAGTCAGTTAAGCATCTGCCTTCGGGTCAGGTCATGACCCCGGGGTCCTGGGATCAAGTCCTGCACTGGTCTTCCTGCTCAGCGGGAGTCTGCTTTTCCCTCTGCCCCTCCCCCCTGCTCGTGATCACTCTCTCTTGCTCTCTCCCAAATAAATAAATTTTAAAAATCTTTAAAAAAATGTTTTCTCTCTGAAGACGACTGGCAATAACTGGAACTAAAGTCATAGCCTAGGGCCCTTCAGTAGGTCCACATTCAGAGCATTAGCTTAAAAAAATATTTTATTCTCCTTTTCACCTTTATCTTTCTTGATCATTGTGGTTCACTCACTATTTTCTATACTTCTCCATTGTACTTCCATTTTAGAATTCTTCATTTCTCCGGAGAAACCGACTAATTCAATGTCACAGATGATTCTCTTTTCACAATCCCTCATTGTCCCCTTTGTCTCTGTCTCAGGATAACCCCTTTCTTCTCTTGACTCCTGCCCTGGTAGCAATGGTACACAGCTTCCTTCCCTGCCATCATGAATCCTTTTGGCCTTACATTTCCATACGCTCACCTTATCTTTTAAAAATATGCCATATGGACAAAACCATCCTTAATTCAGTGCTCCCAGGTACTAAAATGACTTTTCTGATGGATGAGACATCCAATCACATACCATAAATAGTTTGTCCACCTCAAAAGTAAGCAGCTAATTACCATAGCTTTCTGCTTTATACTGTTATTTTCTTCTCTAATGAGATTTCCAGGTACAGAAGAATCTAGATTATTACAGTTTGACTGATTCTGCAGAACTTATGCCAACTCTATGACTAGGTTTTAGATAATATTAAAGAAATAATAATTCTAAATAACCACATTGTGGGTAAGGGTTATTATCAGGAGAAGGTATACACAGAAGTATTAATGATACAATGATATGACGTCTGAAGTTTTCATTAAAATAATCCAGTGGAGGAGAGAATAAATAAAACTGACCACACACTGACAATCATTGAAGTAGGTAATTAGTAAATGGACATTCATTATACTATTCTAATTTTATATGTGGTTGAAAATTTCCATAATAAAAATAATTGATGCTGAATTAAATTTGGTCTCTGTGTGTTTAGCTTTGTTAAATAAGCATAAACAAGATAGGGAATAAATGTATGCCAATTACAGAGAAACCTTATAATCTTAACATAAGCGTATACAGTCTTTGCATCAAAATAATAAAAGTTTGCTTTAAAATGTTTCATATTTTATATATTGCTAATTTTTAACTTAATCCTAGTGTCTCATTTTATAACACAAAAATTTAAAGCTAATGAGATAAAATTTCAAACCATAACGTGATATTTATGGTTAACATGTGGGTCTACGTATTGAATATGCAAAATATTTTATATCACATTTGCCCTAAGTTCCATGAAATGAAGCATAATATATAAACACCACTTGGTTCTAATTCCAATTCATGAGAATCTGCGTGTCTGACCTTAAAACAGAGCCTACATCTCATCTTTTTCCAATTTTGAGTACATGCACCAAAACTGACATTAGTGCCAAATAATTACTGAAAACTTTTTAAAGTTTCTTTAAAAGATTTCTGCTATGAGGACAATTTTGCTGTTCACAATCATGAGTGTGCTCTGGGATCAAAATAAATAAAGTATATAAATTTAGAAGCAGGTACAAATTTAGTCATTAAAATTCTTGTATTCATGCCCAATCAGCAGATGTCCAAAACTGTCAAAAGAAAATCTATGCTTAACTTCTTCATGTCATTTAATTATTCAAAGGTGGTAGGTCCAGTTTGATACAACCACTATATGCGGTTCAATAGACAGCAGAGAATCTGGATTTAACATTCTCTGAGCATCACACTCGTGCTTAAGAATAAAATGCCTAAGGATCAAAGAACACGCTTTGCGGTGTAAAAAAAAAAAAAAAAAGTAAAAGGCAAGGAAAATAAAGCTATTTTGATATAGAAATTTTAGCATATACTCCTACACTGAGTGTTTGCTGAGTTCCTTAAAATTAATTCATGGAAACCCAGATTTTCTTTTGTATCTCAGCATCATCACACAGCGTTTTGAAATAACCTTATTTTTGTTTGTAACTCTGGCAGTTAAGATGCAAATGCTTAAACATTTCTCTCAAAATTTTGCCTAAATAGAAACGTCCTAGTTTTTTCATTTTACATTGATATACATTCACATCAGTCATAGTAATATGCCAGCTCATAATGTCTATTCTTAAAATGAATCAAAGTGTTCACTTTAAAATGGTTCATTTGTTACACGAATTTCATCTAATTAAATAATTATAATCTTTCAATATCTAACCTTACTCCCAAGCTATTTTTTTCACTTATTTTTCCCATGTTTTTCTTAAGTCCACTAGTAATGATGTGATAAAGGTGGCATTTTAAAAATACTAATAAAAATTAGAGGTTATAAAACTTGTTTAAAATTTTATAATAGTAAATTTTTTTTTTTAGATTTTATTTATTTATTTACGTGACAGAGAGACAGCCAGCGAGAGAGGGAACACAGCAGGGGAGTGGGAGAGGAAGAAGCAGGCTCTCAGCGGAGGAGCCCGATGTGGGACTCGATCTCGGAATGCCGGGATCACGTCCTGAGCCAAAGGCAGACGCCTAACGACTGCGCCACCCAGGCACCCCTATAATAGTAAATTGTTAAACAGATTCAGCTTGTGACATTTTTACTTAAATTTGTTGGTGATTACAGCTGATGAGAAACATTAATAAATCCAATAACATTTTTCAACACGGCCATTTTGAAATGTCAGCCACTGCTAATCGATAGACTTCTTTTCTCACTGGTCACAATGACTCACAAAATGGTCACAATGACTAATTCCGAGATCTCTTTACAGGCCCTACCCATAAAAAGCTTGACCCAGATAGTGACTAGTGTTGTGTGCTGATGCTTCTTTACTAAGGAAGGAGCCAATTATATTAATGGCAATAGCCCCATTTGTTTTTAAGATGCAAATGTGCGCCTCTTTTAGGTAAGACCCCAAAGTAAACTGCATCTTAACTGCATTGACATCTGTCATTCAAACAGATGTCAACTAACAAACCTGATAAAGAACGAGTTGTTTATACAAGTTTGTGATGTGACAGATGTTTATCAGTCACAGCTCTGAGCGGTCACCTTTGATTATAAGACATTTAGTAATTTTTTGTTAAACTATAAAAGTTCCCAAAAGAATACACAAATAAAAATTAAAACCCTATTAAAATTCCAATGAATAGTCTCATGAAAATGTTATTAATTTGTTCTTATTTGAAGTTATATGTTGGGTATAAAAATTTCCACTGACAAATGGGCTAAACCATCTTCTTAGAAGTTTTATTTGAAAGACTTCTTTCAAAGAAATGAAAATTATTACAAAGCATAAATCACCTAAAATTAATCCTTTCTGTTCATACTATCTTACTATCTTCTTTTACTTATAATTTTACAAGAAAGATTAAGAAAGATGCAAGGAAGAATATATTCATATGGAATATTTCTAGAGGTTAAATCTATTATTTCAGATTTCAAATAAGTACATATTTATAAGGTGGTTTTTTATACCACATAGCTATTGCTGAATATGGTGGACAGTTTCTCAAAGAGTAATTAGACATAAATTAAAAGTTTCTTTGATGTCTGTATAACTGGTTGGTGAGGGAATCACATCCCAAAATGCATGCTGACAGGATCTGCCCTAACCCTCTGAAATGAGGCTCAGCAGGAGCCCGTCCATGGGCTGACTCATGTGGCACCAGCATTGTCCCCAGCAGAGGGCTAGGGACTAGTTGGTTCAGAGAGGCAGATGGTTTCATTTGTTCTATATTTTCACTCTTCACTAAAGTTTAGGTGAATACTGGCCAGAGAGAAGAGGAAAGTACTGTTACTGCACCTGTCACTTTTATTTCAAAAACAACCAACTCCAGTTGGAAGAGAATAAGGAAAAATCTGCTAAGTTCAGCTTTAGTGTGTCAATAAAACATAGGCTATCTGACTACTTTCTAAGTGACTACACAAAGCTTTCTATTAATCTTCACGTTTTTTTCTTTAAAATTAAACTCACAAAGCTTTAAAAATACACCTCATATTTAAAGAAAATATTCTCAGCAAGTATATGGTATGTTTATAAATATATAAGCTCCTTTACATATTCCATGAATCAGATGTAGTCAACTAGAAATATTTAAATATCAAAAAGAAACAAAATATTAACACCAAAGGGTCTGGATTCTTTTCGTCCTATGCCAATCCAAGTTTTCTTAAAGTGGTATTTTAATACAGTACATGAATAATCTTATGCCTACCTGATTTACTATGCCTTTTTGCTAACTTTAAAAACATAGTAACAAAGACCTAAGTTTTAAATTGAGCATATCAAGCATTTACACATTCTTATAAATACCTCATCAATAAATATTTGTTATGAACATATGCGAAGTCAGAAATACAACTTCGTACATATTGTTGAGATATATATAAAACTTCTTGGTATCCATGGGAAGATTGTTATATGTGCTGTATTACATGACAATCATCCAATCAATAATGCCTGAGGTGACTCTTGAAGATCTGGAGGATGGCTAATTTAAAAATTATGTAACTCCAATATCATTGCAACTCATTGCATTTCAAGAATGATTTAAAACCACTTTAAATGCTTATAAGTTAGACTCATACCACAAATTTAAAACTCATTACTTAAAACCTACTCTGTCCATAAATGCAAATATTCTGACATCAGCAGGGCGTATGAAGAAAGCTCTTGGAATATTCTTAAGAACAAGATGGAATTGGGATGCCTGGGTGGCTCAGTTGGTTAAGTGTCTACCTTTGGCTCAGGTCATGATCCTAGGGTCCTGGGATGGAGCCCCACATGGAGCCCCACATTGGGCTCCCTGCTCAGTGGGGAGCCTGTTTCTCCCTCTGACTACCACTTCCCTGCTTGTGCGCATGCTCTCTCTCTCTCTCTCTGTCAAAAAATAAAGTAAGGGGCGCCTGGGTGGCATAGCGGTTAAGCGTCTGCCTTCGGCTCAGGGCGTGATCCCGGCGTTATGGGATCGAGCCCCACATCAGGCTCCTCTGCTATGAGCCTGCTTCTTCCTCTCCCACTCCCCCTGCTTGTGTTCCCTCTCTCGCTGGCTGTCTCTATCTCTGTCAAATAAATAAATAAAATCTTTAAAAAAAAATAAATAAAATAAAATAAAATAAAATAAAATAAAATAAAATAAAATCTTTAAAAAAAAGAAGAAGAAGAACAACAACAACAACAACAAGATGGAGATGGTGGCTGGGTGGTTCAGTTGGTTAAGTGTCTGCCTTTGGCCCGAGTCATGATCTCAGGGTCCTGGGATTGAGCCCCACGTTAGGCTCCCTGCTCAGTGGGGAATCTCTTTTGCCTCTGCCCCTCCCCACCCCTACCTCTCCACTCATACTCTCTTGCCTCACTCTCTCTCAAATAAATAAAATAAAAATCTAAAAAAAAAAAAAAAAAAAAAAAGAACATGAAGGAGAAATTTGAGTTAGGTGGGCTGGCATGTATTGAGTTAAAAAACTGAAGGTATACAGTAATGTAGGTGTCACCAGGTTGGGTAACTCGGTGGGCTAGCTCCTAGCCACATGCTTCAGCAGTCACACTGGGGCCTGGTCCACTGGTCCACAATTAACTAGTTAGCATTATGACAACATAGACGCTTGTTCAGCACATTCATGGAGGATATAAAGCTGGGGGAATAACTAATCCACTGGACAGCAAAGATTCTGAGTCTGGATGATGGCTGAAGCCAACAAGAAACAAATCAAAAAGGATATATATCAATTCCTGTTTTTACATTGGGAAGACTTGAATTAACAGGACTTTCTTTCTGTAAAAATGGAGTTCAGGTGATTTCATATTTAGCAGAAGTAAAAAAATGTGGACACTTTCTAAAGAAAACCAACTTAATTTCAGAATTACAGTACCCAGATAAAAGAAAGCAACAGTCCCATAATACTTACACTGGTCTGCGAGTGGTAGTGTGGTCAGTTCTAAGTGCCAAAGTCTAAGGAATATCACTGATACACTAGAGTAAGTAAAGACAACTGGAAGAGGGAACGGTATAGAAATTATATCATATGAGAAGTTGCTGAAGGACAAAGAGAGGACATGGGAGGAGACATTCTTTCCCACATATACATACACACACAAACAAAACAAGCAAAATACAGAAGGAATGATAGTGTAAGCAGTGAGTCCCACAACTGCAAAGTGTATGTGCGATGGGAGCATCCAAAGGTGACCCCTCCCACTCCTTCCACGACTTACTTTCAACCTTGTATCATTCCCTCCCCTTGAGTGTGGGTGAGATCTGGGACTTGCTTTTAACCAACAGAATACAGCAAAGTGATGGGATGTCACTCCCATTAATTCAGTTACGTTGTATGGCACTCTCATAATTAGGTTACAATAAGCACGCACAGACAAATTCACCAGGTGACTCTGAAGCAGCAAGCTGCTGTGTTGGGAAATGGCCATGGAAAGGGCCACTGGGCAGGGAACTGGGGACAGCCTCTAGGAACTGAACACCTCAGCCCAACTCCTGCAAGTAACTTAATTCTACCAATAAGCAGTGGGATTGAAGAGGATCCCAAACCTCAAATGAGACCCAGCCCAGGTCAACACCTTGACTGCAGCTTTGTGAGACCCAGAGCGGCAGATATAGCTAAACCGTGGCTGAACTCCCTGACCTTTGGAAACTGTGAGATTATTTTAAACCACAGTATTTGTGGTCATTTATCATGTAGTACTAGAAAAGCAATACAGTGTACAAGCAGAGGCTGGATAACATTTATGATCAGTGATGTAGTATGAGGAATTCCTTGCACTGGGTAAAAACTGGTCTAGAATCTAGCTACCAGATTATGAATTAGGTCTTTCCAACCCTATGAGAATGTAGCAAAAATGGGGGGGGGGGATTTTTATATGGCACATGGAGGACACTAATATCTCTGCACTAAATTCATCATAAAGCACTTGCACAACAACATGAATCACTTTACTTCAGCTGACATTTGTAAATGTAAGCATTCTTTTTATTGGAATGTTTTAATACTAGGTAACAATTAACTGATTTTAATTATAAACCTAGAGGACTTTAAATAAGCAGAATGTCTTAAATAAATGTAAATACCATTCTAAGAAAAGCAGCTTAGAGTATTCAATTTAGCTCTCCATTATTCCGTGTATGCATCTATTGGGCCGCTTCTGTGCTGCCTTGGCTCAGGCCCTCATCAGCGGGCTCCTGGACCATTGCAACATTCTCCACCTAACTGGTCTCCCTGCCCTCGTTAAGGGGATACTCCCACTCGCCCCAGCACTGACCTCCAATATATTCAGCACCTATAGCCAGAGTGCTTTGACTAATGAAAAAACAGATTACACTTTTACCTGGCTTAAAACTCTTCAATGCTTCCTAATTGTCCCCTGAACAAGGATAAAGCAGCTCAGCATGACATACAAAGCCTTTCATCATCTAGCCTCCCTGTTCAGTCAATCCTTTAGGAAGTCCCTTTAGTCTTTGGTCACTCCTGGCCCTGCTCCACTCTATATGCATTCATAGTGAACCACTGACACTTCCTCCAAAACGCTACACCACCTCTGGCTCTCTCCCTCCCGAGCCCTGACTCCAGCGTGGAAAATCTCCCTGCCCACGCTTTCTGCCTGTGTTGAACTGAAGTTCAAAGATGCTCACCTAGTGCGTCGTAACCCCTCACGGGGACCCTGCCAGGCCTGTCTGGCTATACTGAAGACCGTGCTTCTGCAGGTGCAGACATCTGCCAGATATACCACTGTGTGGCAAAGAATAAATGCCACTTTCTGCACATTTAATAGTAAAAAGTCTGCTTCAACATCAAGCCAGGCCCTTTGAAAGATCCTGTGTTTACTGGAATGTGCAAAGACTTCCGCATGAATACATAAAAGCAAGTCAGACATACATCTTAGTATCACAAGTACCAAAGATGCAGAGTCTTCCAGCCGGCAGCGATGATCTGGCTGTAGCACGGTAGCAGTGATTACTACTACTGACGTGGGTGTTCACTGTGCTGCTGGATCTTGGGCTGTCAGCCTAGAATCCTCTTTATAGACTATTTTTTATTTTTCAGAAGTTCTCTTCCCTCCCCCTAAGTCAGTCAATAAATTCATTTCTCATTTCATGAGAAAATAATGAGTAAAGCATTAATAGCAAAGATACTTGTGCAAGTAATGACAAGTAACGTCAAGCCAAATTCTAAAAACCCCAAACTTATCATGAGAAATAGCTCCCTATGAACAGGAAAATGACTCATTTCATTGTGTGTTGTATGCCGTGAAAACCCACAGAAGAGTATAAATGTCATTGTATGATGAATTGTATACCTCTTACTCCAAAACATCAAAATTATTTTAGGTGATGGATAGTAACAAAATTAATACAACCGTGGGGTGCCTGGGTGGCACGGTGGTTAAGCGTCTGCCTTCAGCTCAGGGCGTGATCCCGGTGTTATGGGATCGAGCCCCACATCAGGCTCCTCCGCTATGAGCCTGCTTCTTCCTCTCCCACTCCCCCTGCTTGTGTTCCCTCTCTCCCTGGCTGTCTCTATCTCTGACGAATAAATAAATAAAATCTTTAAAAAAAAATTAATACAACCGAAACACTGGGATAAAATTCAAGTGTGTGGGAAGGCTCAGGGCACCTGTACTGATTCTCACTTTTCCTTCTAAGTGCTCCCAAATAGTATTTAAAATCTACTGCAGATTTTTGGTATATCTGAACAGTACACTAATCTGTTCAGAGTTTCTTAGATTTTGATTTATCTTCATTTTTAAAAATGAAGACTTTGGTCTGTCTACAGATTGTTATTTTCATTCATCACATTTTCTTTTTCAAACTTAACCAGGAGTGATTCTGTCATCACTGCAGCCAGTTTTCATAACCCTTGGATGCAAGTGATTAGATCGTGAGGAGAAACCAGCAAGATATCTAGGTTTCCTTCACTCAGGTACTCACATCAATTGAACATTTTTAATGTCTCTCCCACTCTTTCCATCATATACCCACTCACCCCCTGTTGGAACTCTCTCTCCTTTGTCTTTTCCTTTAGAACAGTTAGGAAAAAGGATGTAAAGAAGGGTGGGCAGAAACACACACTAGGCTTGTTTCCAGCTCATTCCAACCTGGTGACATCACTTTACGTCATCCTAGCAGTGGGCTGATTAACCACAGAGCAAGGGCAGATACTAAAGTCCCACAACAGACCCCTGAGGGCTGACAGGAAAATCCAGTCTTTCATCTTTGTATCCTACAGTCATAACACTCAAGCTGTCACCCCTTCCCAGCCCTTTTGCTTCCCCACCATTTCAGATAGGATATCTAACAATCCTTGGGTGTTTTGGGGGGCATCCCCGAACTCACATACTGGTCTGAAACACTCAAAATACTTGGTCAAGTCTCCCCACTCCTTCACTATCACCTTTTGTCATATGCTTCCTTGTTCTACTTTTTGGAAATTTAATACTTTTAAATTTAGTTTTTATTTTATGAAATTACACATTGTTTGAAGAGTCAAAAAGTTCTACAAGTTAGTGGGAAAGCAGCAGTCCCTCAACCCTATCCCCATTTTCTATTCTGCAAAAACCACCAATTTTGGCTTAGAAAATCCTACATCGCTACTTTCTAATTTTTTTTTCAGTTTTAAGCTTATCTTTAAGCTTAAAGTTCCCCACTATGGTCAATGAAAATTGGGTTCTCCCTCACATATACACAACTTACTTGCACACATCACACACATATCCATATTCACTCACACACATTTCTGCACACGGTCTGCTTTCTTTCTCTGATTATACCACAGTTCTTATTAAACTAGGATTTAATCAACATTTATATTTTCATTATGATGTGCTTGCTATTCACAGCTCAAGCATGTGATCTGTCAATCATGGTTGCTTTTTTCCCTGCCCTGTAGTTAATAATTACCTTTAGTTGGTGGTGGTTTTCTGTATTTTTCAATAATTGATCTAACTGTATAAATCTGGAATATAGGGAAGTACACTAGGTAGCAGAAACAAGCCCAGCCTGGGAAGTCAAACAGTTAGATCTTGCAAAATATCTGGAACACAGACTGATGCATTCGAAGAAACCTTAGTGAACTTAACCCAGTCACTCATTGAGACTCTTCTTTTAAGGAGGGGTTATCAGACCTTGAAACACAAATGCCGATCTCCCAGAATTCTCTTCTCCATGTAATCCTCAGGGTGGCTAGGTGTTGAGGTTACATTCCTAAGAGGTACCAACTCATGGGACAGTGGGATAGCATCCATCAGGGGGCCAAACTTCGTGAGGTGTGTTATCTGGATCACTGGATCCCAGGATGCCTCTCTTTTAGTTTACTCCCTTATTTTAATGGAACACACCTCTTCCTCTAGTTCCTGATAAAAGAGAAGGGGAGGTACATATTTTTGAGATCTTGCATTTCTGAAAGTCTTTATCATACTCTCACACTGAATTTTTATTTTCGTGTGGTATACCTTATTCTATTTTTGAACATACTCTTAAAAAGTAAGCATCCTTGCAAGTCTGAGAGCCGAATTAAAATTTTCTCCTTCTTGGGGCACCTGGGTGGCTCAGCCGGTTAGGCATCTGCCTTCAGCTCAGGTCATGATCTCAGGGTCCTGGGGTGGAGGCCTTTTCAGGCTCCCTGTTCAGCAGGGAGTTTGCTGCTTCCTCTCTCCCCAACCTGTGCACTCTTTCCCTCAAGTAAATTAAACAAAAAAAAAAATTCTTCTTCTTCTTCCTTGGGAAGACTCTTAATAAGAGTACAATGGAAATTTTCTTTTATCCTTTAGATTTTATCTTTTAAATATGCTTTCCTAATCTAGCAGTGACTCTCAACTGAATGCCTGTATCAAAGTCTCCAGACAGCTTTTTTTATATCATTATCTCCTTCCCATTAAACACTGATCACCACTAGCCAAACATAGGTGTAATATGCAAATTAACTCTCCCTCAGTTACTATAAGTATAAAGTAGTATTTTCTTTTATTTTTATTTATTTTTTTTAAAGATTTTATTTATTTGAGAGAGACAGCCAGCGAGAGAGGGAACACAAGCGGGGGAGTGGGAGAGGAAGAAGCAGGCTCCCAGCAGAGGAGCCTGATGTGGGGCTCGATCCCAGAACGCTGGGATCACGCCCTGAGCAGAAGGCAAACGCTTAACCGCTGTGCCACCCAGGTGCCCCTAAAGTAGTATTTTCTTTTAAGGCTGTCCTTTCTATTTCATCAAATGATTTACTCTTCTTGGTAAAACTCAATTCAGACGATACATGTGATAAAAAAATAATAAGCCAAATATAAAAGCACTTAAGAAATTAGAATAATTTGTCAATATTTCCTGAGGCAGCTTACAGAAATTTCTGAAAACTTGCATGGAAGTTTGGATGTTGTTTCTTCTCTCTATATAAACTGTAAATTTGTCTAGTAAATTTATATCCCTCGGAGTGATCAAACACACAGAAAAATCATTAAGTCATCTAAAAGAACTGATTTATAAGTGATTTTTAAGTTAGTTACAGATTGTTTATTCTATTTACTAAAGCAAATCACTTAGAGTGATGGTGGGGAGGGGGAACACAACACTTCTCAAGCATTTGTCATGGGTCAGGCCAGTTCCTCTACTAAGGTTAGAAGCATTATCTCATTTAAAACTTCTCAACAATCTTACTATCACAATATTGCAGGTGAAAAAGCTGAGGCTTCCCAGTCCCTTGCACAAGCCACACAGTGAATAAGCAGGGAAGCTGAGATCTGGACACAGACAATGAGATACTAGAGCCCGTGCTGCATGCGTATTTATTCTAAAATATTCTAAATATGTACCTACCATTGCAGACCAGCTTGTCATCTAGCTGATTTGACTCTGTTCCATTTTGTTTTTCTGGTTGCATGAAATCTACAAATTCACTATAGATACACATGAAATGGTAAGTTTTACATCACGGTAACGTGGATTTATTAAACCTTCGTGTTAAGAGTGTTCTTCAGGGAAAAATGTCAAAACAAAGAATAAACATAGCCAGTCATCAGTCTTGCCCTCTGGAGCATGAACTTCACTCTACCCTCCCCGTGTCTAATAAGTGCTAAATACCTAGTAGGTGCTCAAAAATACCAGCCAGACTATTCTCAGCCTCCCTCAGAGTCTTCATTTCCAAGTCGCTAAACTAACAGTCAGTCCACCGCTGCTATGACTGCCATGATTTACCTCATAAGTAAATCCTACCCTTAACTCATCCCTGGTGCCTGGAATTCTCCCTAAAGTCTATCTTAGGTACATGTGTGTTGTGCGTGTGTACGTGCAACTGTGCATGAATATACAGCCTCTCTCTCTTAAATTAGACCACCAGCTTCTCAATTAGCTGCTTGCTTTACCAAATCTTCCCTAGAATGTGACAGAAAAATACAAGGTGCATATTCATGTGTTTGTGGAGTAAAGCTGAATATTCCTTATACTTCTTTTAGGTGGTATCAGCGACACTGAAAAAAAAATGTATACAAAGGGGGTAGCTAGTTCAGTTTCCCGGAATCCTTTTAAACTGGGTTTACTCCATTTAATTCACTCAACTATATTTAAGATACATAGTTGTTGTTATTGTTTTTTTTTTTAAGATGAAATATTCTCTCTTGATTTTTATCCTACCTATGAGTGAGGACTTCTCTTTCTACATATTACGTGAGGACAAATACATACAGGTTCATGACTGTCTTCACCTCAAATACTTATGTTTGTGATTAAAAATTTCAAAGTAAGAGTAAAAGCCTTTATGCTTCACAATTTGAATCCAAGAAATCACTGGGAAACTCAAGGATGCTTATCAATTCAATTATCCTTTTGTGTAGTAAAAATTATTATAAAATATCAGCAAGAAGAACTCTCCCAAACCCCACATTTGTTTTAAAACCTGTTTTTCCCCTTTAATGTGGTTTGCACAGTAAAAGTAATCATTCACAGGTATGACATAAAGTCTGTGAATTATGAGACATTGTTGTCATTACTTTTGTGAATTACAACTTTTGGTCGTATGGGTTTGATATCAATTATAAGGGCAACTCATGTAATATACAGATATATAATAGTGTGCCACAATCTAATGCAATTCATTCTTATCCGAGAGGTATTATTACACAGCTCACAAAAGGCCAAACTAGAAGTTCATCCTGAAGGTTATTCACTCACATGGAAGGCTTTAAAAACAAAAACAAAAACAGTTCCTACACTCTTATCCAATTAAGTATTTCTGCTTTTTCCTGGTCTAAATTTATGAAAAAGAATATATAATATTAAATCTGAAATATGTGCACTGGTATATTAAATGTGTGGTTTTATATGAATGAAAAATAATTCTTACTTTATCCAGAAAATATATAAAATTGTCTTACTATATTAATTATCTATGTTTATTTTTTTCTAAGATTTTATTTATTTATTTGAGTGAGACAGAGAGAGCATGGGGGGAGGGGGCAGAGGGAGAAGCAGACTCAGCTGAGTGCAGCGCCAATCCCAGGACCCTGATATCACGACCTAAGCCAAAGCAGACGCTTAGTTGACTGAGCCACCCAGGAGCCCCCTATGTTTATTTTTTAAGAAAATAGGAAGTCTTTTATTCACATATTAAATATTTCCTTGCACGACATAAAATATTAAACTATATCAAAAATTAAAATAGAAGTATCTATATTTCATAAAGAGAAAATGATGTGCCACAATAAATACATTTGTTTCTTTTTTTCGTATAAGATTTTTTTTTTTTAATGACTTGGCTTTGAATTAATTACTTCTATTTAAGAGCATAAGATCTAGATGCAAACAGGCTGGATTCAAATCCTAACTCTGCCATTTCCTATGGGCTTTATGTGGAAAGTTACTTAACTATTCTGTGACTTACTTTCTTGTCTTATAAAATGGAATTGATAATGAGGATTTATTACAATTAGTTGTGAGGATTAAAAAGAGCCTAGAGCACAGCCTGACACATATCAGGTACTCAATAAATGCTAGAGCTATGATAGTTATTACTTTAAGTCCCTGATTTTTTTTTTTAAAGATTTTATTTTTGAGTAATCTCTACACCCAACATGGGTCTCACACTCACAACCCCGAGATCAAGAGTCGCAGGCTCTACTGATTGAGCCAGCCAGAGCCCTAGTCCCTGATTTTTAAATGTATTCTTTTAGATGAGTTTGCTCAGATGATGTCAATTACTGTTTATTGACCAACTCCTTACAAAAATATCATATGCAAAGAGGATGTACCGTGAGCGTACACACACAATAAAAGTGCCATTTTTGGAAAATATCATTATGAAAGATTCAGTGCCAATGTGACAGCTGATTAAAGTCATTTATGTTAGGGCACCTCTGATACTTTACAATGATTTATTTATGTCATGAAAATTTTTAATATCTACTTTCTTAGCAAACCTCAAGTATACAAAACATTCTTAATTGATTTAAATACACGATCATTTTTTTGGCCAAAATACATCAATATTATGTAGATTTTCCTTTTTTTTTTTTAAAGATTTATTTGAGAGAGCGTGCACAAGAGCAGTGGGGCGTGTCAGAGGGGGAAGGAGGGAGAGGGAGATAATCTCCAGCAGAGCCCACATTGAGCACAGATCCCAGGACCCTGAGATCATAACCCCAGCAGAAAGCAAAAGTCAGATGCTCAACCAAGAATCAGACGCTCAACCGACTGAGCCACCTAGGCACCCCTGTATATTTCCCGTTTTAAAAAGTCTAAAGAAAATTTTGAAGAGGAAGTAAACATTCAAATGGTACTTATTAGCCATCTTTTGTTCTTTTTCTTGCCTCTTTTTGTTTTGCACTTGTTCTTAGGCAAGTCACCCCAAGCCAAGCCTTCAAACATAAACTTGAACACATTAAAATTTCAATGGATGAGAAAAAGGCAGTTTTCTTCGTGCTAAATAACTAACTGCAGACACCCAGAGGAATGCCACAAAACACCACATACGCCATCCCGTACAACATGATTCCACACTCTACTTCTTCTGTGGCATATGTTCAAATGTCAGGCCCCCTGGAAAATTCTGCATTTCTCTCCTTCCTATGAGCATCTCACCACTTTGCACCCAAGCCACCTTGTTTCTCCTGCAGTGGGCCATCAAGTCCCAGGGGGAACTCCTGGACAACGGTTACACTGACATCCCTCGCTCCAGGAAATCCACAAGAGATTTTGGTTTTCATTGACAGAGCAGGGGCTAGACATGAGGCAGCACAGCTCCCAGGGCAAAGGGAAAGATAAGCATAAAGGGAAGAAAAGCATGACTAAAGAGACAGAGAGAGCAACCAAAACCTGTAAGAAGCCAGCACCACCACCCATAAGCACATCTCCAACCTGGGTCAGTGCAGACCATGAAGCGGGCTCTCCAGAGTTTTCAGAGTCCGCTTCTCAGCCTGTGCTTCCCACAATAGTACATCCCACCTCCCACTCCCTCATTAAGATGTAAGTTCCAAAACACATTTTCCCAGGCATTTTTTCATATCTTTTCTCATTTAAATCCAATGGATCATATCCTTTTTTTAATTTTGAAGACATGTTTTCCAAGAAAAAAAGATTAACTTTTAAATGGGAATCAACAGCTACTGATTCAATGGAGATAATTATTTCTTAAATCGGTTCCAAGTCTCATTTTCACAGTATCAGTAGACAGTTTATCAAATAGGAGCTTATATTCCCTCACTAATGTGTTACAAATGCTTTCTGACTCATTAAACACCCACTAAAAAAGGAAGGGGGAGGTTAAGGAAATATACACATAATACATAATAGGAAAGACATAGTAAATATACATAAATAAATTGCTGGTATGTAAGGAATTCTTTTTGAAATAGGAGTTATCTTATAAATTCATCATTCATTCAATAAACATTTGTTAAGAAGATGCTATATGCCAGGGTACTATTCTATTGCTAGAAATACAAAGTACAAGTCACATGCCCACACATAGCTCACAGAGGGCAAGTGAAATGGTCACTTAACGATACTGCAAAGTGCAAGAGCAGAAGTGTATACAACAAACTGGGACATCTTCCAGAAGGGATTCGGGAAGATGGTGAAACTCAAGCTGCGTTTAGAGGGGACACTCAGAGCTTTACCACATGTATGAGACATTGGGGGCAGCACACCAGTCAGATGAAGAGGTGCATGCAAAGTCTAAGTCATGAAGCAGCAGGGTACTCTGGGGAAACAAAGTTCAGTGTTGCCATAGCAGCCGGGGAAGCTCAAGATAGGAGTCAGTCTTTGTAGGGCCCGAGACACCTCCACTAAGGTGTTTGGATTTTGTGCTATAAACAACGGGAAGCCATTAAACAACACTTAATGAGGGTGAAGCTTGATGAGCTGGCTTCTGGTACTCTGAGCAATGGAAGGCATGAACTAAAAGGGAAGGCAAGGGAATGAAGATAAGGAGATGGCTGCAGGAGAATATAATAATAATAATAATAATCCGATATAGAAAAAAATGGAAGTCCAGACCTATGCATTCTTTGTGGAAATAGAGAAAAGAGGGAAAGCCAGGATTATCCCTTGATTTCTAGTTTGGGATGGTGGGTGGTTAATGGTACCCTTAGTGATGTCTTTAAATGAGGTATAAATATAAAATGAGATATAAACATAAAATGAGATATAAATATAAAAGGAGATGAGTTTTAGTTTAGTAAAAAGTAGGGCTCATTTGGGACCATACCAAGTATAGTATCTATCCCTTCTAAGCACAGAAGGAATGTAGCTACTACAAAATACGAGTTTAGTGTAATAAGGTCTTTGGACAATTATGAATTAATATTTAGTAGGTATCTACAGGACATTCAGGACGAAAGACATATTAAACTGATACTTAGAAGAAAAGCCTAGATTGGAGATACAGATTTGATAGTTATTAATGTAAGTGGTAGTTAAAAACAAAGAAAAGGGAAAGCCATACTTACCGGAGGGGAAGTATGAGAAAAGAAAACGAATGACTAAAAGCTATAATTTTGGCTATATTTTAACATTCCTATCAGAAACTCTCAAATACTGTATTTAGGAATTCTACTTAATACCCTATCAACATGCAAGTAAAGCCGAATGTTAAACACCAAACAAAAATTTTAATTCACATCTTCTTCCTCCTGGTTAAAAGTTTAGAAATGTAAATTATTTGGAGTGGCATATTTCATTCAGAAATCCACACTTTTGTTTTTCTTGATATCTGTTTTCATGAAAACTGCATGGTAAATAAAGCATAGTGTTAGTAATTTATAATCATCCTAAGACCTTAATATAGTAAACTGATTTTTTGTAGCACTAACATTCGCAAGTCAAAAGCAAGGGCAGGGATAATAATTTAGAATAAATGACTTAAAATTCACATAGATGTGGGTGCCTGGGTGGCTCAGTCAGTTAAGCGTCTGCCTTTGGTTCAGGTCATGATCTCAGGGTCCTGGGATGGAGTCCCACATCGGCCTCTCTGCTTGGAGGGGAGTCCGCTTCTCCCTCTCACTCTCCCTTTGTGCTCGCCCTCTCTCTCTCTCTCAAATAAATAAATAAAATCGTTAAAAAAAATTCACATAGGGGTGCCTGGGTGGCTCAGTTGTTAAGCATCTGCCTTGGGCTCAGGTCATGACCCCAGCATTTTGGGATTGAGCCCCGTATCAGGAGTATCAGGATCCCTGCTCAGCGGGAAGCCTGCTTCTCCCTCTCCCACTCCCCCTGCTTGTGTTCCCTCTCTCGCTGCCTCTCTCTGTCAAATAAATAAATAAAATCTTAAAAAAAAAATTCACATAGATGTAGTAATGTTTTTTAGGCCGTAAATTATAAGTTAAAGAATGAGAAACAAAGGAAAGGGGAGCAGTGAAGAAGTTTATTCTAGTTTAATAATTATAAGGCCTCTAGTTCTATGTTGGAAAGTACTTCTGATTTCTGAATACATTATGCCCCCAAATTCTTTGGAATTTACCTGTATTTTAACAGGATGAATTTCCTATTTTTCAGTCAAAACAAATGTAAAGACATTTTATGAAAAGGGCCCTTAGTAAATAGTAAAACGCACAAACCAATATTTAGTCTCAGACTAGATGTCCTTTTCAGCTCTATATTAATATACTAGAGATGCTGACTTTAGTGTATGAATACATGTTAACATGTTGGTTTTATACTGACGACTTCAAAAAGTTAGAACAATAAGTACTTCATCTTACATGTATGCAATAAGTGTTTAGTAATAAACACTGCCTATGTTTACAGTCTCACATCACAGTAGTCCTGAAGAATCTAAAGAACAAATTTAAAAAGAACTATTAAAGAACATATGATGGTTTTTTCTAAAGGAGATAATCTCTTGGTCTAAATTTAGAATAACAAGTTTATATTTTAAATAAAAAGATATCCAGCAATTACCAGGCTTGTGTCTGATATCAAAAGCAATAAAGGTGGACTGTGACATCACCTGACATTTGAAAAGAAAAAGATGTTGAAGGTCAGTGAGCTTAAGAACACTAGGCAGTGTGGGGTTGTATTTAAGACCACACATAGGCTCTGGAGTCAGGCAGGTCATTTTAAGTCCCAGATCTACCACTTCTTAAGTATATAACCCTGTAAAAGTGACCTCTCTGGGTTTGTTTCCTCACCTATATATCTGGAAAAATATCAGTATCCACTTAAAAGAAATGTTGTTACAGTCAAGTGTAAAGTGCTTGGTACATAGTAAACTGTCAATGAATGTTACTTTCAATTTCTCTTACCCTTCTCTATTTTTTCTTTTTTCCACAGCATTTCTCGTTTTTTTTTTTTTTACAGATTACATTTAAAACTTACAAGAAATATAACAAATACAGTCAACACACCCATGTGAATCCACATATCATTGCAGCTTTTGTTGTAAGCAGCTGAATCTGTCAACTGTCCTGCTGATCTACTACCAAGCAGTCTCTTTTTGACAATGTCAGGGACTTTTGACCCTTTATCACTGTTATATGGTCAGTGTGTCCATGCTGCATTGAACAAAGGGCGGGATATTGCAGTATGACCCTCATAAGAATTTAGTGACTTTCTTAAAGAGATCCATGCAGGTTTGTGAATGGAATCTTTCCAAAATTCTTTTTAACTGCAATTAGGGGTAGGCTGTTTTAAAATGCAACATTTAGGGGACATATAGCTTCATCGTCACTCAGAATGCCACCCTTTACCATGATAAAAACTATATAAAGATAACTAAGTGACCTAAAAGGTCTACCTTAAAAAAACATTATAACTTACCTAAAATTTTTCCTATATAAGTCAGATTTTAGTGAGATTTACTCCATAAATATAATTATGACTTATTTAATATTGTAAGGAAGACAAGAACATATTCTTTATAAATAATAACCATATATCTAAATAAACATTGAAGTTATAATACTAAAAACAAAAGTATACTATACGAAAGCAAACACATGTATACAGTAATATTCATGTGACACTGAAATTATACTCTAGAAACAATCAATGTCATTCTTTTTACTGTAAAGAAAATACCATTATTGTTGTTAAAACAGATTTTAATACACAGAGTATTACAAAACCTGAAGCAATTCCAATGAAAAAGTATATTTCCTATGCATACTGTACTGTAATATAAAAAAATTACATGAAGTAGGTTTTAATATTTTTTCTACATAAAAACAATATTAATCTGTGAAAATAGCTCATATAGCTTTGATGTGTAATTGAAAACATTTGGTTAAAGGAAAAAATCTGATAAACCTTAAGACAGAATGCTGAATAAAATGGAGTATGTGTGTTGACCAAGGCACACTGGCATTACTTTGTAGAGCCAATCAATAGATATTAGCTTTAAAAAGAAAGATATAGAAAGAAGCTGCCACATATTTTTTAAACGACAGGATGAAGGTTTAAATTGTCTCAATCAAGACTCAATTTTTTCTTCCCAGTTTTTCCAGCTGTTCTCTTCCAGTTAAGACTCTTCATTTCAAATAAATTTAATTAGTTCCAATTGATCATAGCTAACACTTATATAGCTTTATCCATGCTTCTCTCCTTTTATAAGGCAAACACTAACAAAGCCTGCTAGGCTCAGATCAGTGTCATAAGACAACATTCATACCTCATGCTTTCTCACCAAAAAGAAAAATTTCAAAAATAATTATTCCGTCTAAAGCACTAAATAATACTTCATATTTAATTGGTATCTTGGTCAGTTGTTTAATAAAGATAATTAAAGAATTAAGTCCCAGATTGCTATAAATACAAAATTAATATAAATATGCATATTAGCCTAACTTCCAAATAAGAATTCATTCAAAATACAGGTAAATATGTCTGCCATGTTTACTTTACTAGAAGATATTGATGGAGCAATTCCTTTTAAGTAACCAACAAAACCCCAGATTTTTCAAAGTGAATGGCTAAACTGGCCAGATCTCCCTTCTGTAGTACTTGTGCTCTCCAATGGTGGTTATCCCAAAACAAGATTATTGTGCCTGAAACAGGTTTCTCTCAATGCAGCTACCATATTTTTCATAATGTAATTTATATAGAATTCTAGTCAATAAAAAGAAATATGGTTTTCTTCTAAACCCTCACAAAAATCTATACCACATCTTAATCAAGTCACACAATTCAAAGGTAACCTAAACGATCTACAGACTGCAGCATGCTAGTTGCTTTGACAACACGTTAAGGAAGCCTTTTTTAGTTATTTAAATTCTTTGAACATACTTGCCTCTAGTACCCATGCCATGAAATGAATCAACTGATCAAAGCCATTCATCACATATGTTTAACTTTGTAAAGATTAAAATATAGTTTACGTAGAATTAATTGACTCTCCAAACTAGATTTTCATTTTTAAGCTTCTTGACTTTTTTAACAATAAAATAAAAGCACAGTCATGTGCTGTTTGCAGTCTCATGACTTTGGTAGTGCATAATTCAAAATTTCAATGTACTGATTTAATAATGCTTACTTGAGTGCTCAGAAATTTAGCTTTTATTCCAGAATGCAAATTGAGTTATTCTACTGTTACAAAGGCAACTTCTTTTCCTCTCTGAATTAAACCACTACTTTTTATAGGCTAAAGGGCCTTTAAAATTAACAGGGAAAAAACATATCTATAGCATATAAAAAAAGCAATAAAAATGGAATAAAGAACTAGTTAAAAAAGATCCACAAGTGAAAGAATTTCCTTTAGTAGATACTGAAACAATTTCATAATTGTGAAGTGCTAAATGACTTTCAGAAAAGTTGGAAATTTCTGGAATCATTTATCTTTATATTTAAGTTGAGTTTTTTTAAATCAATGAACTGACACCTTAAAAGGATTAAAGAGTAGCAAGTACTAGGCACCACCGTTTTTACTGGAAACCAGATGCTCCCCACTTTAGTCAACAACTTATTTGCAGCAGTTGCACAAGGCTCTAGGTTTTTGATTACATGCTTTGTAAATTTTCAAGGGAGATCATTAGGCTCCCTCAACTTCCTTCCAGTGAAAAACAGTAAAGAACCTGCCACGCAGAGCTTTAGAAGGAAAAAACCTCCCTTTAGTTTTTTTTATTCCTTTAGTTTTTGAAGAAAATTGTGCTGATGTTTTCTGGGCATGCTTCTTTTCAAATTATTGATTACTATTAAGTCACTATTTGTTGTTTCACAATAATTATAGGTTTATATGGTCAGATTTTATATAATAACCATCCATACAAAAAAGCTTGTCATTCCTAATACCAACAAAAATATTTATAGTGGGTTGTTTTCAATACTCTGTACATTAAAAGAAATTGAGCTGAATGCATTTGGAGATCCAGTAACTGAAAACTGATTTAAGTCTACAAAAAGATAAGCTGAACATATATGAACACAAAACATATAGAATATGGAACATATGTGGTATATGGCTTTCCTAAATTTTACTTTATGCCTTTATTTATGTAATAAATAATACAGGTTAGAATGGTCAATATCTACACAACGTAAATAACTTCAAAAACCGCATCCACTCGTATGCTATAGGTACAGAGAATATCTGTAAGTTTCCCTACACAGCCTGTATTGCATATATTGCTATTAGGACTTCAGTATTTTGCAGTTTACCCTATAATTGCAAAACCTTTCATAACATAATAGGTGTATTCCTCTACACATTTCAAGGCTTTCGTAATGATCCTAGCCTCTGAATCAGAAGGTCTCCAGGAAATCAAATGCACAGCTAGCAGGTTCATTGTTACAGCAACAATGAGCAAACCTAGACTAAATAAACAGTTCTGCTTCTTACTACTTCAAGATCAAAAAGGACACTAAAGAGTCTCATAAAACTAAACACTCCATCAATACAAGTTTCCATCTTTCCCATCAACATATTTAATCCCCTTAGAAATGATCTAAAAGCATTTTCCAATTTTGGACAAAGTTCATCCAGATTATGTTAAAGATGTCCCTGCTTACCAGTTGTGATGTCATCATCTGCAAGGTCGTGCTCTTCCTCCTGGACCTTGGCTTCTGGCCCCAAGGCATCAGGAGCAGCGCTGATCGTCTGCATGGCTTCTGCTGAGACTCCAGCTAGACCAAACGGAATCACAAATTTTAGTTTTAAAAAACTAAAAGAAAGATGGACCAAAACTCTTAAACTTTTTAATTTACTTACTGGCTACAAATGCAATACATGAAAAAAATATATAATATGTTTACCACAATTAGGCTGAGACAAAAATTAATGAACAAAATGTTCATGTGTGCTCTATTTCTTCATATGTATATATGTACATGGTTACAAACTTTCCTAAGATCTGGGAAAAACAGAAGGATGCTTCAATAAGTTACATTTTTACTTGATTCCTTTCAATGTTTTTGCTTCAGTTACTTTAGGTGATCTAGACATAATTATGCTGCACAGAATTAAAAAAAAAAAAACCCTAAAAAGTGCAGGACTGTTTTAAAAGTTTACTTCTTTTTAATATTAGTTTGGTTATAATTTGGGGGCTGGAAGGAGGGATGATGACAAGTGCTCTGGGTCTCTGTAAGAGATCTAAAATACACTGCCCCAAGGTGGATAGTATCTGTCTATGGAGGAATTAGATATGAGATCTGATAATTATCACACTGAAAGAACCTAACTGAAGCAGATGGCTGCACTAGAATGGGGGGGGGGGCGGCAGAGGCTTCCATTCTATAAATCACCTGGGAACTTGCCAACTGATACACACATCTGTTCCTTATACACTATTTTCCCACCCTTGAAGATACATTTTGTTGTCTACTACATTGTTTTTTTTTTTTTTAAAGATTTTATTTATTTATTTGACAGAGGGAAAGCAGGAGAGCACAAGCAGGGGGAGTGGCAGAGGGAGAAGCAGGCTCCCCACTGAGCAGGGAGCCTGATGCGGGACTTGATCCCAGGACCCTGGAATCATGACCTGAGCCAAAGGCAGTTGCTTAATGAACTGAGCCACCCAGGTACCCCTACTACATTATTTCTAATTTGGTAATGGATAATAGGGTATCTCAATATTTTCCATATGGTTATCAATAGTTTTACTAAATCACAAAATACAGAAATTTCACCACTGAAAGTTACTTTAGGAATTGAGCCTTCTAATCAATCTTTTAAATAAGTACTTTAATAACTGCATTCACAGCAGCCATCAAAATATTTTAACAATCAAAAGCTATAAATATTCAAGGACTTCTTTTTTCCCGAAGGTGTATTAACTTAAACATTTCTAAGTGAAATTCAATCTTGCAGCTTCAGGTTTACCAAAGTCTTCGAAAGAGGAAAATCTTAGTCCTGAACCACCTGAATGACCCAGAACTAGATCTACCAGTAGACAGTTCCAAGGCCTAATGACGTCAATTTGCCGAGGAGGACATACCATGTTAGTACCACTAGTTTGCTCAGAATTGCTCCAACAAAAAAATGAGCAGTGCTAAATTCAATGGTCGCTGATGAGTGCCAAATGACACCATCCCTCTGCAATATCATGTTGTTGTTGGGTTTTCAAGATAAAACTTTAAAAAAGGGAGGGAGGTTACTAGAATAATACTACAAAGTTAATTTTTTAATTAAACATGGCTTTCAGTAAAATAATCGCAAGGGGGAGGAAATTAAGTAAATGCCACATTTCTAAAGATTTATTGCTTAAAAACAAAATCAAAGATTATGTCATATTAAGTCAAAATATAAATCTCTGAAATCTCTCAGTCTTGTTTCTTAATACTTGATAATTTTGAAAATATCAGAGAAATGGGGGAAAGGATATTAAGGAACTGTTCGGATATCACCAATCTTTTACTAGTATTTTTTTTCTTTCCTATAAAATTAAAGGATTCAATAAAAATAAAGCTAGTATTTATGTAGTAACAAGTTTATAAATCCATTTAAATTCATCTCATTTAATTACAGAGGTTAAGTAACTGTTCAACATAACACAGATACTAAATTTGAGAACCACTACTGACACATAGGTCTTCTGATTTCAAACCCCAATATCCTTTTCACCATGAAGTTCTTCCAGGGAATGAGCTGCTCAGGGCAGGGTAGAAGGTATGACAGAACATCATAGCATAACCATGAAAACTCACGGACTCACACAATATTGAGTATTGACTCTGTCAAGCACCCCCCACAAAGTTCTTGTGCTGTGCCTGGTGACTAGTCAACTGTGGTTAGTCAATACTTCAGGACAGAGCTTAAAGAGCAAACATGCATTTTTCAAAGTAACCAAGGTTCAAAGACCAAGAAGCAGCTATGCTGAAACTGGTTCTTTGATTAATGCTTTCCAAAACAAAGTTATAAGATCCTTTATCTCTTGAAAGAAGAGAAAAGAAAATGTAAAGAAAAGAAAAACAGAAATAAGAAAACTACAGATCGATATCACTTAGTCTCAAAAGTCCTAACCAAAAGGTAAGCAAATAGAATTCAACAATATAGATGAGGAATTATACACCATGATCAACTGAGATTTATTCCAGGGATGAAAGTCTGTTCAGTGCTCAAAGATAAATAAACATAACTGAAATATTAACAGGCTAAAGAAGAAAAAGAGCATCATCATTTGACAAAATTCAACATCAACCCATGATTTAAAAAAGTAAACTTTAAGGAAAATAGAAATGGAGGAGAACTTCCTCACTTAATAAAGAGCATCTGCTTAAAATCTATAACATTCTCCTTAATGGTAAAAGACCAAATGCTTTCCTCTGATGATCAGAAATGAAACAAAGCTGCCCACACTCACCTCTCTTATTTAACAGAGCACTGGAACTTCTAGCCAGTGTAATAAAGCAGGAAAAGAAAATGGATACAGTTTGGAATAGATGAGGTAAACTGTCCTTATTTAAGGAAAAATGATTGTCTACAGAGATAATCTAAAGGAACGGGAGGAAAAAAACCTGAATAGGTGAGTTCAGCAAGGCTGCAGAATATAAGAAAAAGGTTTTATCAATTATATTTTTATATCCTGGCAAACTACATTTAAAACAATACTACTAACAATGGTTCAAAAAGCTGAAACACTTAAATGTAAATCTAAAAGAAACATATACAGGGGTGCCTAGGTGGCTGTCACTCAAGTATCTGACTCTTGATTTCGCTCAGGTTATGATCTTGGGTCATTAGATCAAGCCCTGCATCGGGCTCTATGCTCAGTGGGGAGTCAGCTTAAGATTCTCTCTCTCCCTCTCCCTCTACCCCACTTCCCTGCATACTCGTTAGCTCTCTCACTCTCAAGTAAATAAATCTGAAACAAAAATATACAATAGGAATTGTATGCTGAAACCTACAAAATACTGATGAAAAAAAATCAAAGAAGATCTAAAGAAACGAAATGGAAAGACATATCATGTTTATGTACTGGAAGATTTAACAGAGTAAAGATGTCAATTCTCCATAAATTGATACACAGATTTAATGCAATATGTATGAAAATCCTTACACAATTTTTTTTGTAGATACAGACAAAATTATTCTAAAATTATATGGAAAGACAACTAGAATAGCTAGAAAAACTAGATTATATGGAAAGAACTAGAATAGCTAGAACTCTGGGGGGAAGAAAAGGAAAAGGTAGAAAAAAAAACCCCACATACTCCATTTCCAGACTTATAATGTAGTTAAGTTTATAAAACTATGTGGTTTCAGGTTAATGGAACAAAATAGAGAACCAAGAAAAAGATGCATACAAATACACACAACTGATTTTTGACAGAGGTGCAAAAGCAATTCAATGAAGGAAAGATAATCTCTTCAACAGGTGGGCTATGAGAACGGGACATCCATAGGCAAAAATATGAACCTCGACCTAAGGCTCACACCTTATATAAAAATTAATTCAAAATGGATTGAGGACTTAAATGTAGAATATAAAATAATAAACCTTTAGAAAAAAAGAGAAAGTCTTTGAGAGCTATGCCTAGACATGACACCAAAAGCACAATCCATAAAAGGAAAAAAATGACAGTGGACTTCATTGAAATTAAAAACTTTGCTCCATATAAGACCCTGTTAAGAGAATGAAAAAACAAGCTACAAACTAGTACCAAGAATTCACAAATCACATATCCAACAAGGGACTAGTAGCTAAACCATATACAGAGCTCTTTTTTATTTTTTAATTTTTAAAGATTTTTAAGTAATCTCTACACCCCATGTGGGGCTCAAACTCACAAATCCAAGATCAAGAGTCACATGCTCTATGGACTGAGCCAGCCAGGTGCCCTATGTAAGGAACTCTGAAAATTCTACAGTAAATAGTCTGAGAGTTCCCCAAAAGATTAAACAGAGTTATTGTACAACCCAGCAATTGTACTCCCAAGGAATGAAAACTTACGTCCACTCAGACATGTACATGAATGTTCACAGCAGCACTATTCATAAAAACCCAAGAGTGTAAACAATCTGAGTTGTCCATCAACTGATGAATAAATGTATAAATATATCGCACTTTATCAAATGATAAATAAATCATGATATATTCATATAGTAGAATATTAATCAGCAATACAAGGAAATGAAGTATTAAGTAAAAGAAGCCAGTCACAACATATCACATGTTGTATGATTCCATTTACATGAAATGTCCCAAACAGACAAATCTATAAAGTACATTTGTGTACTTAGGGCTTGGGAGTGGGGAGAAATGGGGAATCATACTATGGGTACAGAATTTCTTTTATATACAATGGAATATTACTCAGCCATTAAAAAGATGAAAACTTTCCACTTGTAACGATGTGGATGAAACTAAAGGCTATAATGCTAAGGGAAAGAAATCAATCAGAGAAAGACAATTATCATATGATCTCACTGACATGTGGAATTTAAGAAACAAAACAGAGGATCATAGGAGAAGAGAGGAAAAAATAAAACAAGACAAAACCAGAGAGGGAGACAAACCATAAGAGACTCTTAATCATAGGCAACAAACTGAGGGTTTCTGGAGGGGACGGGGGTAGAGGGATGGAGTGATGGACATTAAAGAGGGCATGTGATATAATGAGCACTGGGTATTATATAAGACTGATGAATCACACACCTGTAACTCTAAAACCAATAATATATTATATATTAATTAATTGAATTTAAATTTTAAAAAATGTTTTTTAAAAAAACCATATGTAGATTCACACACACACACAAAAAGAATGGGGCTCGATCCCAGGACCCAGGAATCATGATCCGAGCCGAAGGCAGATGCTTAACTGACTGAGCCACCCAGGCACCCCAACTATCCTAACTTCAAACTGGGCATTGGGTTGGTAAAGAGATACACAAGATTCCTAACTTTTGTTGGGAGATCGCAAGGGAAGAAATACTGAGAATGGGAAGATGACATTGCTACCATCAATTCTCAAATCCAAATGTTGCAGATTATTAAAAACTAATTTTAACAGTTCACTATGAGGAAATGATAGAAGCTTTTCCTTTTGAACTTCTGGATCATACAGTTATGGCAAAAGATGAGCAGAATTATTTAATCCCTCTAAGCATGGTAATCATTATCTGCAAAAGAAGGAATAACATTTAAAAAAATTCCTAGTCATATCTTAGCTATTTCTAATCTCCTCAGCGTTTAATTACATGTTATATTACCATCTTACGTTAGCAGGCTGACATTAGAGCAGACATTCTGTAAAAGGCGACTGTAGGATCAAAATCAAACTGATGGCAGCTGGAGGCTAGGGGTGCGGGTAAGAGACTAACTACAAAGTGGTATTAGCGAATATTTTAGAGTAATGAAAATAATCTATATGTTTGGGGGTTTTTAAGACTTCATTTTTTAAGTAATCTCTCCACCCAATGTGGGGCTCGAACTCAAAACTGCGAGATGAAGTGTCTCACACTCCACCGACTGAGCCAGCCGGGTGCCTGGAAAATAATCTATATGTTGATTGTGGAAGTGGAGACAGGACGATCCATATTTGCTTAAACCCAAAGAACAATAAAATTCCTGGAAAAGGGTGAACTTTTCTACATATACATTATACCTCAATAAACTTAACTTAAAAAACAAACGATGTGACAGAAGGTACTACATCACTGCCACTAAAGAGAACTGAGGATTATGCCAGAATATAATGCTGTTTTCCACGAAACAAAAAGACTAGAGAAATTTGTCTTACTTTCTTCTTGGCCTAGAAAACTAAACTTTTTGAAGCATAAAAGTCAGTTTACTACTGTCCACCGTAAATAAGATGATGAAATACTCCTGAGAAATATTAAGAAAAGTTCACTTAGAAAATACTTATATGGAAGTCTCAGTTTCTTACAAGTTAATAATAAAGATTACAAAAATTGTCAACTAATTATATGGTGGTACTTCGCTATTTTCTTATACACTTGAGTTTATTTGTCAAACCACACCACAATACTTAAGACTTAGCTGCTTCCTGAGTATCCCCAAAATATTTGGCAATAATGAACACCTCATAAACACATCTTGAATAGAACTGAATATTTTCAGTCCCACGATACAAATTATGTTTTTATTTTTTTTTATTTTTTTTTAAAGATTTTATTTATTTATTCGACAGAGATAGAGACAGCCAGCGAGAGAGGGAACACAAGCAGGGGGAGTGGGAGAGAAAGAAGCAGGCTCATAGCAGAGGAGCCTGATGTGGGGCTCAATCCCATAACGCCAGGATCACGCCCTGAGCCGAAGGCAGACGCTTAACCGCTGTGCCACCCAGGCGCCCCACAAATTATGTTTTTAAATATACTAAGAAAATAGGACTAAGTAGTAAGCTTTAGGGAAAGATGTATAATGAAGAGATGATAATGAGATAAAATAAAGAAATACAATAACAAAGGAGATACAAAAAATAATAGAAACGGGGTGCCTGGGTGGCTCAGTCATTAAGTGTCTGCCTTCGGCTCAGGGAGTGATCCCAGGGTCCTGGGATTGAGCCCTGCATCGGGTTCCCTACTCTGCTGGGAGCCTGCTTCTTCCTCTCCCACTCCCCCTGCTTGTGTTCCCTCTCTCGCTGGCTGTCTCTTTCTCTGTCAAATAAATAAATAAAAAATCTTTTTTAAAAAAATTAAAAAAATAGAAAGATGCAAGATACTTAAAAAAAGCAGTTAGTCCCCAAATCCAGATTTCACAAAATAAAAAACATGAACGTACATTATGCCAAACAATAGGTATCTATAAATGGGTTCTACACTGTGAATCAGGAGGAAAACAAGGGGAAAAATGGGAGGGAACAGAAAACAGGTCTGAGTAAGTTTGGACATGCAGCGGAAGGGGCAGGGTGGGCTGTGGCTGGCAGCCAAAGTAAGAAACAGAGGACAGAGAAGACTACTACAAGCTCTCCATGTCATCTGGATTCTAAACACTGAGATCATTTTCACTATGAGATTATATATATACACACACACACACACACACACACACACTCTCCTCTTTGTCTGCAATATTTTTAATCACTTTAGAAGAAACATTTTTTAAAATGTAAATATGGAATAGTTTTCAAAATCAATAGAATAAAACAGCACTTGCCTCTCCACATCAGCAAAATCAGGCACATTATTCTAAATTTCTCTTTCAAAAGCTTATAAATTACCTTCATAAATATTTTTTTCCTACTGACTAATGCTATCTGAGTAAGGGTAAATGATATGAACTCAGAAGATCTCTGTGCCATGTGATTAACTTAATAATCAAAGATTAAATACTAAATTTTAATAGAGTAACATTTAAAATACAGCACTTTAATCCATATTGGGATATAAAACCATTTGAGTTCATTATAATTTTATTATTTTATTGAAGATTTAGATGGATGAAAGTGATAAACAATATTGTTAGGATTCAGGAAAATATATACCACAATATTTATAAATATTAACAAAAATGAGATTTTTCATTCCCATAGTGATATAGATTTGCACTGAGGGTGAGAAACGGATCTGAAAGAATAGCAGGTATTTTCATTTCATCAGTTTCTCACAACTGTGGCTTTCCGGTGGTCCAATTAAAGTATACCAGAGGCGATAATTTGATAGGAACATTTACTTTGAATAAGGTAAAATTTAACAATAAGGAAGGGAGTATGTGTGCGCCTAGAGTTTCTTTTCAGGCAGAAGCCTTGAATTTATTGGAAGCAAATCTCTGCAGTGACTGACCACACTGCCCCACATTCCCCACAATCCTTATGACAGACAGACGGCCTGCCTCGCATTAATTCACTTCACACCACTTCTATCGATCCACAGCCGGTTCCCTAGTCTCTCTGCACACATTGCCTGTCTGGCTGCCTACATCCACATCAGCACATACACACAAAGGCCAGAGAAAGATAACCTTTTGCTTTCCATTAAAGACACAGTATCCACTTTTCCTTCTGCAATAACATCAAAAATATAAAATATAACAGCACAGATGTCTCAGAGAAAAGTCTTCCTGCAAGAAATGTTGAGAGTATTTACCCCTTATTCTGAATAGAGATAATTTCAATTTATCAAAAACAAGTTAGTTTATTAAAGGCCACAAAGTAGTTAGATGAAAAAATATAGGTACAATAAGCAAAATGTCTTCAAGCCTGAATAAGAATATAATAATCATTTGGTAACATGAGTTTTGATAGTTATTTCTAAGGAAATGAAATACATTCTTCCTATTAACATTTTGATTTTTTTTAAGAAAATTGTTCTCACATAAAATGTAATTATAAACAATTCTGAAAGCAACAAAAGAAACACCGAAATATACACAAGGAATAGGAAACACATAACTGTATCAACAGAATAATAACATAAGAGGATAAAGCTTTATTGTTCCTCTTTCCCAACAAGAACCTGAAAATGATCCATGGTAAAAATCACACCTAATACTTTTAATTCATTGCATGTACTTTTTCAAAGATTTCTGTTTGATTTGCAGGCTATGAGCTGACTCAACACCAATTTTGGTTTCAGAAGACACAATAAAACAAAGATTTATTGTTCAACCTACAGTATGTTCAGAAACAAAGGCAAATCTGTCTTGACACACAACTGTACTGAAGTATAAACTTAAAATTACAACCTTGAATGATTTAGAAACCTAAATTGTAAGCAGAATTGTATACCTCAGAACTGGGGCAAAGTATATTCTTGTGGAGAAGAAACTCCCTTTGGAACTGTCTATGAATCTTCACCGTTTTGCTAGGATTACGCAGGCAGAGGTTACACCACCAGGTGGTAATAACATGGTGCACTAAATACAGGACAGTAAGTATACTGTTCTAGTAACAACATGCTGCTTTAGAAATCAAAGAATGGGAAACTGATGAAGGCTGCAGAAGCTAAGGAGAGCTTTAAAATAAGGAAGATTTGCCTGGCCCTGAAAACTGGGAAAGATCTTAAGGAGAAAAGCTGGCACTGCCAATATGAGCAAAGCAAAGCTGTTAGAATGATGAAGATAGGTAAAGTTCCTTCCACTCTCGTAAATATTGATGAAGAACCCAGGCTACTGGGTACCAACCCATGGCAGGCACTATAGACACAAAGGTGAAAGAGACATAGCCCTACTTCCCAAGAAGCTAACATGTGATGTGAGGCCATGGGACTCATTAAAGAAATTTAAGCATGAGAAATAATTTTGTGTTTTAGAAAGATCTCTTTTAAAGCAATGTGAAGAATGATTTGGAAGAACTCAAAAGCAGAGGTAGCAATAAGGCCAACAATTTTTTTTTAAGATTTTATTTATTTATTTGAGAAAGAGAGAGACAGCCAGAGAGAGAGGGAATACAAGCAGGGGGAGCGGGAGAGGAAGAAGCAGGCTCTCAGCGGAGGAGCCTGATGTGGGGCTTGATCCCAAGACTCCGGGATCACGTCCTGAGCCGAAGGCAGATGCTTAACAACTGAGCCACCCAGGCGCCCCAAGGCCAACAATTTTAAAACCATACTATACTTGGAGTTCCATGAGTTCCCTAGAGGCTCCCGAAGACGACTGCCAAGCTTCCCATCTTTACCTTTTTATATGTGGGAATGTGTGTGCATGCACACACACATACACATTTTATAAAAGTTTTCATTTGAAGAAAGAACACACTAAAAAAAAAAAAAACCTGAAAACCCCTGATGTAGATTTTTTTTTTTTTAAATACAGTATAAATGGGGAGAAAACCAAGGTTGTTTTCACATAAAACATACGGAAGGAGAACGGGCTCTGAACATAGAAAAGGGGCTCTGAACATAGAGAAGGGCAGGAAGATTCACTCATCAACTCTTTCTCAATGATGGTTATGCTGAGCGAAGGGAATAAAAATGAAGGGTGGGGATGGAGGACTTTACAGTAGAGAAACTTATAGTCATGTGGAAAATAAAGATTTATAAGTGCATAGTGAAAATAGTATCCATCTAAAGAAAAATCCATTAACTCTGGGAGGGGGTGAGGGAGAGAATACATGTCAAAAACAACCTCATGGGAAGGAAGTACTTGAGCTGGGTCCTGAAGCGTGTATGGGAATTTATCATCGAATGACACTAAGTGAAGAAAATTTCAGGTAGACAGGAGAATATGTTAAAGGACCCTGATATAACCACAGAACTGGGCAGCAGAAGTGTAAGAAGTGGGAGGAGAGGCAAAAATGCGGCTAAAAGGACATTTAAGGTCAAAGCCCTAAAGGCAGTGAGAAACAGGGTGCTAAGAGAAAAGATGAGGCAGGAAAGGAGTATGTTTTCATTCTTTAAGGCTTCATCATGGTATGTGGAAAGAACAGGTCAACAGATGGTAAACATAATCACAAGATTGCCAGGGTTGGTAGCTATGTAATGACAGTAAATGAAACTTCAATATTTGAGGTTTTAGGATAAATAAGGATAACCCTACAACTTGTTTCTTATCATCAGAGTAGTCTAGGAATTCAGTTTGTACAGAGCCAGAAGCAACTGTCTGAAGACAATTATGAAGGCAGAGAGTTTGATCTATACTAGCAGACAGTCTCAGAGAGGCAACCAATGAAAAGCAATAACTTCTGGCAACCTAGCCAAGACACTTTGTATCCTTGTTTACAAGCCAGTGAATACAGGATAAAACACAATGATGTGTTATCTCTTAAATTCAATGACAGATATAAGGTGCATAGGTTAGCACAGCATCTAGGATATAGTAAGTGCTCAATAAATAGCACCATAATCAATATTATTATTACTGTTATTAACTTTAGCTTATTTTATTTACTTTTTCTCTAGACGTACATTACTACTGCCAGTATTCAATATTCAACTTTTTTTCCTTATTTGATGAACCCATTTATCTATATCCTTTTTTAACTTGATTAAGCATCACTTCCTGGCTTTTAGAGCTGTATTTCCAGACATCTTATGACATCTGTTTACATATAAGCCATTTGAAGGCAAAAATAGAACAAATATTTAATACATTTCAAAGAACCAATTTATCTTATGATTACTTGTTACTGCCAAATTACGCTACTTTCAAGTATCTACATACACACAGGAGTGGGAAAGCTTTTGACCTTGTAATGACTTAACACACATGATTAATGGATTTGAAAATAAAGACATAGGAATCTTGGTTTAATATCCTAGTGGGTGACACACTTAATTGGCAGCAATATGCTGTAAGACCACACTATAAGGCATCTGTGATATCTCAACAGTTACTCACATTAATAGATAAACATTGTGATGTGCTCTGACTTCATTATTTGAGAATATTAAATTCTTCTTAGATAACAAGAAAAACATTCAGATGGATAAAACCCAAAAGACATGTTAAGTCTAGGTAATAAATAAATAAGTAGTGTGTAAGACTATAGACAAACTCTTAAGATGTGTTAATTAAGTACAGATAGTAAGTTAATGACCTAAAAGATATGTTATAGGTTAAAAAGGAAGACGCAAGCAAGAAGAAGAATGCTACTTACAGAGAGAAATGAATGAAATTACTAAGTCATAAGACAAATGTAAAGCTTCTAGGAGAAAATCTGCATGACTATGGGTTTGTCAATAAGTTTTCAGATACAATATCAAAACCCGAGTCATGAAAGAAACTGATAAACTGGACTTTATCAAAAACTTTTGTTCTGTAAATGACAAGTCACAGACTGGAAGAAAATATTTGAAAATTATACATCTGTCAAAGGACTTGTACCCAGTATATATAAAGAACTCTTAAGACTCAACAATAAGAAAACAAGCGACCTAATAAAAAACAAGCTAAGCAAAAGGCATAATCAGATATTTCACCAAAGAGTATATAAAGATGGAAAATAGGGGCGTCTGGGTGGCTCAGTCGGTTAAGTATCTGACTCTTAATTTCAGCTCACGTCATGATCTCAGGGACAGATCGGGCAGTGTCAGGCTCCGCAGTCACGGGGAGTCTGCTTTGAGAATCTCTCTCTCCTTCTGCCCCTCCTGCTCGCTAAGATATATGAATCTTTAAAAAAAAAAAAAAAAGATGGAAAATAATCATGTGAAAACCTGCTCAGCATCATTAGTTACTAAGGAAACGCAAATTAAAATCACAGTGAAATACCACTACACACAACAAAAAATGCCTTCCGAAACAAAACAAAAAAAACCTAACACCATCAAATGCTGGGAAGGATACAGAGCAACAGGAATAACTACTGCTCCCTACTAGTGAGAATGTAAAATGTTTCAACAACCTTGGAAGAACAGTACGGCAGTTTGTTGTTTGTTTGTTTGTTTTTATAATTACACTCACATTTACCATATGATCTAGCAACTCCAATCTTAAATATTTGTTGAAGTGAATTGAAATCTCACGATAATGCAAAATCCTGCATGTGAATAGCTGTTGTAGCTTATTCATAATCACCAAAATCTGGAAACGATCCAGATACCCAGAAATAGGTGATGGATAAACTTTGGTGCACCCATATAATGGAACACTATTTAGCAATAAAAAGGAATGACCTACTGATCCATGCAACAATATGGATGAATCTGAAATATATTTCACTAAGTGAATGAAAACAAACCCAAAAGGCTACATGCTGTATGATTCCATTTATGCAGAATTTTGGAAAAGGCAAAACTATATGGATGGAAAACAGATCAGTGGTTGTCAAGGGTTGGTTGGTGGGGATGGGATTGATTACAAAGAGGCTACAAAAGGTAATTTCCAAGGTGTTAGGAATGTTCTGTATGGTACTGTAATGGTAGATACCTGACTTCATTTATTTGTCAAACCCAAAGACCTATATATCCAAAGAGTAACTTTCACTGCATGCAAATGAAAAAAAAAAAATAACGGATTAACCAGAATGCCAGAGAACCCAGAATGAACTGCAGGATGAATATAACTATATTATAAATGTATGACATTAAGTCACTGAAGGCTGTAAAGGAAAAAGGAGTTGGCCTGGGTAGCCTGGAAACCAGGCCAAAACACTGCTTACAGAGAAGTTAACTAAAGACAAAAAGAACTGTACACAAATACTGTGTTCCAGTTGGTAAACTGGTTTTTCACAGAGGTACAGGTTAGCAATTTTAAATTACTTTTTATATCTACCAGGGTTGGAAAAACAAGTAAGTCTATTGTAAATAATGAGAGGTTTCTCACGTTCAAAGAAAAAAAATTACCCATAAGCAAAAGGGGAAGACTGGACTGAATCCCGTGTTGCTTGATTACAAAGGGAGATATCAGTGTGAACTCACATCAGATTGAATAGACAGATACAGAAATCATTACAGGCATGTGGGAATACATGCGTTAGTAGTATGCACATATAGATCTCCCAGTTCTGTCCTGTGCGAGGACCTACAAGCAGCGTATGTAACACAAGCACACCCAGCACCCAGATCTTAGTTTCTAATACTTCTACTATAGGGAGCCAGGGCACCCTCGGGGAAAGAGCTGAGCCTAGGACTGGGGCAGGGAAAATACAAGCTGAGTGAGGAGCATGTTCTAAGTCAGAAAATAAGGAAGTACTTAAAAAAGAGAAGATAGGATCCTATCAAAATGCCACCAAAGCCAACTTCAGGGAGCTCCCTATGGCCAATGCTGGAATGATCAAGCAACAAATTGGTATTATAAAAAGTCTATTCCTTGGTGAAGTGTCTGCTTAGCTAAGGGCTTGGTGCTGAGTCATGTGGGGACCAAAAAGAAGGCCGTGGACCTTGGTCCCAAGAAGATCTCAGTACGGTATATACTACATATATTTTTATGAAGATTGTGTGGCTTTATTATCATAATGAAACACAAATTATGTCTCAAAATATAAATATATATTTATACATGGAATATAAAGAAAGAAGTAAAATGGTAAGCCTCAAAGAAAACTAAGTAAGCAGGTCCATGAAATATAGTACTTACTGCAGCCTGGAAACATGACAAAATGGCACCAAATTGCTGAAGATATAAGCATTCATACACTGGAATGAGCATAATGCAGCTATAGAAGCACATCATTATTCCACTACATTACACTGATGAAATCTCACAATTCATTTTAAAGACTATTCATATCTAACCAATGATTTAGAGGAGGATGGAAAGTTGAATTAACTAAGGAAGCACCAATCATTGCCTCTGGCAGAGCTTTTAAAGAATTAACGTGCAAAGAAAGTTATAAAAAGAATGAAAAATGAGTCAGATGAGTACTAAGATAGTGGAGAAACTACAACGTGCAGAGAATAAAACCTTTCATTTTTTAACCTAATCCCACAAATAAAAGCAAAATTTTAACTCTGTTTTTAAATTAGGCAGTCACCCCTGGATTAGAACTCAAATTTTTCCTCTTAGTCTGGTGATGGGAGGTGGCCAGCAGTGGAGAAGCCCCAGGAATAATAGCCCAGAATCACTGAAAATAAACTATCACTCAAGATGTTTGAGAAGAATCACAAAAATAGACCAATTACTCTTACAGAGAATGCCAACAAAAAAGAACCATGCTCCAGACAGGTTAAAGGAATGATTCCAATCCACTTGATGTCATGAGAATGCAGGATGTCTGAATTTGCAACCACATTGCACCCCCACCATTTAACTTCCCTTGGAGGGTTTCACAGCACATCTTAAAAATTATGTTTAATTCTTTCAGTGTAAATATGTATATAGCCACATGTTATCAGGCTGGCATACATATTCTTTGCAAATGTTCTTCCCTTATGGATCAAATTTTGTCATCTTTGATCCATCAATCATCACGTAACAGATTATAGAAACATTTCCAAAATTAGTGCATATTTATTTCCCAGGGACATATATATAATAAAAAGTGAAGGCAGTGCCAGAAAGCAGTAGAAGAAAACCAGAAAAAAGAATTTATTGGTAAAGATGGTAGGTCTGAAGTGCCTATAAACATCCAAGTGGAGACGGAGACTACTGAATTAAATGGGATCTTTTTTTAAAAAAAATATCCAGCATTTGGAACAATGCCATGCTCTGAGTATGTGCACACTGCAATTTGGTCAATGACCTAATGCTGTTCTACGTTTTAGCTGGCATATTTCTTAGACAAATTAATAAAACTTTATACTGATGAATCCACAAGATGGGGTTGTTTCTTTGGAAATGAGGAAGTCTATTACTCTAATGAAGAAATACATTACTCTGAGAATGATCACCAACCTGGTAAAGAAATTTGAAATCAGAATATTTTAATGAATTTAGTCTTCAATTAGAATTAATTCCTTCTTCCCATTTCCTATATATCCTGTTTATATCTGCTTTGTGGCAATTATGTTTTATAAAACTATGTGGGACTAATGAATCACCAATCAGAAAATGAATCTCTAGGGAAGCCTGGGTGACTCAGTTGGTTAAGCAGCTGCCTTCAGCTCAGTCATGATCCCAGGGTTCTGGGATCAAGTCCCACATTGGGCTCCTTGCTCAGTGAGGAGCCTGCTTCTCCCTCTGCCTGTTGCTCCCCCTGTTTGTGCTCTCTCTCTCTCTGACAAATAAAAAAATAAAATCTTAAAAAAAAAAGAAAAAGAAAAAGAATCTCTCAATTTCTCACTTTTCCCCAATAAAACCAACAGAGAACAATTTTTTCTTCTCCATATAAGATTCTGCTATTAAGATTCAAGCAAAGGGAAGACTCTTCAATCTTTGGGGGTACAGCTGCACTTTGATTTCTTTCCTCTTTTTATAATTAAAAACAAAATAACACTTAAAGAACTATAAAGGAAAATTTGGAGATGATCTTCACTTTTTAATTTCTTTCCATTCCATGCATTTCCTTCTAGATCACTCATTAGCATACTTTGTTTATATGAGAGAGAGAAAACACACACATGCATACACGTGCACAGGGGTGGGGAGAGGGAGAAGGAGAGAGAATCTTAAGCAGGTTCCATGCCCAGCACAGAGCCCAATGTGGGGTCCAATCTCATGATCAGAGACCATGACCTGAGTCAAAATTAAGAGTTAGACACTTAACTGACTGAGCCACCCAGGGCCCCTAGATCACTCATTAGCACACTTTAATCAACAAAAATTAATGAGAGTGTAAAAAGCACCTACCACATTGCATGGATTTAGTGGGCATTCAATTTTTTTCTTCTTTTGTATTATTCAACGTAATTACTGAGACAAAGCTATCCTCCTGCAAACTTGGTGACTGAGGACATAGTAGATAAATCATACCAAATTTTTAGTGGTAAAACACTATAAAGTATTTTAGTAGAGATGAAAATTTTAGAAAGATTAGCATACTTTGAGTAAAATCCTACCATATTATCAATGTAGAAATCTCTCTATACCAGCTGAGTCTTTGTTTTCTAAAAAAGATGAATTTAAAAACAGTAGTTTTGAACAAACATATATAATCAGTAGATACAGATCTGTGGTTCCAGGTACTTCATTTTTAAATAAAAATAACTATATTTACTCCCCCAAAGTCAGGAGACCACCTGAGTGGAGGGGGATGGGTTAGATGGTGGAGTAATAAAAGTTTTCAAGTGGAGATGGAATTAGAGAGATATTCTCTCCCAGTAAAGTCCCTGAGTAGAGACCACTTTTTAATGGTACTATGTGTATAGGTGTCTTAAGAATCCCATCAGCTGGGAGGACTATGGATGATACATTTTATCCATATTTAAATTACACTGTTATATAGTATATCCTATAATCTGTATGATTCTGGTCATAAATATATTCAATGAGTTAGCCACATGGTACAGTTTTCACTTCAAACCGAAAAATTTTACCTTCAAAATACATTCATAAGTATTACATAATAAAATTTTTGTTATATTCATAGTTTCTATTTAAAACTGTGTTGGGGGTATTAGCTAATACAATTGTATAGAAGAAAGCAGTCAGAAGCATAGTAATTGAAAAAGAAAAGGTAAGGTTATCTCTGTTTCCAAATAATATGATTATCTATATCTGAAAAATCCAAAGAATCAATGGAAAATCTTATATAATCAATAAGAAAATTTTATAATAGCATCAGGCTATATAACTAACAAAAGTCACTGGCATTCATCTATACGAACAAAAACCAGTTAAAGGGTGTAATAGAAGAACAATAAAATTAACTACTTAAGCAACAACAGATGTCCAAAATTATATGAGGGAAATTTAAAATCTCCTAAATAACAAAAAAGTAGACCTGAACAAATGAAAAGACATTACTATGTTCCTGGGTGGAATCCAACATTATAAATTCTCCCTAAGTTGGCTTATAAATTAAATAGAATCCCAATAAAAATGCCATCAGGTTTTTCTCCTCCTGGAACTAAACAAGTTGATTATAAAGTTCATTTGGAAAAACAAGCAATAGCCAAGAGAACCCTCAAAAAGAAGGGCTAGGGCTTTGATGACTAAATATGAAAATGTGCATTAGCCAAAGGCCAATGGAACAAAATAGAAAAATAAACAAAACTACATATAAAAACTTAGTGTATAGTAAGTGCTTTGGAGATCAGCAGATAGCTATATAGGGAAAGCAATATCCATCCTTCACATCATTAAGCAGGACAAATTCCAACTGACATTATGGGGAACAATACTGGAAATGAAAGAAAATATGAAGAATTACTACCGCAAGAAACACTCCCAAAATTATGACATAAAACCCTGAAACTGTAAGACAAGGGGTCAGTAAATAGGAGTATGAGAAAAATAAGAAACACATAAGCAAAGTAAAAAAAAAAATAACCAAAATATATTTGAACCTTACAGATAAAGGTTTAATCAAACCATCTCATATAATAGTGAGCCAGAGATGTGAACAGTTAATTTGAAAGAATTACAAAAGACACTTATATGAAAAGATGCAAAACTCAATCCTAACAAGAAAAATACAAAATAAGACAATTTCATTTCTCATTTATCCGAGTCACAAAATTCCAAAAGTATGACATATACTCTATAGGAAATGATGTGAAGAAACAGGCCCTCATATACACAGTTGCTAAGAATGCAAAATGGTACAACTCTTATGGCAAAGAACTTGGCAATATCTGTCAAAACTAGACATACATTTATCCTTAGACTCAGCAATCCCACCTCTTGGAATGTATCCAAGACATACTATCAACAAATGAAAAGACAGATGCACAAGTCTATTATTCATTGCAGCCCTATCCATAATATCAAAAATTGGAGACAACCTAAATATTCAATAGGAAACCTATTGAAAAAAACATGATCTACCCACAAAATGGAATACCACACAACCAATAAAGAGGCCGAGGGGATGTCTCTAGTACATGATCTCCACGATATGTTGTTAAGGGAGAAAAGCTAGGTGAAGATATGCATTAGTACGTTACCATTGAGGAAAGGGGATGTATAAATATATGTATTTGCTTACATTAAAAAAAAAGTGGAGCAAAGAAAGAGCAGTCTCTTCAATAAGAGCTGCTGGGAAATCTGAATATCTACATGCAAAAGAATGAAGTTGACCCTTTTTTTTAATAATAATTTTTTATTATGTTATGTTAGTCACCATACAGTACATCCTTAGTTTTTGATGTAGTGTTCCATGATTCATTGTTTGCGTATAACACCCAGTGTTCCCTGCAATATGTGCCCTCCTTAATACCCATCACCAGCCTATCTCAATTCCCCAGCCCCCTCCCCTCTGAAGCCCTCAGTTTGTTTCCCAGAGTCCATAGTCTCTCACGGTTCAAAGAATTAAGTTGACCCTTATCTTACACCACATACAAAAATTAATTCAAAATGGTTGAATGACCTAATATAAGACCCAAAACTATGAAACTTTTAGAAGAAAACATAGAAGGAAAGCTTCATGATGTTGGATTTGACAATAATTTCTTAGGTAGGATACCAAAAACACAGGCAAGTAAAAATAAATTGGACTATATCAAAATTAAAAACTTCTATGTATCAAAGAACACAATCAATGGAGTAAAAAGGCAACCTATATAGAATAGGAGATGGCAATTATAAATCATATATCTAATAGGGGTTAATATCCAGGATATGTAAAGAACTCCCACAATTCAACAACAGCAAACACAAATAATCCAATAAAAAATGGACAAAGGACTTAAATAGACATTTCTCCAAGGAAGACATACAAATGGTCAACAAGCATAGGAAATGATGGTCAACATCACTAATTATCAGGAAAATGCAAGTCAAAACCACAAAGAGATAGTACTTCACATCTATCAAGATGGCTGCTATCAATAAAACAAAAGGGTTGGTGAAGATAATGCACAAATCGGAACCTTGGTAATGCGGCGGGAGTGTAAAACGATGCAGCTGCTGTGGAATACAGCATGGTAGTTTCTCAAAAAAATTAAAAACTGAATTACTATATGATTCAGGAATTCCGTTTCTGGATATATATTCAAAAGAACAAGATCAGGGTCTTGAAAAGGTATCTGTAGTCTCATGTTCATAGCAGCATTATCTGCTAAAAGGTGGAAGCAACCCAAGTGTTCCCTGACAGATAAATGGATAAACAAAATGAGGTCTAGACATAAAATGGGATATTGTTCAGCCTTAAAATGGAAGGAAATTCTTTTTTTTTTTTTTTTTTTTTTTTTTTTTTTTTTTTTTTTTTATTCGACAGAGACAGAGACAGCCAGGGAGAGAGGGAACACAAACGGGGAGTGAGAGAGGAAGAGGCAGGCTCACAGCAGAGGAGCCTGATGTGGGGCTCGATCCCACAACGCCGGGATCACGCCCTGAGCCGGATCACGCCCTGAGCCGAAGGCAGACGCTTAACCGCTGTGCCACCCAGGCGCCCCGGAAATTCTGACAATTGCTACAACATGGCTAAACCTGGAGGACACTGTGCTAAGTGAAACAAGACAGTCACAAATACTGTATGATTTTGGCTGTACAATGTATCAGAGTAGTCAACCTCAGAGACAGAAAGAATGGTCGTTGCCAGGTATTGGGGTGGGGGGAGAGATGGGGAGTTGCTGTTCATGAATACAGAGTTTCGGTTTCACTTTCACAAGATGGAGACTTGTGGTGATCGGTTCCACAACAATGTAAATATATTAAACACTACTGAACTGTACACTTGGAAATGGTTAAGATGGTAAATTTATGCCCCATCTATTTTATCAAAATTATAAATATTATAATGGGAGGACAGGAGAGTAACCCCTAAATTAAAAAGAAATGACTACCTTCAGAGAGAAAGGAAATAGAGTAAAGGACACAGGGAAGGAGAGAAGCTAAATGTCTCTGAATAGACTTTATTTTGTTGTTTGACTTAGGAATTACGCAAATGTTTTATATCACCATAAAAAAATACATTTTAAAAATGTCAATCTAAAAATTGACCTATATAATTAAGATTAGAAAATGCTCTTGAAAGGCATGTTTGAAAAAATAAAATTTAAAGTAAAAAATAAATAATTGAAAGTGAAATGAAACAAATGAACCTAAATGTGTATCACATGGTAGTAAAATCACACAGAGGAGCTATTCCCAGGGATTTTCAGCATAATTCAACTATTCCTCTTTAATGAATTATATCCTAAGGAAAAGAACTGCAAAACAAATACAAAACACCACACAATGTTTATGGTGACCATACTGTGGTAGTGCTGACATTATTCTGAACTGTTGTATGTTTATTGTGGAGGAAAAGATTAATGATTACACAGTTGTCATTTAGAAACAAGGTTGTAAAAACTGGGGAGGCAGACACAGATGTAACTGTAAAGAAATTAAGTAGAAATTCTGTAGTACTAAATTTAATAGGAAATATCAATATACACTCAAGATATTATATACATTTTAAGATCCAAACAGAAATGTGTAGATGTGTCCACCAGAATGACCAAATAGAAAGAACATATTTAGCACTCGGTTTGTGAGTTAAAATACCACTTCCCACTAAAAGGATGAGGGCTCCTACATGCCGACTCAGGCACGAGTCAGGAGATGCACACGGTGAACCTAGAAGTCCCATCAACAAGTAACCCATCAAAGAGTACCACGTTCAACTCGAAAGGATTCAGAAGTCAACTAGAGAGGCTCCCACTGAACAAAGACAGAACAATTCGAACAAACTCCTTAAAAGAATAAATATAATGGATCACAACATAAATATGTTTCAATCCATGAATTCATAACACTGCTAAAAAAAATAAATCACCTCAAGCATTTATCCTGTCATTCCTGAAGTGTATCTGAGTATCAACTAGTGATGAGGGTAAGATTCTCCTTAGAAAAGTATTCTGGCTAAAAATGAAAAAGGCATGTTAGAATTCAGATTATCAGGATTCACCACACTAATGAAAACAAAGGCAGAGATCATCACAGTACAAACTTCCCAATTTATACCACAAATAAATCATAAAGAAAAGCACAGGAGAGAGGTGGTCGAGACAAGTAGATAGATGGTGGACTGACTGATTGATTGATTGATAGGAATCCAACAGATTAAAAGAAACAGAAAAGATATATAAACCAACTGCAATATATGGACTTTTATTTGATCCTAAACCGAACAAACTGTTAAAAGCAATTATGAGACTATGAGGGAAGTATAAATACTGAATTAGATAAAATTAAGAAGTTTTAATTATTTTTGGCATTTTAATGGTATTGTATTTGTGTGTGTGTGTGTATATATATATGCATGTACATACATATATAAAAAGAGCCCTTGCTTTTAATACAAACTGAGATATTTACAGATAAGGGGATATTGTATCTGAGAACTGTTTAAAATGGGGGGGACAAATGTTTGGAGGGGTACACATAAAATTAGACTGTCCATGAGTTAGTAACCATTGAAGCTAGGCACCAGGAACACAGAGGTTCATTACCTTACTCTCTACTTTTATGTATGTTTGAAATATTCCAAAATACACAGTTTTTAAAATTGAATAAGAAAACACATATATATATTATCCCAAACTAATCTATAAAGTTATGCTTGGTATTCAAACAGATTATTTTACAACACATCCTGATATCTCTATGCAGCGATTCCAAGAGGAGTTAAGAAAAAAAGATTTACTGATTAGTAGTAAAGGTTAACACAATTCCTTTAAAACGATCCGTATTTGATGTGTTTTCTCCCCTCTACCAATCACTACTAAAGATGCTCAGCACATAATTAACAGAAAGGAAAAAGGTAAGTCTGCTTTTGTAAGAAGCATTTAAATATGCTTTGGCCAAAAACAAAAACAAAACAAAAAAAGTAACTCATCTCCATTATCCTGCTCATATGCCTGAATAATTAACTTCAAGAATGAATATTCCTGTTGTACATCATGACCATCCCATGCAACCCACAGGGCCACAAGCCATGTATATAGCCAATGTTTAAAAAAAAAAAAAAAAAAAAGAAGGCAAGAATGTACAGAATGACATAAGAATTCCTTAACCAAAAATTCAAACTAAAAATCTCTTGTAAAATGGGTCCTTAAGTATTTAGCATGAAAGAAAAAAAAATAATCAAAACTCAAATACATGCTTAAGAAGGTATACAAGTAAATTTACTGATTACATATACACACATTATAGAAGCATTACTGCACTTACACCTTGGGGAGGGGAAAAAGGGTATCTAAGTTAACATACTGAGCCTCATCCAATGACTACTCATTAAAAGTCACATGGGCAAAAAGTGATTACTATAGAGGTTTGTCAAGTGGATCATGGCTATTAAAAGATGACCAAATATATATAAATCCACACTCACATTATACAGATAAGTTCTAAAACCAGACAGTTGGCCAATCGTATCTGAAAGATTAGCACATTTTAAATCAAAATAATAAAGCACATATCAAACGTCAATGTAGTATATCCAAGATTGTTTCTGTGCTTCCAGGAGATGACTATTTCAGGCAATCTGTTGAAAGAACATACTGGGCTACCACTCCCCCAGGTACGAACCGCGATGAAGCTCTGTAAGACCACAGGCATTTGGGGAGAAGCAGCAAGACTATTCTTCACAGGTTGCCATACAGAACCGTAAGAGTTATATAGAAACTAAAGGTCGTCCTGCATAATAACAAATTTTAGGAATTGCCAATATATACGGGAACGTTTGTAACCCTGCCCTGTATCAGGTGTATGTGTGTGTGGGGGGGTGTCATTTGTTAGAACAAGAGGAACTCAGGAACAGTGAACTAGTTTTTGACTGTGCTAGGTAGCGCCTCAGAAGTCAAGAGAAGAACATGAGGGTTTCAATGTACGAGAAATAATTTATTTTTCACTTAAAAAAAACTTGAAGATTTAAACTGCCTGAAGAAACTACTTAATATTATTTATGTTTTTTTTAAAATTTTATTTATTTGACAGAGAGAGAGACAGCCAGCAAGAGAGGGAGTGGGAGAGGAAGAAGCAGGCTCCCAGCAGAGGAGCCTGATGTGGGGCTTGATTCCAGGACTCTGGGATCACGCCCTGAGCCGAAGGCAGATGCTTGACGACTGAGCCACCCAGGCACCCCTATTTATCTGTTTTATACATTGTGACTATGGTTAAGATTCCATATATAAGTTTACTATCTGAGAAGTTTGAAAAACAGATTTGTTCATTCCCCTCTTTTCGCATAAAAAGAGACTGACTAGATAAGGATATGCAGAAGCTTGGAGATCTCTCTGGGCCTTACAGCTATTGCTCGGTGAAGCAGGACAATGTGCCACATCTTCTGATACCCCTTTCCATTGGACTTCCCAGCTAGTAATCTGGTTCCGTAAATTAGTTGCTTATCTGTCATTAGAAAAATCATTTGAAAAAACAATATTTTTCTCCCTAATTACTGTCATCTGAGAAACTATGAAATGAATGCATACAGATCCTTGGCTGAGGAGGGAGTGGTGTTTTGCATAATGACCTTTTGAAACTCATCTCTCCTGCCTCTCATCCTTCCATTTGAGAATCACTACACTGGGCTCTCTTCTCCACAACAGTGGCCAATGATGGAATGGGAAAGGCTTCCAGCCCCCAAGTGCCCAACCACTTTTCTATATGGGAAAAGCTTGGGATGGTCTCGGAATCCTGATCATATCTTAAAATAGGCCACATCTGAGATTATGTGGTCACTTTAAACCCTACATAAATATGTTATAAGAAGCACCACGATGCTTTAGGTTAAGACTACAAATGCTCAATCCTCTATCACCGGGAATTCAGAGATTCATTTCTAGTTCAGTTCCTCTGACTTTGATATTATTTGTTCTGAAGACTAAGCTTTGCTTTAAGAGAAAGAGCAAACAAGCAAAAATCAAAACCAAACCAAACCTGAGTAAGACCTGCCAGCCACCCTCTAGCAGAGAATAAAGAAAAGCCTTCTTCACCTCATGCCTGTGACAGAAAAGTGTCTATAAGCTAATTTATGTCTCTGTACCCATGAGCTATGCCAGACTTTGTTTAATATAGTTTAATTATCAGAGGGATGTTATTTCATTCGACATCTTGAAATCAGCAGGAATACTCGTGTAGTAAGAACCATCCCTCCTCTTCCATTTCCATTCCCTAGAGCTGTGTTCTTGAGTATAAGTACACACTTCACACAGAAGCCTCATCATCATTTCTCAGTAAAGTGTAAAGTCCTTGCATAAGGCTTCCAGAAACAGAACTGTGATTACAGCGCAGACATTAACTGTAAGCAACAATTTTTAAAAACAACAAGCAATAAAATAGGTGGTTGCGGCTGTTTTCATCTCAAAATCAAGCAACGAAAACCTTTTCAAGTGATGGGTAAATTGTATAGAACAAACAGAAAATATGTACAGAAAAATTACAAAAATACTAAGTATTGTTACAGATGACTGGATTGGCATTTAACAGGCTGAAAGAAACCAGATCAATCTCAATCTTGCTGGGGTCAATTCGGGTGCTCAAACCAATAAAACAAATTTTTTTTCTTTATATTTGTGTACGAGGAGTGCTAAAATATTAAACAAGTCTGCAAATGTCATGCACAATAAAACCATTTATAAATATTAAAACACTTATTTGTATCAAAATCTACTTAACAAAAAATTGCAGAAGTAATAAATCATTAGGACAATATTAAGGAAAGATAAAATATAAAATACCATACTTCCCCCAAAAAGGCAGGAAGAGGAAGGCAAGAATGGATTCAGCAAAGATATTTTAGTTTGATCATTTTAATTCCAGAACTCAAAAGGAACACTCCGACACAATCTACAATCAGCTATTACAATTAAAATAACACAGGTAAAATAGGTTCGCGTAATTTTCTTGCAAAGACTGTTTTCCTTCCAAACTATACACTATTCTGTCATGTGCAGATCACAACAGGCTTTGAACTAAAATATTAAAACAATGCACTTACATATAATATCCAGTCAATAAAGAGGTAATAAAATTAGGAATATGGCATAAAATTCTAAATGTCTCACAATCCAATCAAAATTGGATTTGTGCATGCATATGAGGTGTCCAAGATTTAAAACATCATAGGATAGTCAACTCTCCTCTTTGTTCTGTAAAAATGAGTTGAACGGGACTCTAAGCTCCTGTACCAGAATAAAGAAAATTTATATTTGAAAGCTTACTAGACACTAGTTCTATTACAAAGACATGTTCTGGTATTCGTGGGCAGTGTTTTGTAAAGTACTTTATTTCCATTAGCATTATAAATTTTTGTTCCTCAGCAAATCAGCAAGAGACTAATGGCACAAATCAATATCATACTCTTCATAGCAACTAATATTAGGTCATCTATTATAGCAAAGGCCACTAGAAATTCAGCTAAAGGTATATCAGGCATTTCACTTTGAACACCATTTTTTTTTCAACAGTGTGTCACAGGTTCAATGAGTTTTTCTTTTGTAAAGTAGTCTTGATAAGCTTAAGACCCTTCAACTCCTTTAAGCACATAGTGTACAAACACCCTCAAAGAAAGTCAGCCATGCCTCCTAGGGGTCTTGCTACCAACTACAACTCTAGGAGAGGTAACCAATTTCCTCACTGAAGGGAGGGAGACGGACTTGTGAAAGAGAAAAAGGAGAGGGCATGAGAAAATAACTACAATTATTTCAAGTCCTTCCAGCTCCAGAAGCTCTTCCACAGGGGCCAGTGGCATGAGAGAAAGAAGCAGGCAAGGAGTGCCGCGCTTAACGGAATCCCCCAATTCCTCACTGTTATGCAAGGAAGAAGCTACTGAATTGCCTCATGCTCCACTCTTGCTTTGTTCCACAGGCTGGAAACTGTCCTGGTGATAACTGGAGACCGGGTTGCTGGCTATATTCGTATACAGAGGACTTCCCTGGCAGCGCGAAGTTCCTTATTCCTGTGGAGTTCCTAACCTACAGCATTACCTGATAACAGTTCTGTTTACTTAGAGGTAAAGTCTAAATAACCAATCGATCCAGTAATGCTTTCATTTTTAATTTGTCATTTTACTACTCTAATTTCCAAGACTTGTAAAAAGGATTTAAAGACAATTCCAAGAATATTACATATCACCTCCAAGAACTCAAGTCATACGGAACTAAAGGATTTTCCTTTAAATAGTTGAGATGGAGTAAGAAGACATTTTGTTATTCTATTAGGTTAGTAGCCAAATATAGATAAGTACAACAGTTTAATGCTGTTAAATACATGATCAGTCTAGAGTGCTTACACCTAAGCCCCACAGCTCTGACACTCTAGAAGAAAAAAGAGAAATAAATCCCTTAGGTACCCACGTAACACTGCAAACAGATACACACAGATACAATGCGCTTTGCATAATATAGTTTGTCTTAAGACAAACCCTTCTGCCTCTCAATATAAAAATTTCCACAGAACATCAAGTACTTTTTTCTGTAGATCACTTAGTCATAATTCAGTACTTTCCCTTTCTAATCACAATGCACAATCACTTCCAACTGGCTCTGTGAACCCGACAAGCTAACAACACAGATATTTCTGAGCAAACCTCATCCTTTTGTTTCAGCGGATTCACAAAGTACGCATTCATTACAAAAGGGCTATTTTCGAATTCTCAGTTCTTCGTAAAAAACCAAATGATTTTCCTTTTCCCCAAATTTAATTAGAATATTTTTTCTGAAAAAGGAAGATACACCGGAATGCAACAAAAGACCTGAGAAAGTAGTCAAGTAAGCAGAATGTGAGGAGCCAACAGAGACACCACAAAGTGCTTACACTAAAGGTTAGGGATTTTTTTCCCCATCAGAGAGCTCTTATTCTTAGCCAATTTACTCTTATTTTATATTTAACTCAAATAAGTTTGGCTGCCTGGCTTCCACACTTCCAGAACAGTGATAATAATAAATTAGGCATCAGGGGCAGAAGCTCCTGGGGGTGAGACAAAACAGCCCACCAGCAAAAACTGGGAACAATTCCTAGACAATAAAAAGAGGATGAAGGAAAGTTATCTTTTAAAAATATGAAACGTGAGAGGCATTTCAGTCCAGGTCCTTTTATGTTCAGATAAACAAGTCTACTCTCTTCAGTAAGCAAATGGTGGTAATTACACAGCATGGGCCAAAACAACAACTCTGGCTATTGACAAGATGTTTAAAAAGCCAGAGACATCTTGAAATACTTCAACAAAAAGGGTTAACATTTTTTAAAAATCCAAGTACTTAGTGACTTTTAAACCCTCAGTTACCTAGAAAATCATTCCTTAGAAGGCTGTTAGAGAGTTCCAAATAACTGAGGCATATATAAAAAAGAAAGAAGGAAGGAATGCTGTGTTGTTTAAGGCCTTTTGGGGGGTGGGGGAGGGACTCACTTAAATCCTATTCAGCAAACCCCGTTCCTAGCCTTTCCCCATCCTTTTCCCAGCAAACCCTGAAAATATCTGCCTACCACAGAATGCATTAATATTTAAATTTTAACTAGCTACAAGAGACTTTTCCACTACCTCTACAATATATAGTTCCATCTTACCTTCTTGTATATTGTTGGTCCATCCACATTTGTGCTCAGAATGACCACTACCTTATAATCATCAGAAAGTGACTTCAATTCCAGGTTAAAATAGGTACTACAGTGTGGCTTGTTGAAAATCAAACCCAAAACATTTACTAGGAGTGTTTTTCACTGAACAAAGAAATCCTATTCTGTTTCCAAGGGGGATAAAAAAGAGGAGCCTAACCCTGGTAACCTTAGCACAAAAGGAAACTAAAAAGGCAGGGACTCGATAAGAACAAAGGATTGTTCTTTCTGATGACATCAATACGTATTAAACACGATGTGTTACACATCCTTCTATCAATATCTGAGATGATAAATTTGCAAATTAATACTACATTGGTCATAACTGCATAAAATTACAATAGCACCCTCTTTAGAAGAGATTTTGATTTATATAATGGTAGTAACTTTTATGTGTTTAATGTTTCTGAAATTAAAGGAGGAGATGAGCCACAGTGTGCAAGCAGAATACAACGTACGAGAAATAATTACACTTGTGACCTCATGCCCTATAAGGTCACTCTGCATCACAGGCCAAAGGAAATCAGGAACCATCAGCATTTACCTCTGCATAGTCACTGCCTGGAATGAAGGGCAAGTGCGGGTATATTTCATAAACTAGCAGGAGGTTGACCTCATAAAAAAGTCAATTATCAAAATGCTACATGTAGAATGTCACAAAAAGAAATATATAAAAGTGGGTTCTACAAAATATCTTCCCTTCAAAGTAAATCTGAGACAACTTAAACATTTCATCTGCATTATAACACGTTTCACAAAATAACATTAACCCTTCCTTAGTAAAAATAATTTAAAAATTTCTAAAAAGTATTTTGTAACATAAAAGTGATTACAAATACATGAGAAAGAGTGATAACCAGAAAACATTTACAATATTTATGTAAGTCACTATCACAAGAATGTATGCAATATTTAGAATTCTGGTCCTGTAACCATTACACTAAGAATCACAACGCACTTACCCTCAAATTTTCAATCAGAAACTAAGCATCAAAAGTTTACATACTGCCTGCATTTTTAAGGGATAAAATGTCTCCTAACACGTTCTAGGACAGGACTCCATTACCTGAAGGAAAATTCTCATATCACTCAACGAGGACTTGGTTTTTATGAAAATTTGTGAACCGGCTTTTCAGTTAAGGCAGACTATAGCTCCCTTTTCCTCCCTAGTGATTTCTGGTCTACTGTCAGAATTTCTGAGCACTATAAATTCAAGTGAATTCGAGGCAGTGACAATAAGGAGAACAAAACTACAGAAACCAGCACGGCAAAGGAAAGGAGACGGTCAGCCAACCTTTACTACATGGACGGTCCGCTATGCTGGATGCTGTACACAAGTTTCTCCTTTACTGCTCTCCCCAGCCCTAAGAAAAGCAACTGGCTTCTGGCCCACTGCTTTCCTTAGGTTCTCAGACAAACCTACAAAAGGCTTTTATTACATAATGGACCTAAATAAAATTCCAGAAGACCCCAGTCACTATGACCAGTTGACTTAAGTTGTCATCTTAGTCCCAGCTCACCTACTTACTGGCTGTGAAGTCAGAGAAAGGTACTTCCCACTTTAAACCTCAGGCTCCAGAGCTGTAAGATGAAGGGCTATCACAGCCCATCAGCCTAGTATGACATTCTGCTCTTCAAGCAAAATCATTCTCTGAGTCCCAGACATCTAACAAAGGGACTCTTAGACGAAGCTCAGTCATAACTTAGGAGCTGCCAATATTGCTTAGGTAATTACTGCACATTTTTAAATGTTTAGGCTGATTATCAGAAAATAACTGATGAATGGTGTATTTACCTTGGTGCTTAACATTTTACCTACTTCAGTAAGAAGATTCCTGTGCTAAAAATAGGTTTTAAGTTCCTAAAAGAACATTTTATGCTGTTACTAACTTGCTACGATAACCATCTCCTCGAACATTAATGGCCATGGTAGAGACAATTTCACTACAAGCACATTATGGCAGGTGTGGGCTGTCCACCAGCTGGCTCCATAACCTTTTGATCCCTTTGGACAGCAAATCTGTTCAACAGCCCTATGTGGTCATTTCTCATTTGTTGTATGCTTTCTTCTCCTTTCACACATTCAGAATCCTTACTCCTTCAGCTTGACATTCTTTTATTAAAGTAGAAAGCTCCCAGTAAACAAATTAATTTTACACTCAAACAATGTAAAAGTTCCAGAATAGATTATTATATAAAGAGTTGTTAGTGTAAGCCATTTTAGTTACATGTAGACTGCATGTTTATTCTTTCACGAAAAATACAGTAACAGGAAGTGATAAGATTAAAATTCTAAGTAAGCCAACATTCAGTTAATAATCTGACCTAAAAACAACCTAGTTTATGCTTATTTAAACAATGATGAGAACTATTTTCTTACAATTAAGAGTGATTTTCTTACAGTTACACGTTTCTGCTCCAATTTGTTGTTGTTAAATATGGCTAGAAATGACATTGTGTGAAAGCAGGATTAGTTCGAGTATCTATTCATTCCTTTACCCCCAACACCATTTTAAGATCTAAGGATGCTGGAGGAAGCAAGGAAGAATAAATGGTAGTTAAGAAAAATCAGTTTTGTAGTCTGACAGTCACTTAGTAACTGAGGGACCTTAAGAAAGTTCTTTAATCTCTCTACACCTCAACCAACTCATCTGGGGGAAAAAAAGTGGGGGGTGGTAGTGACACTAGTGCCTACTTTACAGGCTTATTGCAGTGGCTTAATGAAATAACACAGACCAGGCACTTAGCAAAAGCCTGACAGACAGAATGTTCAATTAACGGTAGGTACTGTCATTATTTTACTTATACCGTATCCTCTCTGGACTCTCTAATAGACCTCTAACCTAGCAACATAGACATTTTCATCATTGCTTCAGGGAGTAATCTGAGACCATATTACACCTTTATCTTGTAGCTAACTCATTCCCTTCTTTCCAGGAAAAAATAAAATAAAATGGCATTCACCATCATTGCTAATGATAGTTTTCTTCCCAAATTGTCAAGAATGCAACACTGTATGCATCTTTCATGTTTTCCTTAGACCATTATACATAATCTGTAATCAAGCCTTAGAAACACCTTTCATTCCACTCTATCTACATTTAGGTCTGGGTCCCACATCCCCTCTGTAGTAGCTTCTCAGCTATGTATTCTACTTCAGTCCACTTTCCCACTGTAATCCGCTCCAAATAAAGGTGTCCTGAAACAGTTTCTTATACTTCCATAGCAGCATTGTCCTTTTAAAAGGATCTCTAATGATTTGCTATTGTTTCACCTTCAATCTAGGTTTGTCCTTTAATTGGAGCATCTTGCTTCCTCCAGCATCCTTAGATCTTAAAATGGTGTTGGGGGTAAAGGAATGAATAGATACTTGAGAATCCTGCTTTCACACAATGTCATCTCATAGTTTGTCCTTAAATTGGGGCATCTTTTACTCAATAAGGCTTATGATGAGCTGATGAGCTAATTCTGTTTTTCAGAATATTACAAAGCTAACAGCGACAAGTGGCTAAACAAACAGGACTGTTCAGGGTTCTTCAAATGCTCAAAAGCAAAGCTTTTTTCATCCTAGCCTTATTCTTTTAAACATTTTTTTTACATTGTAGAAGATATTAAAACCTATACATATTTAAGTAGGAACTTTAAGCTAATACCTTTCATAGAATCCATATGTTTAAAGACTCTGGTTTTTCAATTTCCTTGTATTAAAATGGAAAAAGTCCCAGTAAGCAAATGAAAATCAATATTATCTCAGTAAATTCTGTTATCTAAACAGATTAAAGAATTTTAATTAGAGTTGTTAACGTGCGATGTTATGGTTATATGTAAAACACATATTTGCATTTTTACAGATTATGAATGTATTTAATATAAAGTGCTTACCACAGCCTAGGCATTGTTCCATGCACTTACCAATATTACCTCATTCCAAACTCAGAAAAACCCTATAGTCTCACTAATGTCTTCATTTCATCTGTGATAAAAGTGAGGCTGAGAAAGGTTAAGTATTCAAGGTGGTCACATACCTAAAAACAACCACTAGAGTCACCACTGACAAACATCTGGTAGACTTACACCAGATATAACAATTATAGTACTTTTTGAATCTTGTTTTCATATCCTTCTTAAGCAATCATGTATTGTCTGTCTTGACATGTATAGTGAGTATCTTATTACTAAGAATTTGGTATTGGCAAAAATCACTTAAAATGAATCCACCTAAAACCTAGGCCAAATTTTCATAGTAAAAAGTTGTAAGTTTCATTGAGAATTTAACTTAAAAAGTAAAACTGATTTTATCTTACACTCAATATAACAGTTCAAAATTTTAATTCCAGAATAGATTATTATAGAAAGGGTTGTTAGTGTAAGAAGAATTCTTTAGAAGAATAAAGAATTAATTCAGAAGAATAAAGAATCAATCAAATGATGAATTGGGGATGAAGTATACTTTTCTAGAAAGAATAAAACTACAACAGCATAATACAACTTTTCTTCAATGACCACTTGACCTAGCAGCAGGATCACAAAGGTTTGATTCTGCAAAAAATATTCAAGCACTTCAACAATTCTTCCCAAGGCCTTTCCCAGTCCATTCAAATTATATTCTTTTGAAAGATCGGTCCGTCAAAATCCTTGCTAATTTTCTTTTCCGATAGTACGCTGCTCTAACTCTACCCAATCTTTACTTCTTACGGATCTGCAACTCCAGCTTCAACTTGGAAAAGATCTGCCTTATGCTGTACTTGCCCATCATCAGATCCCTATCTGCAAGTTGGCATCCGCAAACATAATCATGCAACGGAAACAGATGCTACTGTTCAGCAGAGTAGGAATTTTTGATTGGGGATTAATTTTTAAGAGATCAGTCCATTAGAGAGCATTTAGATATATTCTTTTAAACCAAACCCCAAACTCCCAAAGGAATTCAGAAAATGAATGCGCAGACTTTGAGGATCCCTTATTTTCACTTTAAATGACTCACTTTTTTTGAGAGGCAGTAAAAAGCGCATCTGTAGGTTTTAGAACTTTTGTATGTAAACATGAAAAGCTTCATAGAGAACTCTTACGTGATATGACGTGGTCCATATACTGAGGTAAATAAGGGGCCCAGGCATCGATGGCTTCCTTCCGCCCTGCCTGCTCAATTCTTCGCAGTTCAGCTAGAAGCAGGGCCTGAGCAGCTTCTCTGACCTGAGAAGGAAACGGAGTCAAATGAAAAAACAGGAAGTAGGTCAGTTGGTGAGGTGTTTAAAAACTAGAAAGTTCATCATGAAATAAAGCTAGAAAATATACAAGCCACATTTATTTACAAGAGAAAAACTACAAACCAAATAATGAACTAAGTACTGAATAAACTGGATGTGAGCAAAATCAAAGACATTTTAATGAATGATCTCACTGAAAAATATTTTAACACTAATAGAATTATATTTGTACATTTATGCAGCAGTGGGTTTAAAACTCCATTTTCCAACGCTTTTAAAACATTCTTGCACTTTAATTTTCACTTTAAAATTTCCATATAATTGATACTGTTAAAAGTCACTGTCAGAACTGTTAAACTTGTCTTCTCTTTTAGCCTGAAGAAATTTTACCTTATCTAGTGAATTTCTTTATATTTATATACTGAATAGGTATTGTTTACACAAACATATGTCTAAATCTGCAAAATTCCTGTATCCCTAAGACATGTTTAAACAATTTTTTTCAACAAACAGGCAAAATATATTCTTGTGTAATGGCATTAGTTCTACAGAAGGAACCTAGTTTTCAGTTAAATCATTTCAGTTTGTCCTTTAATGTGGCACACGTTTATTTTGCGGTTTTAGTTAAGTTTTATTTTGGCAAATTACCACAAGCATGGGGTCAAAGAAGCCAGTCAATTGTCAAGTGGTTTATGAATCAATTTATTAACTCGTTATCACTGAAAAGGTAACTCAGCAATGTCTGATAAGTTTGAATAAAAATTGTTTTTAATTATAACTGACTTTTAAAGTGAATTCAAATACTATTCGATGCAAAACCATAAAAATTTTAGTATGCTACAGTTCCACTTAGAATTGAGGGAAGGGAATCCAGATGGGGGAAATATTTATATCTGATCAATTTAAAATCCTGAATGATACAAACTGCTATAGCTAGATAGGTCAAATGCCATAATAAAGGAAATCTCTATCTATAAAAATTTCCAAGTCCCTGGTGATATTATATTCCAAGCCAATGTCTAATACAGCATAAGTCCATTAACACAAAATAATAGCTACCATTTATTGAGCTCCTACCATGTGTCAGGCTCTGCACTGTTTTACTTGCATTATCTGATTTGATCCTGACAGCAATCCCACGAGGAATATATTATTATCCCCACTTTACAAATGAGCTTCAAACAGGTTAAGTAAATTGCCCAGGGTCACAAAGTTAATAATTGGCAGAACTAGTATTTAAGCCTGGGCCTCTTCAAATTCCAAAGACTTTCTTTTATTATAACATAGTATCTTTCACTAGATGATGGCTATTCACTTAGAATTTGACTGATGTGATTATTACTCAGTGTGTGATTTTGGGGGGGGTGGGTGTATGTACACGAGCATGCATTTACATTAATCTATATAGAACAATCTCTACAGAAACCAATACTCAAAGAAACAGTTCCATAAAGTATACAAAACCTTTAGTCAAATACTCACTGGATTAAAAAGTAAACAAACACACAAGCTGGAACATTACTGCTCAGTATATTAACTGAAAAAAAATCACGAATCTGTATTTTCTATCACATAATAAACAGGTGAAAAGAAATTAGATAAACATTAACCATTTCGTTTCAAATTTACACTTGTCTACTGCTTTCATGTTTTTGTTTTCTGTCCATACCACATCAGTATTACCTCCAAGCATCGATCTTGCCATCTCCGAGCCAGCATCTCTAGAAGTGGAGGTCTAAATTTATCCAATCCCAGCAGGTCTGGCAGCATCACACAATGCATAGCAGCCAACTGACTCCATCCTGTTAAAATGTAACGTATTACAAATACTTTGAGCGTTTTGGCACTCCCTAATTCAAAGATGTTTCTTTAAATATACCAAAAATTAAAAAAGGGTAAATGTGCTTAATTGCGTTATAAATGATTTCAATTTATTAGATATTTTATACAAATAATTATAACAAATGTAGTTCATTATAAATCACGTAATTGGTACTTTATAAGAACTCTCAAAGACTTAAATAAAAATAAACTTCCACATAAAGCATATACAAATTCTACAAGGAAAACATATTTCTAAACAGCCCCTCTAAAATAAAACATATTCAGGATTGAGAAAGCATAGAAATAAACATGTACTACAGCCGTAGACTTGAAACCACTTTCAGTTAAAAGGGCATTCACACAGATATCCAAAGATAAGTTCATGTCTCTTAAGGCCTGGCCATCTGTGTATGACCACCTTTGTCAGTCAACAGAAATGTCTTCCCTATCTGTCACAGGGCTTTTAATTAATACTTATTGATCTCTTTTCTTACAAAAAGAATCAGATATTTAATCACAATCATAACTGGAGAAAGTAACATAACACCCATTTTGAGAGGAAAAATGAATTCAGACATTTCATAAAATAAAAACCAGATAATCCAAAATTGACATCTAAAGTATCATTAACTTTAATCTATGGGAGTAAAAGTTATTTTTTCTAAGATTCTAGTCCATAATATATATGGAACTTGATTATATGAAGAAAGCAAACACTGCAAGCCACTGCAATATCTAAAAGTATCAGTATCCAGACATTCTCAAATAAGCATTTCAACCCTGTTTTAAAGTTGTAAGGTGTCTGAAAAATATATATACATAATAAATGCCTCAGTCTTCCCAAATCATGTATGAAGCCACTACTAATCCACAATAATTACCATTATCTTCTGAGGATAACACTTAAAGACAAATAAGAATGAATGCAAAAAACCAATTACCTACTACCATATACAAGGTGAGTTATCTGTGATCACAGTTTTAACAAATCGATGTTTTGAAATAATCTAAACTGCAGCTTTCTAAAACAACAAGAACCCTATCATAAAATACAAAATAATTACTGGGATTGCTGAAAAAAAGAGAGAGAGAGAGGGAATCAGTAAGTATCAGATAAGCCACCTAGCTAAAGATTCATCCTTTCAGTAAGGAAATTCTCATCAACTGAGAATATATAATTAAATAATTAAGGTGATGAGCACACACATTTTAGATTCCAATTTATTTTCAATAGAGAATATATATACATATGTAGAGGAGATATATAGATATATATTTAATATATATATATACTTACACACACACAAATATATATGTAAATATAAATTACAACCTAACAATTTCTTGAAGTGCTTTAATGTCTCATAAAAGTATGAGGTATATTTTTGAGCTGAATTTTAATAGGCTATGGTCCAAAATCATCAGTTTGTTTTTTTTTTTAACTAGCAAATTATTATCTTTCACAACATCTTAATAAAATTGACCCTAATTAGTTTGCTAAAATCCAGTCTTAGCATACTAACCTTAGTACATGTCTATGACAGGGAAGCCAAACAAAAAATGAGTTATACTTTTGCACTCCCAAGTTTTCTTTCCAAATGAGTGGTACTTTGAACATGGGCTCTGTACTTTACAGATACTGTACCATTCTTTCCATTTGAACGGACTGTAATACTGCTTTTTAGTGAAGAGTCAGAATCAATATGGATTACATTTGAGATTTTATAAATTTCCTCCTTTTTATATTATATATACTGGTCAAGACAGAGCCCAGGATGAAGACAGTGGATATAACTCAGAGCTTACAAGTTCCGTTAGGCTTCCAGGCAGTATATATAATCCTATAATGGCTCTTGGGGAGAAAAGGTTTGTGGATTCCATTCACATTTTCAGAGTTCCAAAAATACTTTCAACTAGCGTAACTCCACAGGGATAATATGATAGCCTAACTACATTTTAAAAATTGAAATTACAGATTTTTGCCTCATTCAGAAACAGAAATAGTAAGGAGGACGAACAGGTGAATTCCTTGCAGTTTATAATCACTGGTGCTAATCAACATTCTGAAGACTTTTCAAATGATAATGTAAACACACCCCTCACATCTCCTTCTAACTCCCTCTAATTAGTTCTAAAACCAGAGATCACATGGCAAACATCATTATGAAAACCAATCCACCTTTTAATACCTACTTCACATCAAAGATTAGTATCTTTGCACTTCTTTAATGGCATTCTAGATTACAAGAAACACAGTTTATACCAGCCAGCAGTAGCATTACATTTTCATAACTAGCCCTTTTCACTGACATTAGCAAATAAAGTTAAAAAGTGGAAAATTTAGGATCTCATATATAACAAAGCAGATAAATGTATAAACTGGATAAAAAGAACATGTCATATCAAAATAAAGCACAGACTGAAAGTGAGTTGTTAGAAAGTTGAGAGAGAATACCTTCATTTACTAAGAAACAGGTATGTAAAGCAGGAGTAGAAGCAGGGTCAGAGCCAGAGTGGTCAGCATCAGACCGAACGGAAATGACAGGAGCAGGAACTTGCAGAGAAAACAGAAGAAATAAAGAGGAGAGAATTGAGGTACAGCGGCTTCTGAAAAAAAGCTCAGTATTAGTGAAGAATGAAAAACAAGGTTGGCAAAATATAGTAAATGGAGAACTGAAAAATGATGTTTTCATCAGAAGGGCATGATTGTTGAGGATTATGAAGGGAAATGATATATTTTATTGAATAGCAATCACAGTGTAGTCAAATCCCTCTTAAAACCAAAATCTATTTAATATTCTAATTTATCGATGTACCAATTAATACAAAAACAGTTCCAAAACAAGTAAGGCTACAAGGAAAAAATGACAGACATATTAAGAATTCGCAAAAATGTAATTCAATTTTTAAAATGTATCACATACTGAAAAGTTTAAGTTAGTCTTCATACTGCCAATTATATTTTTCTAATAATTTATTTCCTATCCTTATGTGTAAATTATTTTTTAATATCTCAAACCAACATCCACTGAAATCATTTCAAATTTCCACATTTTATAAAAATACAATTTAAAATCTGCCAACTTATAAAGAATACATATACTAAACAACTTTTGTGAGAAGAACCCTAACATAACTTCATTTTAGTTTAAAAAATATTTTTATGATACCCATGTTTTATATTATAAAAGTAATTCTCGTGAATGTTCTAATCCTCATGCAACAACCCCACCCCACCCCCCCAAAAGTTATGTTACCAGGAAAATGTTTCAGCTTAAATTATCATATGAAAAGGCAAAAAGACCGTATGGCACACACATTCTACAACTGGAGGTCAATGTTAAGATTTAGAGGTCACCATTTGACACTTCCTTCCTATGGAGAAATTACCATATGTCATGCACAAGCATCTTCAAATTAATCCCTCTCCTTTCTTCTGTCATTGAACAGCAATAGGTTTGGGCTCCTGAACAGATTAAGCATTGTCCACTGAATGATATGTTTGTTTTTCACACAGTGAAGTTCCTTTGTAACTACAGGACAGCTGCATGAAAACAACTTTTCATAATTTCCACACAAATGCATCATAATGTCAATCAGGCACGTGTGAGGTAGTAAACAGTAGAACTAAAAGTACAACAACAGTAATAAGAACCAGACAATCCAACTCCATAAACCCTAAAAACCACATCTTGCACACATGAAAGTCTCATCTGGGAAATTATAACTGCTTTTATTATCAAAAGACCTGTTTTTTTGTTCCTTATGGACTAACAATAATTTTATAATGTTATGTTTATGAACGAAACAGAGCTTTTCGTAAGTGCATATTTCCTAAGATATAAGACTTCTACTGTAATCTTGCAAAGAAATCTCATATATTTTTATGTTCCATTGAATAAATTTTTCATTTTAAAAATAATTTTTAATTACAAATTTAGTTATTACGGCCTATCAAGTATTCACTTCCTCATGCAAAAAAGTTAGTGAGCTGGGATGGTAGAGAGTAAATTTTCAGGTTTTAGCTTTCAAGCCACCAAAATTGTTCACAAAGTTCCTCTGGTGGTTTTCAACAACTGGAACTTTTCTATAATTTTACTCAAAAAAAAAAAAAAAGAAATTATTATCATCCCTGAAAAGGCCGTGTATCTGATTTTACTCTTAAGTGAGAGGACAGTAGAGTGAGAGGTGAGGAAATTCAATACAAATGAATAAAAGTTCAGGACTGAATGATCATTACCCTAGCCTGGTCAAGTATGTAGTGGGATTAAACTCCATCTACTGTAAGTCACAAGCATAAAGGAAACTAAAAATGCTACTGAGAAAACTTCCAGAAAGAGCCTAATAGGTCTTAATAGAATAATGTTCAATATATGTAAGTTTATTTTTAATGAGAGAAATAAAACAGATTCTTTGAGTCCTGTTTAAATGACAGTATATAAAGAAAAAGCCATTTACATTTTCCTTTAATAAATTCTGTGAGCACAGAAAAAAAAAATCAAGAATACTGTAAGAGAGATCAAGGAATCAGATTTACTATGCTTTAAAAATCTTGGCATCACCACCAAAAAATACTTCATTTAGACTACCTCACAGCTGAGACTGCAGAATCTAGAACTACTTTCATAACTGAGAATATTCAAATTAACTCTGCCTAGCTTTTAAAATTGTCCACATACAGAAAAATTAGCAAAAGAAATTTAAAAAGTACCACTTCCAAAACAAAAATCTCAAGGTTTAATGACAATAATAAATCTGAAAGAAGTCATATGTAGCACTGAATATTGACAATTTACAGCATAACGTATAAGCGAGCATTTGGTTTCTTAAAACAAAAAAGCTGTGAGGTCAATTATCAATTGGCTTCTCTTATTAAGGATTAGTAAAACCTAATGGCAAAAGTCTCAGTATAGCTTCAAGTGATGACAGACGTGGCACAAATTCTATTATTTTACCTAGGAAAGTTCTTTAATTTTGTAGCTAGGAGCCTCTTCAACTACTTACTATCACATGAAAAGACAGGCAAAGATAAACGAACTATGTGACAATATATACACACTCACATACGCTCTGGCCTCCCATTAAATAGCATCTACATAGCACTCAATGTTACATCATCTTTGGTTTTCAGTTTTTGAATAGGTCTGTTTCAGTCTTTGTTTGAAATCTGACTCTGAATTCCATTGTTCCCTACTGCCATTGTGACATGATAAATATATAAAGGGCAGAAAGGGAACATACTTTAGGTAGCAAATTATTGGTCTAAACCTCATTAGTCTCCTGGTATATGAACACAAATAGACCTTTCAATACGTTTTTCAGAAGGGAATAAAGAAAATCTAGAAAGTTTTCTGTAAAACCAAATGCAGTGTGTAAAGAAGTTTTTCCAAATAAATTTATTTCCAAATAAATAAATAAAATTATTTAATAATGAATCACTTTCTGTAAAGTGTTACAGGATAATCACAAAGCTTCAAGAGGGGAGGATAGAGAAGGAGGCATTCCACACTAGGTCTGCCGTTCAATGTAGAGATCTTAGGGGAACATCTGTGTTTTTATAAATTTCCTTCGTGTCTACACTTTCATAACTTAGGGAGACGAGTGTTCTCATCCTCCTTTAAGTCAACATGAAGCATTAGGATAAATCATTAATCAAACATTCTAAGGAAAAAGGGTATCCTTAAAACGCTATGAAGGAAGAGCACAGAAAGTCTAAGGACAATAGGGAAGTACAAGGTTCCAGGAAATAGAAAGGATAAGGACCTACCATAAAGCAGAATGAATTAATAGCCCAAGATGGTGTCCTGACAGACATACATCAAGGCGAAATACAAAAGTGCTAATAATGTTTGAAAAATACAGTAACTCTACTTAACCTCCAGATCACAATTGGATTACATCAGAATTGGAGTAAGTTCAGATGTAATGACAATTTTACCTTGGACTATAACTCCAGCCAGAGTCCAAAAAATAAAAATTAAAAAATTTTTAAAATCCTGCTTCTGTAAAAGGTCTGCTTCATTACTAACATCTAAAATAAATAAATGAGCTAAGACCAAGCACCATGGGGGGAGAGTTTGTATTACAGTGAAAGATAAAGTGATAACATGAACACTAACTTGAATTAGACATATGGAGGCTATTCAAATTTTCTATTTCATTTAATTAACAATAAGCGCCTACTATGTGCCAGATGTTGGGCTTAGCATACAAAAAGTCATAAAGATTAGACAAAGATTCTGCTCTCAGTTACTCAGAGTCTGGCAGGAAAAGCAAATAACTAATTAAAATATTATTATCAACTGCACTCTCCTCTGGATCTCCTCCATTAGACAGAAGCTCCTTGAAGGCAGAGATTTGTTGTGTCAGCCTTAAGGACCCAGCACCTAGTTACTGACATTTTGACACTAGAAGCATAAAGAGAAGGTATTTATAGATTCATTCATCTAAATATTTACTGACTGCCTTCTATGTTTCAGCTACTGTTCCAAGAACTTGTGCTAAATCAGTGAATAAAAAAGAACAAATGTCTGTCCTTTGAGCTTCCAAAGATCAAAGTCACAAGCCAATTTTCAAACTAAAAGGCACATAAAAGTTCAAACACAAAATTTTAAGGAGTCTTGAGGTCCATCCATTGACCTGATATATATACTCCATATTTCTTGCTATAGACCCTGGAAAAGGATGATGAGAAATTATTGATTAATTTATATAAATGATTCATGAAATAATTTAACAATGACTACCTCCTACTTCTACATTTAAACAACCTAAATTAAATCCATTTCTGAAAAATAAAATAGCAGATACTGTAACATAATCCTATATATTTAAATTGCTTAGACTTGCTTCCACACCTACCACTGAGTAAAGATGCAGCTACTAACATAGACATAGGGTCAATCAAGATAGGCACTAGAGACACAGACCAAAGACTTATGCCATAACATTATTGAATTGATCAAGAGAAGTACAGTATGTCAGAATGTAGATAAGCTTACAGCTATGGGGAGATTTAGGGCTGTATAACTATGAACAAAAATTTAGTTTGACATTTCTGATCCCTTTCTCAAGTGAGATGTTTTATAAAGTACACAATCGAGTATCTAATAAATAAAAACTGTCTCTATCAAAAAGTACATGACTGTCAGTAAATGTTAATGATTGGCAAAGACTGAATTAACAAGCCCACTGCTAGACAAAATAAAGCTCTTGTGAAGAAATTATTTTCCAAAGAAATACCCTGATAATGTTTATGAGAAATTATGTTAGCTGAACTATCTATATCATCTTCATTCTTAGACCCAAATGTCTATGAAAAGTCCAATCCCCAGCTAAAGTCTTTACTCCATATGGATTATTTTGCAGTTGAACAAGTATTAGCCAACATATAAGTGACAGTTTATCGAAAAGGACCATATTCATGTTTGCAAACCAGCTTGAAAAACGGATTGTGAGTCAATGTGTACTGCAGTGGGAGTCAGGAAAAGAAAACATAAGCAAAGAGGAAAGAGTTTAAAAGCAAACCAAGCTAAGAGAAGTCAGAGCAGAAAGACAAAAATTTAATACCCTAACTGCTCAAATGTAGTCAGAGAACTCAGAGCTCTTGTCTGTTCCCTTACCACTTCTTACCCTAAACTAGTTGTTTATGTTCATGAGTTATCTACTAGATATATATACTCAAGAGAGTATACATCATTCTAATCTTTCTAATGACCCAAAGAGAGTTGTTGTTTGGAGAAAAAAAAGGGCTTAATAAATATTTTAAAGACATAATTACTCCATATTTTCAATATTCAAATAGAAAGTGGGTTTTATGATGCCATCCTAAAGTATTTTATCACATAACTCTCACTACAGATTGCTAACTTTCATTTACTTTAAAAGATAAGCATCTGTGTTGTTTCTAATGGAAATTCCTAACTCTACTGCTTTAAATAAATGCTTTGGAAAAAGACTCAATCCTCAGTGGCCCCCCTCTTCCCTGCTCTCAAAACATGATGCTTTAGGAGAGGAGAAACGTTAAAGCATTCGAACTGTAACATCCTCAGAACCAACCAGGTGAGTAAATTCAATACCATAACAGTGGTAGAGTACACAATGCATCACAAGAATGTGACAAACTAAACTGGATGTCTCATATCTGCTCGGATTACAGAGGGAGAAAAATGTAATCCAAGAAGAAACATCAACTACAAAGAATGATAATGAAGATGGTAATGAGGAGGACAACAAACATGTCTAACAGGAACTGATCTTAAATGAAGCAATGAACTAACCAAATGGAGGAGAATATGCCCTGCCACTGATTTGTATTGTATAAGGTGGAAGATATTTTCAGTGGATTTTAGAACATAAATACATGTTATTATAGAAGCACAGATCTAGAGTTAAAAGGTGCTGTTGTATACTAATCATACCACTATAACTAACCATAGTTTAAACAAGTCTCTTACTTTTGTCAGCCTATTTCCATTTCTCTCTGAAGTAATGGCTCTAAAAATATTATATGTTATATATACTATATATATATATAATATTGTATGTTATATACACTATATAATACTATATAGTGTATTTTATATATATAAAACATAAAGAATTTTTATTTTATGAAGTAATAGTATATTTGAACATTTTAAAAGCAAAGGGAGAGGAACTGCCACTTCTGGAAAAGATGGAATAACATGAAACAGATTTATAATTCAATCCAGAACAACTCCCCCCCCCAACCAAATACATAAAACAATGGTTTCAAACCACTGGATGTCAAGTGATAATGAACTGAGAGTCAGGAGTTGGGAGACAAATAGCACAATGATTGCCCCAGCTTATTGTCTTGTGGGAGTTTCTAGACCAAGATACAGGAAGGGGGATTGAGGAAGAGTTTCCCTGAGTTGAAGAGACAGAACTGAGAGTCTCAGGAAACCAGAGCAGCTACAATCCATAGGACAGAGAGAAGAGAACTTCAAAGATCAGGTTCTTCAGAAGTCCCCCTTGAAAATTCAGAATACTGATCAGTTCTTGTGTGTAAAGAAACTATAAGGTCAAAGACCATATTGCTCCCACCAATCAGACTGGAAAATTAATAATTCATGGGGTACTGGACAGAGTACTCAGGAAGCTCTTGCCTCAGTAATGGGAAATTAGCCTTAGATAGAGCATGACTCCAAACGCACCTAACAAATCAAAAGCAAGACCAGAAAAAAGATCAAACTGTTTCCAAGCAACTTAACTGCATCCAGAATATAGCTTACAAAAGAAAAAAAAAAAGATTTATAACAATATAAAAATCTTCAGTACTCAACCAGGTAAAATTCAAATATCTTTTTTTTTGTAATATTTTATTATTAACAAATTTTAAACTTATGAAAAAGTTCCAAAAATAATACAGAAAATTCTTATCCTCCCCTCATCAACCCCTCTAATGGAAGGATCTTACAGAAGTCCAGGACAATGATCAGACCCAGGAAATGATCATTAGTATATAACACTATAGAGCAAGCAACAGATCTTACTAGAATTTTTCTGGCTCTCCACTAATATCCTTTTTCTTTTTTCTTTCTTTTTTTTTTTTTTTTACTAATATCCTTTTTCTTTTCTTTTTATTATAATTTCTTATTATGTTATGTTAGTCACCATACAGTATATCCTTAGTTTTTGATGTAATGTTCCATGATTCATTATTTGCGTATAACACCCAGCGCACCAGGCAATGCATGCTCTCCTTAATACCCATCACCGGCCTATCCCAAACCCCCCACCCCCCTCCCCTCTGAAGCCCTCAGTTTGTGGACTCTGGGAAACAAACTGAAAATTCAAATATCTGCCATTTAACAATGATTACCAGGCATGTGAGGAAGAAGGAAAGCACAGTACATAATGAAGGGGAAAAAATCAATTAAAAATCAACCCCAAATGACAGAAATGTCAAAACTATCAAGTAAGGGTATTAAAAGTTATTATAACTATAGGTAATATATTGAAAAAAGTTACATAGAGACAATGAGGATATAAAAAGATACACATCAAAATTGTGGACATGCAAATCATAATGTCTGAGACGAAAAATACACTGGTTGGGCTTAATACCAGGCTGGATAGTGGCAAGAAAAAATGAATGAATTTGAAAACATTGCAAGAGAAACTACCTAATGAAAACACAGAGAGGAAAAAAAAATCCAAAAATAAAGCATCAGTGATCTATGAAACAATTTCAAGTGACCCAATGTACATGTAATTTGAGTCCACTAAAGAGAGAAGAGAGGAGAGAATAGAAAGAATATTTGGAGAAATAATGGTTAAAAAATGCTTTAAATTAATGAAAGCTATAAAAATAAGAAGCTCAATAAACCTCAGCCTCAAGAAACATAAGGAAAACTACACCAAAGCACTTTATAAGCAAATGGCCCAAAACCAACAACAAAGAGAAAATCTTTAAAATAACAAGAGTAATAAAGTAAAAAAAAAAAAAAAATTTAAATGTTATATAGGAAAATACAGATGACATCAGATTTCTTGTTAAAAACAAAGCAAAAGAGGGGGCACTTGGGTGGCTCAGTCAGTTGAACATCTGACTCTTGATTTTAGCTCAGGTTGTGATCTTGCGGTCCTGGGATCAAGCCCTGCTTCAGGCTCCACCCTGAGCTTGGAGTCTGCTTGTCCCTCTCCCTCCCCATGTTCACATGTGCTCTCATGTGCACACTCTATGTCTCTCTCATGAATAAATAAATCTTTAAGAAAAACAAAACAAAGAAAGAAAACAACAGAGTATCATCTGTTAAGTACTGAGAGATACAAATGGTAAACTGAGAATTCTATATCAGACAAAAATATCTTTCAAAATCAAAAGCAAATAAAGATGTTTTCAGATGTGAAGCTGAAAGAACAACAGACCTTCACTACAAAAAATATTTACTTCAGGCAGAAAAAAAAAATTATACCAAACAAAAATCTGGATCTACACAAAGGAATGAAGAACACCAAAAATGGTAATTACACAGTTAAATATATTGGTTTTTTCCTCATTTAAATCTCTTTTAAAGAGAATTAACTGTTAAATAATACTGATTTGAAGAGTTTATAAAATACATAAATGTAAAATAGAAGACAAAAATAGAATAAAGGTCAGGAAGTAAAAAATGCAAGTATAACATTTTAGTTTTTATATTAAATGTTAATGGTATAACATCACTTGAAGCTACATTACAAATTAAAAGATCTATGTTGACTAGAAACTCTTAAGATAACCACTAAAATAACAAAATAAAGAATTAGCTTATAAGCCAATAAAAGAGATAAAGTGAAATCATAAAAGATATACAGCATTAATCTGAAAAACAGCAGAAAAAGGAGAAGAAGGAACAAAGAACAAATGAGCAAGGAGAAAAAAATAGCAGAATGACAGATTCAAAAGCAACTATGTCAACAACCACATTAAATATAAATGGCTTAAACACTACAGTAAAAAAGTAGGCCATACTACCTATAAGAAACACAGTTTAAATGTAAAGAAAAGTAGAAGGACAGGAAAATATATGCCATGCTAATAACAGTAACCCAAAACACAAAACTGGCTATATTATTATAAACAAAGTATATTTTCAAAGCAAAAGATATTATCAAGGATAAAGAGGTAATTTCATAATGATAAAAGTAAAAAAAAAATCAGTAAGATAAGGTTTATGTACCTAATAAGAGAGGTTTATAACACATGAAGCAAAAACTAATAGAAATGCAAGGAGGAATAATCAAAACCACAATCACTGCCAGACTACTCAGGGGAGAAGAGAAAAATCATAAACTATGAAATAACAGAAATGAGAGAGGGGCTACCATTTCAATTCCTACAGATATGATATTAAAAGAAAAATAAGAGAATATTAAACTTTTTTCCAATAACTTTGACACAAAATATCAAAGTTCACCCAAGTAGTAATAATAAAAAAAATCTAACTAACCCCATATCTATTAAAGCATTTAAATTTGTAGTTAAAACCTTTCCCATAATGAAAACTCCAGGCCCACATACTTTCACTAGTGAATTCAGATCAAACAAAAAAGGAATAATATCAGTTCTATACAAACCCTTCCAGAAAATACAAAGAAAAGGTGGGGGGGGGGCACAGGATAACATCCTACCTCCTGTGAGACCAGCCTTATCCTGTTACCAGAACTGAACAAAGAACATTATCAGAAATGAAAATTGTAGACTAAAATCCCTCATAAACATAACGTAAACTCTTAACAAATTTTAGCAAGTCATATACAATAATCTATAAGAAGAATAATTGATCATGACCAAGTGTGGTCTACCATAGATCTCAAGGTTGTTTTAAAATTCAAAAGTTCATGTACTTTGTCTTAAGAAAATAAAGAAAATCATTTGCTAATTTCAACAGATGCACAAAAATCATCTAACAAAATCTAACAGCCATTCATAATTTTAAAAATCTCAGCAAACTAGGAATAGGGGGTAGCTGCCTTGACATCCTCCTCATCTAAGAAAAACCTGCAGCTAACATCATACTTAATAAAGACTGCGTGCTTTATCCCATGGATTGGAAATGAGGCAAGGATGTCTGCTCTAACTTCTTCAATTCAACATCATTCTCTAACTCCTTACCTATACAATAAGGTAAGAAAAATAAAATTCAAACTGACTGAAAAGAAGCAAAATTGACTTTATTCACAGATAACATTATTTTGGGCATATACTCTGAAGGAAGAAGGGCTAAAAATTGGTAAGTTACCATCCATCTTAGGAAGTTAGAAATAAACAGCATATGAACTACAAGAGACATAGGAGAAGAGCAGACTTCAGTAAGATGGGAAAAAATATGCACTTAGAAAGGATAAACAAAGGCACAGAGGATTCATTACAATAACTAAAAAGATTAATAAGTCCCTGATGAGAATGATCAGGGAAAAAAAAGGAAGATACAAATGATTAACATCAGGAATAAAAATGGTGGTATCATTACAGATATTAAAGAAATTTAAAAGATAATATCTTTTCAAATGACAACAAATTTAAAAGAATTAGAAAAATCGCTAAATATGTACTACTCAATGAAACTGACATAAGAAATAGAAAATCTGAAGTATCACATGAAAATGAAAGAAATTAAACCCAGAATTTTAAAACTTCACACAAAGAAACTCTACATCTAAATCCATCAAATTCTACTGCACATTTATGGAAGAAAGAATGCCAATCTTACACAAATTCTACCTGAAAACAGAAAAAGAGAAAAGATTCCTTAATCCATTTTCTGAAACCTGAAAAATGTAACACTTTATAAGAGCATTAGAAGAAAGTCAAACTGGAGTGTTTGGGTGGTTCAGCTGGTTAAGTGTGTAATTCTTGATCTCAGCTCAGGTCTTGATCTCAGGGTTGTGAGTTTAATCTCTGTGTTAGGCTCCATGTTAAAAAAAAAAAAAAAGGAAGTGGAAGAAGCGAAAACTTTTTCCTGAATAAAAAATATTAAGCCAAATTCAACAATATATAAGATGATAATACATCACAACAAAATAAAAGGAAAAATTATATAATCATCTCAATAGATATAGAAAATGCATGATAAAACCCAACATACATTGATGATAAACACTTAGCAAAGAAATAATGGAAAGTTAATTTCTTAAAAATTACCTGTAAAAAGCATATAGGAAATATGATAATTATGAAAGCTTTCCCAAACGGAAAACATTGGGAATAGAAGTATCCCACATGACTGTTCATATAGTCAAAGTAATCCACAAATAAAGTATTACAAATAATGGGTGAATTTAGCATGACTGATTGATACAAGGACAACATACAAATAAAATCTGCATTTCTGTGCCAGAGGCACAGAAAACAAAACATTCAATAGCAGTTACAAGAATATTTTAAAAATCCTTATCTAGGAAAAAATCTAAATAAAAAGTATGTAAGACCTATACACAGAAAACTATAAAAGAGTTACAATAGCTAAATGAGACCTAAATAAAGGAATATACTGAATTGAATACGTTGAATATACTGAATGAATGAATCCCACAAAGATATTAATTCTCCCCAAACTCATCTATAAATTCAATAAAATTGCAGTTGAAATCACAATAGGTTTTTATAACAACTGAGAAACTAGCTCTCAACTAACAATTGAGATATTCAAAGAAACGAGAATAGCCATGACATTCTTTAAGAATAAGGTGGGAAGACTCTATCTGCTGAATACCAAGTCCTACTACAAAGCTACAGGAATTAAGGCACAAGAATACACAGCAAATCAATGGGCTCAAACAGCCCCAGAAACAGATCATATAGAAGAACATTTTATTTATGACAAGGATGGCACTGCAAAGCAGTGGGTAATGAATCATCTCTTTAATAAATCATGCTGGACCAATCTGGTATTGTATAGAGGAGAAAAATGAAACAGGACCCCTGCTTCCCATTATACCCAAAAATGAATTCTAGGAAGATTATAGATCTAAATAAAAAGGGTAAAACAAGGGGCGCCTGGGTGGCACAGCGGTTAAGCGTCTGCCTTCGGCTCAGGGCGTGATCCCGGCGTTATGGGATCGAGCCCNAAAACAATAAAGCTTCTAAAACAGAAAAATATCCTCATGGTTATCAGGGTAGGCATATCAGGGTAACTTCTTAAACAGGACACAAAAACATTAATCGTAAGTGAAAAAATTGATATATTGAATTCCACTGAAATTGAGAGATGCTGAATTTCAAAGATAGGAGTGAAAGGCAAATAAATATTTGTGATATATATATATAACAAAGGGCTCATATCAAGGATAGTCACAGATCAACCCTTGCAAGTCATTAAAAAAAAACCCAAACAACCTAATAGACACACATGAATTGAACAGGCACTTCACAAAAGAACATATAGAAATGAGCAATAAACATACCAAAAAAGTATTCAACCTTGATGGGAATTGGGGAATGTAAATTAAACACATGAGAGACTCCTACACATACATCAAAATGGCTAAAGTGAAAGAGATGGAAAATATTCAGGGCTGGCTAGCAAAGCCACCAATGGTGTATGAGACTTTCTGTTGCTCCATATCCTAGCCAACCCAGTATTTTCCATCTTTTTCACTTTAGCCATTTTGATGGATGTATATTAGTCACTTACTTAGGAAAACATCATAATATTATCTGCTAAAGCAAAAGAGGGACATATGCAGAAATTCCACTTTTAGTTATATACACAACGGAAATACTGATAAGGTACATTAAGATTCAAATGCAAGAATGTTTGCAGATTTATGAAAAACAATGAAAACAATTCAAAAGTCTATTAACAGGAAAATGGATGAAGAAACTGTGGTCTACTCATTCCACAGAATACTACAGAGCAATAAAAATGAACAATGAAAATGAGTGAACCTCAAACACAGTATCATCGATAAATCTCACAAAAGAAGCCAAACACAAAATATATACTCCATGACTGATGGAATTCATATAAAATTCAAAGCACAGCAAAACTAAACTACAGTGTTTAGGGCTTTAAACTTAGGTGGTATAACTCCAAAGGAAAGAAAGGAAGTAATTTCCCAGAAGTCAGGAGAGTAGTTACTTTTGGAAGGGGGCACATAATGGAACATACCAGCAACTTCTGGCATGATGGCAATGTTAGATTTCTTGGCCACAGACGTAGTTACAAGGGAGTTTGGCATGTAAAAGTCACTGAGCTACATGTTTTTGTTTTACACACTTTTCTGTACACAGATTTCACACATACGCAAGTATAAAAAGTTATCCAACCAAAACTTTTCTATAACATACAATTATTTTATGATAGTTTATATTAATTTTAATCAGATAAAGGGTAACAAAAGGGGTGAGCATGTGGGGTTGGAATGAACGATGGGAGTGGGGGTAGAGAATGTGGGAGCTTATCTTCCATAATTAGAAGCCAACAGACAGTGCCTGAAACTGAAAATCAGGCATCTATTTAAAGATACTAAAGTAAATACCAAATAATAAGCTAAGAAAAAGAAAAGTATTTGTCTTAGGGAAGGGCAAAATTCTTTAAAAGAAAAAAAGAACAAGAAAAAATCTTTAAAACCTAAAACAAACAAAAAAACCAAAACCAAACAAACAAACAAAAAAACCTATGGGAAAAAAGAAGACCCTGAAGTCCCCATTTACAAACAGAATCTTCCTCATCCCATCTCATGCTCACTTCTTCACTTCTACCACATTCTGAGAGAGTCAGCATTAACTCTCGGCCTAAAAGAAAGCTCTCTAAGCAAAAATGACCTCCCACCCTCCAATTCTGGTAGCCTCATTTGCCACTCTTACAATGAACATAAAAGATAACATTGGAAGAGAAACTCAACTTTTTCTTCATCCGCTAATGAAAAACAAAGCTGTAGACAAAAATTAAGATATATAATGATGTAAATAAAAAGAAAGGATTTCCACTTGTGTATTACAAGGCATGAACTGCTGTCAAACAGCAGAATAGATTCAGTATGAAAATACGAATTTAAACGTTTCTAAATGTAGTTTAAAAATAGGTACAACTTTTATTTTTTTTATTTTTATTTTTTAAAGATTTTATTTACTTATTTGACAGAGAGAGAGAGACAGCCAGCGAGAGAGGGAACACAAACAGCAGGAGTGGGAGAGGAAGAAGCAGGCTCCCAGTGGAGCAGGGAGCCCAATGCGGGGCTTGATCCTGAGCCGAAGGCAGACGCTTAACGACTGAGCCACCCAGGCGCCCCTAGGTATAGCTTTTAAACTCAAGATACACACAATTAACACACTAGTGTTGTCAAGTTAAGGTGCCCCTAATTCATAAAAATTAGGTCAAAGACAGTACAATAAAATTATGTGAAATATGCTCATTTATCAGTTTCTAAATAAATCTGATTTATTTTTAACTGACATCTTAATTATCCATATTTACATCTGGAATATAACAACTTTTCTCTCTTTTAACAACATGAGACAAACAAAATGTTATGATTATACATTAGCTATGCCTCCTCAGTTTCTACAGCTGAAATGTCAGGTCAATTACTTAATAAGATTTAATTTTACCTTGTTTAATCTGTCCTTGCACAACATTACTGGAAGTTGGAGGGGAACCCCTTGCCTTAGAAAAGTCTGGGGTGCTTGGTCGAGGTGGCCTTTAAAAAGAAGAAAATATATGTATATATACACATACATCATACTTTCATATTTCCAGAACCATTTAAAATATTAAACTTTCTAATCCCAAATGAATTGCAAAAGAAACATATACATAACATTTTCAATTCACCAATTTTCCAAAAAGATGTTTTTTTCTGTTTTGCATCTATTAATATTTTCCTTTTCAAATCTTAATACATTTGAATAATTAGCAAATAGCAAGTAAATATTTTACATCTACAATTTATGCTTTATACTAATTTAAGAAATATTTCTGAACAGTTTAATGTACTACCACTGACAAATATCATAATTAGTCCTTCATTCTTCGATATTAGCATGCTGAGATTTTAGCTCTCCCTATATTATTGGTCCAAATGAATTCATGGAACAATACAGTGAGTCTAAAAGAATTCATCCTTAAAATCTGAAGAAGGTAATAAGGCTTTAGAAATCTTGGACTCCAGAGGCAGTCTGTCTCATTGTGAATTCTCGTGACACCACTTACTACTTGTGTGACTTTGGACACATTACTTAACCTGTGCCTCAGTTCCTTATCTATAGTAAAAGGATAATAACAGTACCTACCTTGTAGGGTTAAGAGCATTAATGAAATAGAATCTATAAAGTACTTACAACAGAACTAGATACAAGGTAAATACTACCGAGTATTTGGTTTTTCTTAATTTCTCAATATGATCAACCCTCAATAAAGTATGATAAAACCACAGTTTAAAAAGTTGTCTTCATGACTTCTGGAAAATAGGTAATAGCAAATCAGGTTAGATATTCCTGAAATATTAAAATAATACTCACCTACAATTAAAAAGTTGTTTTCTCTCTTCCAATTGAGAAATTCTGACTAAACTTCTCACAAAATTCTGAAGCTAATTACTGAACACCTATCATTCATTACATATAAGTCATAAAGAAGCATTTCAACCAAATATACATTTTGAATTAAATGTCAATGCAAAGTTTAAGTAGATACAATTCTAAGATTATATTTACTGAAGAGCTAGTCTATAATTCACTTACTAAAGCTGAACTAAGTTTAAACAGCTATGTAGTATGAGTAAAGATTAAACTGTGTAATTTTATCATGCTTTAAATCATGCATGCTGTGTTTTAAAATTTCAAGGGAAACACTGAAATGACACAAAAATGCTAAGGTGGGCAGAGCCAAAAAAAAAAAAAAGTAAACAGTGAGAAAAATAAAACAGGTTTTATTCTTTTTTTTTTTTTTTGGAAATGTGAGAATAAAATCAAACTATCATGGTCACACCTGGTAGGACCCTTCTTCATGTGATCACCAATAAAAGTTGCATTGGTCATACTCATTAACGTATTTGCCAAAGATATGATAGACAGGAGATGCTGTGTGGTGACGGCTCGGGACACTCCGTAAGTGCCCTTTCCGACGCTCTCGGTTGCTGGCAGCTTCCTTCCTACTTCTGCTTTCCCATGTGACAGTTTCCGAGCAGGCTGATTATAACCAGGAAGCATCAGGGACATATGACCTCCTCTCGATAGGAGACCAAAAGATACTGTGCAATGCGGTTTCAGCATTCCAAGGCGATCAAGACAAACTTCATCCAGAACTTCATTTAAACCCCAGGCATGAAGACACGACATGAACAATTTTGCAGTGTCCATCGTTAAATTATATTCCAATAAGGTCAACGGTTTAGACTTGCTGGCCCGATACTCTGGATCACTCTCTTCTCTTCTCTGCCTCATCATCTCCTCATCCTCCTCTTCATCATCAAGGAGATGTTCCTTTATGTTCTCTTTGATAGTTTCTTTCACTTGTTGGAAGAGAACTGCTGCTCGTTTTCCAGTTAGAAAAGAGCCCCCTTTGTCTGAACTGCCAGATGCTTTTTGCAAATTCTCTGGGGAAATAAGCGCAGTATTCGGCCTAGAGGCTTCTTCAGTCAGGAGTTGAATAATCAACGCTTCCACATCAAAGAAAAGCACATGTATGTCCGGGTCTGTTAGGTTTGTCTTTATTGCTTGGACCATCAGGGAGTTATGAGAATATTTAGGCAAATTCCCCTGCAATAAACATGTTTAAAAAATGGTTATAATATAAAATGTTTAATTGCATACATTCATGAATGAGCATTAAACACAGGAATTTGAATGCATATTAGGCTATTTAGGTACCTCTATCATTAAAAGTAACACACAAACTTTGCCAATCAGCAGTATGTAAAAGATATGAATTTAAATGAGAATTTTAAGCTGAAACAATTATAAAATGGTCAATTAATTTTTTAAAAACAAGAAAAATTAGTTATTGAAGCAGGGAGTTTTTTTACTCATAGAACAGATTAAAATTTGTTTCAATAACCTCTACGCAAATTCTCTGAGAATGAACTACTGGTCCACCTGAAAGAAGTATCCATTTATCAGGGTGACTCATCCCTTCAGTTGCTGTACCATCAAATCCCTCATTTTTACCTTCTCTCTCTCCCTGTTCACAGATTCTTTTCTCTCAATAGAGAACATGCTCAAGTCTACTTAGATTCTAAAAAGGAGTGTTATCCTTTGACCATGCTCCCTCTTCTACTGATCTCTTTCCCCCTCTACAGACCCTTTTAGCCAAATGTACGGAAAGTAGGAGGCTAATCCAAGGAAACCTCAGTCCCACTCCTCCTTGAGCTCTTTGCATTATCTGACATTATTCCCCTTCCTAACTCTGAACCACCCTTCTCAGCAGTCAGCTGCCCTGAAAACTCATTCTTCCTCCCACATTAGGACTAACATCTGTGGCTCCCTAATTTCCATCATCAGCCAGACCAGCCTCCTGGAGTTTCAATCCTCTACTTACAACTGCTTGTATCTAGATGTCCCATAGCACCTCATGGTCAATGTGCCCTGATGTTCACCCTGCCACTGAACCTGCTGTGCCTCCCAGACCATCAGTGGAGAATCATTCCCCTTCCATTCTATCCCTATACCACTGTCACCACATTTGGACACTTATTTTCTCGTCTCAGGGGGTTCACTGCCCCTAGTCTCTCCTTACTCCAACGCAACTCCACAGAGCCACAAGACTTCTTTCTGAAGCACAAATCCAGTCACGTCACTCTTTCGCCAAAAAGTTGCCATTATTATGGGTTATGAAGAGAAATGGAAAATACAGATTAAAAACTAAATCAAAATATAGGTGAATATATCTGATCTCAAGATGAGAAAGAGCTTTCCAAACATACTTAAATATAAAATTCACTACTATAGGGGCGCCTGGGTGGCACAGCGGTTAAGTGTCTGCCTTCGGCTCAGGGCGTGATCCTGGCGTTACGGGATCGAGCCCCACATCAGGCTCCTCCGCTATGAGCCTGCTTCTTCCTCTCCCACTCCCCCTGCTTGTGTTCCCTCTCTTGCTGGCTGTCTCTATCTCTGTCAAATAAATAAAATCTTTAAAAAAAAATAATAAAATAAAGTAAAATTCACTACTATAAAAATACTAAAAGGTAAGCAAGAAATAGGAAAATGTGCCATAAATAAGACTGATAGGGTTACATTCTATATAAATATTTCTTAAAATCGGCAAGAAAAATACTAATGCCCAAATAAAAGGGGGGGAATACCATAAAGATCAAGGATAATTCACAATAAAAGAAACAAAGAGTCAATAAATATAGGAAAAAACCAGCTCAAACTAGTTGTCAAGAAATAACTGTTAAAATAACCACAAGATACCATTTATAAAATTAGCACACAGTAAACACTAAAAACTACTTAGCCAAAAGTACAATGAAAGTCAAACCCACACACTGCAGGCATGAATTTAAATAGCAGCCTTTTAGAAGACCAATGTAGCAAAATACTTTGCAAGACCTTTAGACAGTTTGATCCAGTGCATTTCTTTCTGGAACTCTATCCAAAATAGTCAGAAATACAGACACGGATTTATGTACAAAGACATTCAGTGAAATGGTAGCGATTATTTTAAGTTGAAGCCTAAATAATCTAACAATAAGGAAAGAGACAAATAATTTAAGTGTAGCCATGTAATAGAATAAATACTGCAATCACTACAAATCATGCTCTCTGGGCACATTTAGCCACATGGCAAAATTTCCTGTTCCAAATTTTTTTTAATACTTTTATTAGAGAGAGAGAGAGAGAGAATAAGTGGGGGGAGGAGCAAAGGGAGAGGGAGAAGCAGACTCCCCGCTGAGCAGGGAGAAGGACCTGGGGCTCGATCCCATGACCCCGAGATCATGACCTGGGCCGAAGGCAGTCCCTTAACCAACAGAGGCAGCCACGTGCCCCTCCTGTTCCAATTTTAAGTGAGATAAAATTACACACACGCACGTGCACACACACAAACACACAGAGTATGGTTCTAATTTCACTTATTTACTGCTTAAGTATATATTTGAGCATGGTGAGAAACACTGGGGAGAAATACATGAAAATATTGTTAATTACATTTTGTGGTGGAATTATAGAATATTTTGTTTTTTCTTTATATTTCCCTACATTTCTTAAATGGTATACAGTCAATATATATTATTTTCATAATCAGAAAATAAAGCTCCAGGATAAAATACAAAATTCTTCAGCACAACATTCAAGGCCCATTACAGTCTGATACCAAATATTTTTCCAGCTTTCACAAACAGGCTCTCACACCATAACCATGGTCTCCTACCCATCAATCCTTTTATCTATTCCTTTTTCTAAAATACTCTTCTTTGTTCTATTCTAATCCCTTCTCTTCCACCAAGACCCTAATTCTCCTAAGGAAAGTTAGTCCGCAATGAATACAGCTCCCATAACATTTTATATCTACTATACATCACAAATGTATATACCTTGGCTATGTTGATATCATTAGGTATTTTACATATTTACATTTTCCTATACTCTATGGGAACTAACTATGTTTAACGCATCTTGTGTAACCCTATCGGTGTACCCAGAAGAATGAAATAAAAAAAATTATAAAATTATTTTAAATTGCTAATCAACTCTTCTATCATAAAATTATAACAAATCCCCTTAACTGGTCTCTCTTCTGTCTCAATCCTTCTCCCATCTGACCATGTTTCTTCCTAGCTGAAGGGGCTTCAATAGCATTTTATAATCCAAGGATACAATCTTTGCAAAGACTTCTTTGCAAAGCACAAAACATCTTCCAAAATACACTGCTGCCTACTCCTCCAATTTCATCTCTAGCCACAACCCCTCTACAGCCCAATTAAATCACTTGCATTTTTTTTATTTTTAATTTTTATTTATTTGGGAGAGAGTGAGCATGAGGAGGAGGAGGGGCAGAGGGAGAGGGAGAAGCAGACTCCTCACTAAGCAGGGAGCCTGATGCGGGGCTCAATCTCAGGACCCAAGAATCATGACCTGAGCTGAACGCAGGCGCCTAACCAACTGAGCCACCCAGGCACCCCTAAACCACCTGTAACTTCCAGAACCATGCAGTGTCACACGTTTGTGCCTTTGCTTATGCCAGGATGATGCTCCTTTCTCATTCTTCTTAAAACCCCTCAAGTCGTACTTTACCCATCCTTTGAAAGGCATTTCCCAGATGTTAACTAGACTTCCTGTAGTGATCATTTCACAATATATACAAATATAGATCATCACGTTGTATACCTGAAACTAATGTAATGTTGTAGGTCAATTGTATGTCAATTAAAGAAAAATGTAAAAAAAAGTCTCAAGTGGCTGCTCTTCCAAAAATTATTTCCATAATTATTACTAATTCTGCCTCCTTTACTTAAACCTCTGTTCTGAACTGAATCATGTTTAAAGGAAGGTAGGAAATAATTTCTAAATCACAGTTTAAGAACCTAAAGAGCGTAAGTAATACAAATTTATATTCTACAAAATATAACTTAAAAAAGCCAAGACTTTCTGAATTTCGTTCCCGTATTTAATTCATTTGTTACACATTTGCCTGTGTTTGTGCAAGACACTGGAGATACAAAGACAAACAAGATGATTTTCTAGTCATGGAACTCAAACCTCACAGCTAGATAATGGCATATAAAGACACCATGATAATGTAGTAAAAATGATGCTCTGAAGAAAGGAGGATTGCAAGGGATGACAGGGACACAGCAGAGAAAGCACCAACTCCACCCTGGGTGACCAGGGAGAGCCCCTCCGAAGGCATAACTATGAAAGGGCAGAGAGAGAGCAAAATGTGAAAAAGGATAAAGGATAAAAAAAAAGTGACAGGATGGATGTTGATGAAGCCACAGATGACCAAGAGAAAGAATGCAAGGGATGGTTCAAAGAGAACACAGGGGTTCACACTAAGGCTTGCAGGCTTGGGAGTCATTAAAAGCAGTGCTTCTCTCGGAATCAGTAGGGCTATTTGTTAAAATACAGCTTCCTGGGCCTGATATCAGGCCTGAATCAGTATGAATAGACCTGAATGGATCAGAACCTGCCTAATGAGAACCCCAGACACCTTCACGCTGCAGTCCAGTTTGAGAACTATCATCTAATGGCTTTTAAAAAGTGGAATAACATGATCAAATTGAATTTTATAGATGTTTATCCACCAGCAATGTTGGCTGAAAAGATCAGAGTCATGACTATGAACTGGAAGGAAACAGAAGCCGTCCAGATGAGGGGAGATAAAAGTATGCAACAGTACTGAGAATGTACAGGTTGGGATGGGGTGAAGAATGTGTACATTACCCTTTTATTTCTAACACCACTGCGCTTTGTGTTTGTTTTCTCAAATGCTGAACGGGTAATGTCAAACACTATGCTTAACTGCTTTGTACAATTTGAATGACAAAGTTATTTGTAATACATTATATCTAATATATTATTGCTATGAAAATTAATATTGATAGCTACCACATACTAAGTTGCTGCTATGGCCCAGGCACTATGCTGGGCATTAGGGTTCGTAATACCACAGAAAAAGGTAAAACATCATCTTTTATCAACTGTAGATAGACTGGCATGTCACTACGTATGAGGGAATAGGTAACAACAACATCAGATAAAATCAAGAGCCCACCATAGTACATTAGTAAATATTGTCTTTCCAGTAAAGATCTACAAAATTCTAATAGGAGAAAGGGAGATCATTACTACCAAAGCATGTAAAATCAAGCATGTTTGGTCAGGAAATTATTGAGGCAGCAAGAGTGGCTTGAAGAAAAAAGAAGGCAAGAGTGAGGACACAAGGTCAGCTTTTAAGCTCTCTCCTCTGATGTCAACCACATCTGTGCCCCTTTCAGCACCCCAAGATCTGCTCTGGTTCTGTCTCTTTCCGGGAGGTGTGCCAGCAGACAGCCCATGTGCTTGGACAACTGAAAGGTTATCTAGTGTCTGGTACTACGATATCTGGATGTGATTGTGTGTGACTCCTCTTATCACAACCTCTCAGTGCTGCTGATTGTGTCACCATGGAAAAACTGTACCTACGAGCAAGCCACAGTCAGAAAAAGAGGGTGAAAAACAGAAAGCATCAATAAAAGCAGATGAGAATAGAGGGAGACTGAAGGAAAGAAGGAGAAAATGACTCATCCCCAAGTCCTGCATATGACCTGTTGACACCTGTCAATGGATTTTACTGACTTAAAGGCTTATTACAACAAAATACAGATACCTAGCAAATTTGTGAGGGTAAGACTTTAGCTAAGATGGCAGAGTTGATCACAGACCTGTTTGATATTCTAATATGTCAAACTAAGATTAGCTAAAGAAAAAAGAGCAGAAATATCTATCAAACTCCAAGGATCTCTTAGCTTAATCATAAGATACACATATCTAGAACAAACTAACGCATTCAAATCATCTTATAGTCTTAACAATTTCACATACAGATTACCTAACCTTGGAAATTCTTTACCAGGAATGTTAGTATGCTTGTTCTGTCACCTTTATTAAGAACATCTGAAATGTGAGCTTTCAAATTCCCTTTTACATTATCGTGGCAGAACATTAAATTCAACAAATACTCCTGTGGAGTGTCTATTATATGCAAGATGCTTGGAAGAAAATAAAGCCTTTGTACTTAAGGCAATAATTTCAAAACTTACTTGAAAAAAGGCAGCAAGAAAAGCTAAATCATAAAATATATCCAAATGAAATGGTCTCAAATTTGCTAGTAAAACTCAATCGTAAATGCAAAGGACACACAATGTACTTAAGAAGCTAGTAAGACAGATCGATTTGACATTTCCATTGTAAGTGTTAAGCCTATTACAACGTTATATTTTCTGTATACAGAAAACACAGATTTAGCCATTTCAAATACTAGATAAAGAACTTGACTTAAAATATTACAGAAATGCAACAATAGGAAAAAATTATTGGATTGCTTGCTCATCACTGCAAGCAAACCTGTGGCAATCACATTAAGAGTAGCAGGTAAAATTGTATCCCAAGTGAAAAACCCAAGGAAAATGACAGAACTATGATCAGGAGATTAATCGTTATTCAAGCCCAGGTATTTTTCAGCATATACACACACAAGCACACGATAAGCAGCACTGCCGGCAACAAGAAAACAACTTACAATCTGCAAAGGAGAAAATGTTGATGTATCCTTGTTATAACATTTATCATTATTATATATTTGAATACATGCTAGGTTAAATCACGTCTGCTGAAACACCTGGTAGCTTTGTCCCCAATACTGACGTTATAATGATATTTTAAGCATATGTCATTTTATACGATGACTTAGAGAAATTTAGAATGTTGGCAATATTTCACTCTTGCATTATTCACTTCAATGGTCCTGATTTTAAAACTTATTTCTGAATCATTTTTTAATGTCACAGTTTCAGGACTATTTCTAAAGTTACCTAGTAAAATAATTTTTTTTCCTGAAAATGCATGGAGTCCAATCTATAATACCAAACAGTCCAAATTTCTACCTAAACATAACTTTTATTTGTGCCAGTGAGCATTAAACACCTGCTGATTTGGGGGCACATGGGTGGCTCAGTCAACTAAGTGTCTGCTTTTGGCTCAGGTCATGATCCTGGGGTCCTGGGATCAAGCCCCACATGGGGCTCCCTGCTTGGTGGGGAGCCTGTTTCTCCCTCTCCCTCTCCTGCTCCCCCTGCTTACGCTCTCTCCCTCTTGCTCTCAAGTAAATAAAATCTTTAAAAAGAAAAAACCCAGCTGATTTTGATGCTAATGTGTAAAGCAGACAAGTAAGTGATTTAAAAAAAAAAATCTGAATCTGTATTGAAACCAGAGATCGAGGGATACTAAGACTAAGAAATGTTGTATATCTAACATACACACACACACATACACATGTGCACATGTGCTTCTGTAAATATCAACACTGAGTCCTAAAATAGAATATAGGAAAAATATGTATTCACCAAATAATAACATTTTACAAAATAATTATTTAGGTGTCATATTTCTAATGCATGATCTAAATAATTCTTTATTTCCTAAGTACGGTATAAAGAACTGGTTTATCACCTAAGAATATTTTGGTAGGAAAAATTAAACAAAAATTTTATTCTTGATTACGGAAAGGATATCCTACTGAATAAAAATCTTTAGGGATGGCTGGATGGCTCAGTCAGTTAAGCGCCTGCCTCTGGCTCAGGTCATGATCCCAGGGTCTTGGGATCGAGTCCTGAATCAGGCTCCTTGCTCAGTGGGGAGCTTGCTTCTCCCTCTGCCTGCTGCTCCCCCTGCTGTGTGCTCACACGTGTGTGCCTTCTCTCTCTCTCTAACAAATGGATAAATAAAATCTTAAAAAAAAATAAATTCTTACAAAGAACTTCTGATGCATAATGTTAAATGCAAAACATTCAATATGAATAAAAACACACTGTTGTCTTAATGTGCTTTCAAAATATTCTAAAATTAGTTAAGGGAAAATCCACCATTTACTATAAGAATATGTGGTTTTAATGTTAATGATTTTAAACTACAGCTGACCCTTGAACAACACGGAGGTGAGGGGCACTGAGTGCCCCTCTCCCACATGCAGAAGAAAATCTGAGTGTACCTTTTGACTTTCCAGAAACTTAACTACTAACAGCCTATTGTTGACCAGAAGTCTTAGCAGTAACATAGAGTTGATTAACACATATTTTGTATATGTATTAGATAGTGTATTCTTACAATAAAGCTAGAAAAAAGAAAATCGTAAGGAAAATATTTTTACAGGACTATACCGTATTGAAAAAAAAATCCACATACAAACGGACACACACAGTTCAAACTGGTGCCATTCAAGGGTCAACTGTATTAGGAAAAAGGAAGGAAGGGAGGGAGGAAGAAAGGGAGACCATCAAGAAAATGTGTAAGACTGAAATGGATATTTGGTGCCCTCTGCTGTTGTATTGTTGTTACTTAATACTAACAGGGTAATAGAGTTCTCTCTCAGAGACTCCATTTAAGTTAAAATTAGACAATACACTTATCTTAAATATTTGATTTTGGATAGATCTTATGACTTGGCATGGATGACAATATATTCAGAGCTGATATTATTTCACTTCCTTCCATGTGTTTTCATTAACAAATATATTAAAAAGCATAAACCAAAAAGGGATATTTGAGAGGTTTCAAGGTTTAATACTATACAATAATCTATGTCACATGACATAAATAAAATGTAAATTACTCAAAAGTTAAGTATACATATTAAATATAAACACTTAGGTCATGCCTGTTATAGAGATATCATCTAAAAATATTTCTACAGGTCATATCTTACTGGATAATGTTTGAATAATAATAATGCCCAAATGGTATTCATATATTAAGAGATTAGAAGATTAATATATTAATCCATAACACCAGCACAAAAGACATTAAGTTGTAACTCTTCCCAAATGGCCAAGTCACCAAAATCACAAGACCAGGAGCCCTGGGGGCTGGGGGCTTGGACACCCCCACTACTGCATTAGAAAAGTCTTTATATGACTCACTTAACGTCCCCTGCATCAATTCTGTCTCCTAAACAAGCGAGATACTGCAAACAGTCAACAGTTAACACAACAGTATTCCCTTCACTGGTAAAACTTGGACAATAAAACCCAGCTCTTATCTCAAATCAATGTTAAAGATGCATGTGAAAATAACTGAAGGAAAGAAACTTAAGAAAGAAACTCAGAAAGAAAGAAGGAAAAAGAAAGAAAGAAAGAAAGAAAGAAAGAAAGAAAGAAAGAAAGAAAGAAAGAAAAAGAAAAAGAAAAAGACAGACGGAGGAAGGCAGGGAAGGAGGGAAGGAAAGAAAAGAAAAGAAAGAAAAAAAAGAAACTGTTGAGAAAAAAAAAAAGTGCTCCTAGGCTAATGTATTCTCCTGGGTATTCCAAACCCTTAACACATTTGTGAATGAAAGGAAATGAGAGGTTATTCTGGGAAGTCAACTTGCTAAAAGAAAAGCTAAGACTAATAATGTCAAAATGAACCGGAGAAAAGAAAACAGCTTCAATCCACCCAGGGTCACAGTGGTGAGCAATCTCCAGTTTCAGAAATACACTCAAGATTCTAACCGTTTTTAACCCTCTTCTCTGAGGCCGCCAGCTGCAGGCCTGGGCACACAGCTCCCCATGCTCTCTGTGCCTGCTTGCTGTCCCCTCCCACAGCGGCACAGTGTTTTCTCTGCCTGGGATGCTCTTCCCCACATTGCCTTTTGATCAAGCCTCCACATGAATGACTCTTCAGAGAAGCCTCCCCAACACCTCATCATGTCAGTCATCTCCCGAGGGCTCTCTCCGACTTGGTTCATACCTTAGGCGATATAAAGCTCACGACAATGAACTGCTCGCTTCTCTCCCTCATGAGAGCAGGAACCCCGCGACACCAGGACCTGCTGGGTTTGGAAGTGATTCATGCACTCTCCAGCTGCTCTAGCTTGGGGTCCAGCTTACAGTACACACTCAAGGTGTGCTGCATAAATGAAATCAGTCTATCATTCAATCAAGGGTATTAAGCTCATGTGTGCTGAATACCTATTGTGATAAATACGTGAAAACATGTTGCCCATTTGACTTCATTTCAACGTTATTACCTCCACTTTAAAGTTAAAAACAAATGGAAGCCAAGAGGTAAGCTAGTCAGTCACATGGGTCACAGAGCTAGTAGATGGTTAGGATATAGGAAAAAGTCAGGGTCCTCTGGCATCTGCCAGACATTTACTTCTAGATATCACGAGCTTCTCAGCATTAGTTTTACAGAGATTCTAGAGATGGGGGGTGGGGGAGATGAATCCACTCCACATTAATCAACCCTCAAATTCTGGGTTATTCCCAGTGATTCAATGAACAGTTTGTGCCAGGCACTGGAAATATAAGGAGGAACATATCAAATAGTTCTCTGAGGAGCTCTTAGTCTGATACGGAGCCGCAGTCCTAGCCGGAGGTGACCTACTCCTCACCCTCAGGGGACATTTGGCACCGTCTGCAGACATCACTGTGAGTCACAACTGGAAGAGGGTGCTAATGGCATCTAGAGGACAGAGGCTGGGGATGCTGCTAAACATGTCACAGTGGACAAGACAGAGCACAGAACAAAGAACTACCCAGCCCCAAATGGCAACCGTGTCGAAGTGAAGAAACCCTGACACACAGAAACGGACATGTAAGCAAATACGTCTCCTTGCTTCCCCGTCTTGGTACCAAAGAATCAGTACCGGGATAGAAATGTAAAGCAAATGCCAGAGGGTCAGAGAAGATCCAAATGACTGCTAGACTTGGCGGCATCACCTGAAAACTTCAGGACCCTCTGTGGAGATGGTGGTCATGGAACTGAGCCTCGTGGGAGCACGGAGAGTCAGCCGGGGGGTGAGTGGGAGGTAGCCAGGGGAAGGCAGGTGGAGGGGGTGGACGAGGCACCGGTGTTCTGGGCCCAGCAACTAGCAAGTGCTACATTTATCGAAATACAGACTGGGGAACCAAGTTACAGTGCACTGAGGAAAACTACAATCCCAATTTATGTTGACAAATCCCCTCTTTTCTCGTCTACACACTCTTTCTTCACAGCCATCCAGTGCCCTGAGAAAATATCACTCTCACCAAGACTGACTACTGCCAGGTGTGAGTGTAATTACAAAAAATAAGCATCTTCATACAAACTAAGAGAAAGATGTGTGGAAGACTTAGGAAAGACCTCTGGAAACACACAGTATAGAATTCCAACCACAACCACTACAACCAATTATACTTCCTATCTTTGGACACTGCAATAAACTGCCTCCCTGAGATGACTGCCTGATTAATATACTTCCATCCAAGGTGAACTGTAGGGCCTGAAACACTACAACTTACAAATCATCTTATGAATGTCATATGGAGAAGTTTTTTTTTTTTGTCACTCTCTCAAAGCCCTGATTGCCAACCCTCATTCTGGAAGATCTCACCATCCAATACAGGTCAGTGATTTTCAACTTATGGTCGGCCCTGGGTGGGCGAGGGGCCTCCTAATGGATATAAAAGGATTCAAAGTCAGAGGGCAAATGACACAATGTTAAACATGGAGCCACTATAATAATAAAGTGAGTTACTACGGTTACGTGTGCTAATTATGCTACACGTGCTAGTTTTATATGTTACTATTTATAATTTGAAGTTTGTAGAGGACTACAGCTTTCTAGACTTTCAGTACTGAACTTAGATGTCACACAATCACAAAATGCAGAGTATTGGTACAAATATTCTACTGCATACGAACGTATGAATTGGCCATAAAAGAGATGTTTTGATATCAGCACATCATAAGTGCTGTTTTTCAACTGCTGTTATTCTTGCTTTTAAATAAGTTCCCATTAGTTTCGTTACCTTGTTTTGGGTTTTTTATTTGCATCAACAATGTTTTGTACTATTATTTTCCAAAAACAAGAATAAGACATGTTTGAGCCTTATTGTTAGGTTAGATACTCAATTCCTGTTCCCCAATCAGCCTGCCAGAAGGCACTGCCCTCTCTTCTCAGAGTTCACACTCAGTGGAAAGCAGGAAATACTGGGAAAGTGGGCTTCAGGGTCTTTCGTGCCAAAGATGGAGACCATACTTGCCCTCCCAACTCTGTGGCTGTCTTGACTCCAGCCTACTTCAGCTGAATGTGTCCTCGCCTCAGAAATCTTGAGCATTAGTGTATCTCCACAGTGACCACAATCTTCTCTAGTTCCAGACCTTCCACCGTACCTGCTCTTCAACCTTCCAGAGCAGCGGTTCGCACACTGCTGCACATTTCAGTCACCTGGGAACTTTAACATTCCCAGTGCACAGGTTGCATACACACCGATTCAACCACAAAGCCCGTGAGAAGGAGCCAGGCACCAGTGGTTTTTTTTTTTTTTAAAGATTTTATTTATTTATTCGACAGAGATAGACACAGCCAGTGAGAGAGGGAACACAAGCAGGGGGAGTGGGAGAGGAAGAATCAGGCTCCCAGCAGAGGAGCCTGATGCGGGGCTGGATCCCAGAACGCTGGGATCACGCCCTGAGCCGAAGGCAGAGGCTTAATGACTGCACCACCCAGGCGCCCCCGGGCACCAGTTTTTTAAAGATCCTCAGATGATTTCAATTTGCCACAGTTTGGGAACCATTATCAGAGAGGCATTCTGTCCCTGGATACAGTTTTGTCAAAAACTATCAGCCTCCCTCTGCCTTCAGCTCAGGTTATGGTCCCAGCGTTCTGGGATGGAGCCCCGCATCGGGCTCCCTGCTAGACAAGAAGCCTGCTTCTCTCTCTCTCCCACTCCGCCTGCTTGTGCTCCCTCTCTCACTGCCTCTCTGTCAAATAAATAAAATCTTTAAAAAAAAACCTATCAGCCTCATCCTCTTTTGCCCTCCTTCCCTAACAAGCCCAGAACCTCTGCTTAATCCTATCAATCTCTTAAAACTACATCCTCAATGTCCTTTAACCTCTGAATTACAGGACTGCAATTCAGGAGCAGTGATAAAATGTACCTTCTACTTTTTCCTAGATCTTTTACTACAGCTGATTACAGCCCATTACAACTACAAATTCACAGTCAATCCTCTTACTCATCCCTAGCTTCCCCTCTCTCTCTCCCCCATCTCTACCCCTCTCATCAAGTCCCTACCTAGGTTCTCACTCCCCACAGACAACCTTACCTATAAGCTCTTGGAAAAATGTGAAGGTTTTAGGAATATTCTCTCTTCAATTCCCACCCACTACACACAGAAATATATAGCCAACCAGACATCCAGTCTGCCCTCTCTGTCTTCAATTTCAGAAAATGAAGTCTTTCCTCCTCCAGGTCAAAGCCAATTGCCTTCCCTCCGCCTTTGCAATCCGCCACTCTCTCATTCCCTGGGAAGCTAGCTCCATCAATTACCTCCTCTCTATGCTAATCTAGAATGTTCCTCTCTCTACTGGCTCTTTAACCCTAATCCACAAACATTCTCACCCCTTGCAAACTGCATTTTTCTCCAGCTATTCTTTTACCCTCCCTTTTCAAACTTTTCGAAAGTACCCTACATTTGCTGTTTCTATCTCCACACTTCCCATTCACTCCTGAACCCATCACACTCAAGTTTCTGCCCCCAACATCCTGAGGAGCAGTTCTGGAAAAGGGTACTAATGACCTCATGAGCTCACTGACAAATAAATTTCAGCCCTTCCAATACTGAACATTTATGGCGTTTGATACAACTAATCACCCTCCACCCTTCTCGAAATTCTTGATCCCCTCAGTTTGCAAGTCAGCACATTCTCCTGGTTCTCAAACTCTTCACACTTCTCCAAATCGTTTCCACTTCCTCCCCTTAAGGTTAGTATCCCAAGAGTCTGTATCAGCCCATTTGCTACCTCTGAATAATCTCACGGCCTTCCATGGTTTTAAGTACCAGGTGTCCACTGGAGATTCCTCAATCCGTATATCCAACACCACACCCCTCCAACATATACAAAGCAACTCATCATCATCCCCCACAAAACCTGTTCCTACATTTGATATCACACTTGATAGAGCCAATTTCTATTCAATCACCCAATCAGAAAACCTGTGAGTCAACCTCACTCACCACCTGCACCTAATTAATCATTAGGTCCTGCCAAAAATCACTCACAAACAATTCTTGAATTTAAACTCTCCTCTACATTCCCTTCTATCTGTTGCACATACTTGCTCTCACACACAATTCTTTTTCAAGGAAGGATTCTAATGCAATTTTGTTTTTTTAAAGTGTGAAAGCCACAGAGGTAAAAGATAAAGTTTAAGCACATTCACATGGTAAGCATGGACCGGCCTCATTTCATACCACTTCCTGTCTCTCCTCTCTTCAATCCTCCAGCAATGCTGAACACACATCGTATTCCCCACTTCCCTCTTTGCATATGCCATCCCAGAACATACTGCAACCCACCTCCATCCATCACCTGACTACATTCTACTCATTCTTCAACGTCCCCTCCTCCAAGAAGCCAATCCTGATCACCTCACGCTAGTCCAGGTCTCCACAATGCTTTCAGCATTTCTCAGCCATCTCACTCCTCTGCACTGTATTTATCTGATTATATTTCCTGAGGGTAAATATCATGTCTTATTCATTTTGGCTCTCCGGGGCCAAACGCAGTACCTAGTAGTCAATAAATGTTTACTGAACTAGACTGATTCAATTATTTTCTAACAGAGGCTATAAAAATCAAGAAGTTTGAAAATCTTTTATATGGTCTAATAAAGAACAGATATTTCAAGCATATTTGAAGAAATTATTTCTTACCCAAGGTACTAACACATTAGTATGTAGCTACAAATCTTTACATTTCTATCAAATTACTTCAAAATACCTTCAAGTTCCCAAATAAGAGTTAAATATAAAGTATCACACACAAGGGCTAGAAAGATCTGGCTGTGGAGAAGGTCATAGGGTTAAATCTATCTACTGTTCCTATTCTCTCAGCAGTCTGCCATTTGATTTATTATGTGAGATGGTAAAAGGAATTTCTCCTTCATTGTATCTCACACCCTGCACAACAATCTGAATTTCTTCTCAGGTACACTGTGGTTTGTTAATGTACTTCCAAGGAGAAACAAAAGTGTTCTGAATATAAAACCATCATAGAATAAGACAGTGTTTTTCTTGGTTCAGAATAATATGAATTACATTTAATATGAGCTATGAATTCCATTCATAAATCCATTGAACACCTATTATGCGCAAGACAGAGGGCCAATAAGGCACCAGAGCCACGGGGCTTGTTAAGTTTCAAGAAGGGGAGCTCCCTCGTATATGTCATTATTTGATGGTATTATGCAATGATCACAGTAAATCCGGTTCTAATTTACAGATCCTTAAAAAATGGGATCCTTAAAAAATGGGAACAGAACTAAAAATCCTGTAATCATCAAAAAATGTAAGTTCAATTAAATATGTATTAGTTTTGAGAGTTTAGTTTTATTTCCTAATGGTATTCATAATAACTTAAAACTTGTTACCCTCAAACTGGAGAAAACGTTGGTGGAAAAATAACCTGAGCTGGAAATCTTCAAAGCATTCATTCCAAACTCTATCTCACTTACTGCTGATTCAAGTGCACATGGGCGCACACACAGAGGACAGCACACGCACTCACAATCTACATATAGTGGATTTTCTTATGTGTGTGAAAGTACCATGAATGTGAGGTAAATATGGAGAAAATAAGAGACAACAGAATTAGGACATAAATACGTGAAAGGAATGTGAACCACTTGTATGGAGATCAGGAGGAGGAATGGTTAATGTAATATGATGGATGGATGGGTTGTGGAAGGAGGATGGAGAAAGAGGAAAAGTGGGAAGGAGGAAGGAGACAGGGCAGCTGGACTTCTTTGACTTTCTTGTACTTTCTGGTGCTTGTGATAATAGCAACGTAATAATGTATGTTCAGAAATTGATCCCAATTACCTTACCTATATATCTGTGCCTAATCAATAACCTTAAATCTTTTAAGTTTATATTTATGGTTCCAAAAGAATTTTATTATTCCTTAGGGAATCTCTTTACCAAAAACCTCATATTAAATTCTGAATTTTCATTCTAGAAATGTTTAGATACCAACTGACAAACAATACAGAGGGAAGAAGTGGCAAAAAAAAAAAAGTCACTGATTGTTCACTGTAGCGTCTGAAGTCATTCTAACCACTACGTTGTAAGACTGTGGGTATGAGCAGTAGTGGGTCAATACGTGAGGAAAATTCCAGCCCAGGCTGAAGGACTCTGTCACTTGCCAGTAGGTTAAGGATGTTTTCAGATAAACGGTCCTTTAAATTTAAGCTCATAAATGATCCAGAATAGAGAAAACATATATTCACAGATGTGCCTCACCTAGTTCAATAATAAGTACACAATTAAGATTTTAAAATGAACATTTAGTATGGTATCTCCTTAACTAATTCATTACCAAATCTTAAAATTAACATCAAGAATACAGAAACTCAAAGGGATTCTGGAAGGATCATGGCACTGATGGCAGCATAGATATTGTATTTTTCCAAATCCTCGCACAGAACCAGAGCAATTAAGATAGAATAAACCAAATGTGTTGAGAACATTTCAACAAAACGAGGTGACAAAATACATCCAGAAATCCCAAAATTCAAGCAGATGGAAAAACCCACCAACAGCTACAAGATCTATCTGGTATCTGGCATCTCTGAAGGACGAAGGAAAGGGCAGTAGTGAGGTATGCGACAGATCCGATAGGAAAACCCCTAAACACTAACCAATATTTATCAGGAAAATATAGTTTGGGCCCATTTAAAAACAGCAGCTGACCGTGGCAGAGGTTTAGCCACCTTCACAGCAAGTGAACGCAACGGCCCTCAGTCACAAGGGCTGAGGGGCTGGCACATGGCGGTCCCCGTCCACGCACAGCACTGCTACGTCAGGGCTGCCTTCAGGAAAGGGCCCCCGATAATGAGAAACTGCTAAGAATGCCATCAAAACTAATAGGTAATTCCTCCCACCTGAAGAAAAGAAGTGAGGAATGGTGTTAGGAGATGCCAGAAAGCAAGCCGCCGTACTTTCGAACCACATGCAAAAATAAAAAAGAAGTTCTGTAGAGTAAGAAAAACTATCCGAACTAATCATTCGCAAAGTCCAGGAAAGATTATTTCACCAAAAAAAGTTCAGCAACAGAAAAGTTCAGCAGAAAAATTAATTATGGTAATTAAAAAGAAGAAGAACCAGAAAGAAAAAAACAGACATGATCATAAAGCAGATAAAATGAAAATGCTTATTTCAAAACAAGCTGAAAAACATTTTTATTTCTTTTTTTTTTTTTTTTTTTTTNAAACATTTTTAAAATGATACTCAACACGAAAGAACATAAATGAGCATTAGAAAAATCAGAAAGGAAATGACTGAACTCAAAAAGAATCAGAAATAAGACATCACATTAGCAATGAAGACTCAACTGAAAGAAACCCAAGAGTGAATACATACAAGCAATAATGCCTCAAGAGAAGCAGGAGGTGAAAAGGACAATGTTAAGGATAAAAAAGAAATGAATCTTCTTTCTCTCTGCGGAAAAGGTGCTGGCACACCTAAAGAGGCTTGGGCTGTGCAGGAAATTGTTTACATAAAGGGCGAACTGAAAAAATAAATACAGATGACCCCTGACTTACGATTCTTTGACTTTACAATGCAGCAAAAGCAATACACATTCGGTAGAAAATCTACTTGGCATTTTGGATGTGGATCTTGCCCTGGGCCAGTGACATGCGATGGGACCCTCTCCCATGACAGCAGGCAAGGGTGGGCCATCAACAGACAGACTGATGACCACCTGTGCCCACACAAACTCTGTTTTTCATTTTCAGTGCAGTATTCAATACATTACATGAGATACTTAACATCATTATAAATAAGCTTTGTATGAGAGGATTTTGCCCAAGAGAGGATTTTGCCCAACTGCAGGCTAATGTAAGTGTTTTGAGCACAGGTAAGGGTAGCTGAGCTAAGCTATGATGTTTGAGGGGTTAGGTGTATTAAACGTATTTTCAACTTCAGAGATATTCTATTTACAATGGCTTTATTGGGATATAACCCCATTGTGAGTTTCAGAAGACAGCGAATACACTGAAAATAGTGGGAATAAGGTTTCCAACAGCTGGAGAAGAGAGTTAGTGTATCAGGAGGAAAGGCTAGAACAAACACTGTGGTGTCTGTTCAGACGTGGAGGTAACAGGGTTAACTGATGGTATTTAGTGTATCTAGGAAAATAGAGGAACACAGATGTGTGTGTTTAAACAGACATATACAATATAGCTTTGTCTCCTGAGACGGCTTGGGTGCAATGATCCCAGAAGCAATGAGTGCATGCAGCATCCAGATTTGGTTTCTAATTATTATCCCCATTAAAGAGAGTCACCCATCACGTAGGCACTCAATGAAGTTTATTCCCCTCCTACAGTCAGACATTGACCCCTTTGTTTTCTTAAGACTAGACAACTCACTAAGGTTCCTTTATTTATTAAAGACTAGACAACAATTAGTGTAATGTAAGATTTTCGTTCTTATAACCATTTAAAACAACCAAAAATGAAATCTATGTATACTTATAAGTATATAGTAAATATACAATCAACATATTCTTACTTTCTATTAAAATATTCATTCCAGTTTTGGAGTAGAATGTTAAGCAAGTTTAATTGATTCTTCAAAGGTCAGACATAAGAATTTTTCTAAGGCCATAAACAGTTCACCAGACAAGGCCTGGTATCCTGTATATAACGTCATATGGCTCGTCCCTGTCTGTACCCTACAGTGCCCTTTTCACAATGAATCATAAAGTCAATTCAATCAGTATAAAATTTTTTAAGAGTGAATTTTGTAAGCAAAAAACACAGGGCATGTTCTCAGTAGGTTATATTTGACTTCTAAATTCCATTCTCTCACCTAGTTACACAGAATATGAAGCTACTGACCTTTACAAATATAACCCGTTCATTTTTTTTTTTTCAGGCTTTTGACTAATTAGACAACGGAGAGAGAAATGTAACATAAGAGATAAATCATCCTGGTCATTTTTCAATTTCTTCAACCTCGTGAATATAAATAGGGTGACTCTGATTGGTACACAATGCCTAAGATATAAAGGTGCCAAATAGAAAATTACACACACTAGGCTTAAGAAATGATTTTCACGACAGTAAAGGCTTTCTAGTTTCGCTAGTAAAATCCCACTGGCCCAAGGCATCCCCCAATATCTCCTCACCACCAGTGTCTGTGGCAAATGCTATATGAGAAAGTTCATCAAAAAGATCACCTGATGTGCTCAGACCATCTCCTTAACGTATTTCTTGACGCATTCATCAAATCTCACCACATGCCATCTATGATTTACTAGCTATTTTTAGTTTACAAATCTTCTAATTCCTGGTCCAGTACACAACTTATGCTCGCTGTTACATGGCATTAAAATAAAGGTGACTCTGCCTTGAAGGGATTAAAACCACTTCCTTCCTTTTAACAGATACTACAGACTACTTTGCTCCTCTTCCAAGGAATATTAACTTGGTTATATTCACCTCCCTCTCTTTCATCATTACCAATTAAAAGAAAACAACATCTAGTCACGGTGAATTCTCCAGTTAACTCTACTATCAACACCATGTCCTCTGACATGGCTCCACCAACTACCTCCTCCACTCGCAAAAAACGTTCAGTGAGCTCCTAACAAAGTAAAACTTGGCTCTTACCCCTGCAGCCACTGAAGCTACCACTCTTTTTTTTATCCTCCAAAAGCAAATGACTTCCACGCTTTCCACCTCTACTTTATCTCATCCTCATTCTTAGTTCATTGTACCATGATTTCTGACCTAACTCTACCAAATTGGCTCTCCTAATGATCACCAATGACTTCCCTGATTAGTAACTCCACTCTTTTTTATTCCCCAAGTCTTAATGTTATTTCACATCTCTGATCAACTGTTGACCTTTGCTTCCTTTACAAAAATTCACTTTTGGTTACATGTGTGACCTAGGCCATTGCAGTTTACTTGTCCAAGGTCACCCACAGGCAGCAAGTTACAGAAATGTAATTTAAACCCAGATATGCCTGTCACCAGAACCCAGGTTCTTCAACCACTCCTTTGAACTGCTTGAAGCAAGGCTGTTCCATGGAAGAGCTGTATCCAAAACCTTGTTATTAATAATGCCATTCTCCGATGCAGGGTGCAATAAGCTACGACCCAGAGGCCAATCCAGCCCATTGCCTATTCGTGTAAATAAAGTTTTACTGGAAATCAGTCATAGTCATTCATTTACCTATTGTCTGTGACTGCTTTCACACTATTATGGCAGAGTTGAATCACTGTGACAGAGACTGCATGGTTCACAAAGCCTAAAATTTTTATCATCTAGTGCTTTATAGAAAAAGTCTGCAATGCCTGTTCTACCCATCTGTTTTTTTAGGTTCATCATTGGCAAATCTGAGGATGATAATGACTAACTCACCTATTTGCAGTAAAAATTAAGGAAGACAGCATATCTGGAATACTCTAATGACAGCAGGCATCCCAAAATATGGACCAGAGTCTAATTCATGCTCTGTACTCCATCATTTATTTTTTTTGGGGGGGGAACCCACCCCTACTCTATCTCACTATCATGCCACTTCTTTTTTGGAGGATGTTTGCTCCCCTTGCACACACCTCATCTCCCAACACTACAAATAAGAGGCAGATGTTTCTTATTACAACCAATCTCAAAGCCCATTCCATGAGTTGTTTGTATCTGTTAACATCTCTGCCATTCTCCCTTCAACCAGGCTTGCATCTCTGTCTCAGCTCCTCTCTTGCTTATCATTCCCATTTAGTCAACCCACACAATAGCTTCCAAGCCATTCCCTCTTCAACATTTCCTCTACCTAATCCTATCCCAGTCCCCACTGCCTCTCACTGTATCAACCCAACAGCCTCACAGTTCATTTCCCATGGCAATATTTCTAAGAGTCTGGCATACAAATGTCAGATAGGGCAAAATATTTCTTAAACAAAGATCTCCTTTTAAGACAATTCAATATTGTATTGCTACCCACTGAGGCAAGTCCTCAGCTTTGCATTCAAATAGATTGTGCAATAGGATTCCAATCTACACCTCCAAACTAACTCCACACTATGTTTCCTGGGTATTTTCTATGCTCCACATACTACATAAAGCACCGAAAATAAAAATATGAGAAACTCGGCTCCTGTCCTCAAGAAGCTCAAAATCTAATAGGGAAGACAGATATAAAGAAAGAAAAAAAAATACAGAGTAAAGTGATTTAAGGGAAGGTCTGAACAGGAAGGCGTTGAACACAAAGAGAACACAGAACGAATTCTGCAACAAGGGCAGAGAGGATAAAGTTTGGGGATGGCTTCACTATCCTCAGAGGAGAGGGATCAACTAGAAGCAGGGGTGGGGACAAGAAAGGAAACATAGGATATAGAATATAGGATCTCTACCATTTCTCAACCTCTTTTCTCCAGAGCAGTGGTTTTAAACCAGAGGCAATTTTGCCCCACGTGGGGCATCTGGCTGTAACTGAAAACATTTTTGATGGTCACGCCTGGGCAAGACAGGGTGCTACTGAGATGTAGTGGGTAAAGGAAAAAATGATTCTCAAGATCCTACAATACGTAGGACAGCCCCTCATGACAAAGAATTATCCATCCCAAAATGTCTGTAGTGCTGAAGTTGAGCAACCCTACTCTAGAGCCATAAGAAAAAGAAGTAAAGGGGAGGGCCTCGCTGACAGAATTACAGGTTGTGTTGGACTGCTGACAATACAGAGATAGCAAAGAAGGAGAATGAGTTATGCCTGGACAACCTCGCTCACCAAAACCAAAGGGGAGAATGCAAAACTGAATGGAGGGCAAAGGTGATTAATAAATGTTCCACATCTAAGGCCTCGCCAACAGGAATAGATCTGATGGTGAAGCCAAGACAACCAACTGTGAGGGAAGGGAGAAGACCCAGGCAAAGAGGCTGAAGCAGAGGCCATCAGAGCTTTCTGTTACACATCATCCAATTCAATGCATGTTTATTGCACAGCTGCTACTAGATGTCATGAGGGCAACAGTAATAAATAAGTCACAATCCCTGCCTGCAAGAAGGCTGAATTTCAGCGGGGAGAATCGAAGAAGCTTGTAAGTTATTACAACACAAAGGAAATTAAGATACATGTCATAAGAGAAACACACAGGGGCTCAAATACACACATCTTGCAAAGATTCAATGCAGTTATAAGAAATGACTCCACTTAACATCCTCCTTATCTTCTAGTGAAAGAAAAGAATCAGAGAGTAAATTCCCTATCTTTGGGGCGCCTGGGTGGCTCAGTAGGTTAAGCATCTGCCTTCAGCTCAAGTAGTAATCCCAGGGTCCTGGGATGGAGCCTGGCATCCAGCTCCCTGCTAAGAGGGAGCCTGCGTCTCCTTCTGCCCCTCCCCCTGCTTGTGCTTTCTCTCTATCAAATAAATAAATAAAATCTTCAAAAAAAAATTCCCCATCTTTGTTTGCAAAGCTCTACATGTCTGCCATAATTAACAAAATTAGCAATATACAGTATGTGTTTTTTCCAAATATCCCAACTGCTAACTCTAGTCTAACAATGAAAAGGTGGGATTCTTTCTATACAGCATTCTTGTAAAGGTTTTACTTTCCACTGAGAGACTCATGAAAAAACTTAGTTCCCATATATCCTAGAGTCAGTCCTACACCACTGAGAGGCTCTTAGTTATGTTTTGTTCTTTTAAAACTTTGGGTGGGTTTTATTTCTCCTGAGGTTAAAAAGCTATCCAGAGGACGGCTCTTTAAATATTCCCCTCAGAAGGAGCCTCAAATTCAACATGAGAAAATAGTTAGAGAAATCCCTAATGGTCCAGCCAACATACATTTTTCATAAAGTGATTACCCTCCTGCAGCCTCAGCTTCCTAAGCCTTCCCCCCTTCTATAATTGTTTTCCTTGTAGGCCAGGCAACAATTACCACTGCTACAAGACTGAGGAGGTTCACAAGCAATATATTTTACAATACATAAGTGTAGTGTCTCTGATATCTGGTGCTTTTATCACTAATTGCACTATAAAATGCACTATTAAAACAGGGACAAACAAGATTGTAAAAATCACATAATGGACCATGACCACTTAAAAAAGCCATTCATAAATGTTACTGTACCACTTATTTTTCTTTAATTTTCCAATTGTATAATTAATTTTCCAAATTTTTATTTCTAGGGGATACCAACAAGAAAAAAATATATTTGAAAATTATATAACATACATACTTGCCCTTACATATACTATTTTATAAACTGGCACAGAATTAAAATTATATAGAATATCAGACAATGTGCTATGAACACTGAATTGCTAGGAACATCTATGTGATCTCTTGAAAGAAATCATAAGCACAGCAAATGCATTTAAGCTGTGATTTCTATTCAAACTTCAGAGCACAGGACAGAAAGCATGAAAGAAAATGAAGAAGGATTTCATAATTCTGATCTATGAAACATACAACAAAGCCAATAAAGCATTTAATATCTTGGGGAAAGACAGAATGATCAAATATTACTGCCAATTACTAGAGGACATGGGTCACTGGAACCCCCTACAGCATTTTATGTCTCCAGCACTCAGCACTCACTCATGGGCAAATTTTCAAGTTTGTAGATGAGCCTTTCAATCTGTTTGTTATTTAGCCACATGTCTAACTATTAAAAAACAAAAAAAGGAACCCAAAATAAGAAAATGAAAATAACAGCATTTGTGTTACCCACTAATAATTCTAATGAACACTTGGATGCAACCGGGAATTTTAAGGTGTGACTCAGATGAAATGCTGGGACAGTCTGTAAGTTTCACTTAGCCATTACCAGGGACAAGCAACTGCTAACAATACCACAGAATATAAATACCACAAACCAAATAGTGGCTAGCCTTTATAAAACTAAAGACAAGTAACCCATTAATGAATTGGGATTATTTGTTCTTCTTTTTGTAGGGTAATCTCCTGTTAACTGAAGAAGTAACTGAGGTCGTAGTGTGAATATCAGTGGGGAAAGTGTGATTGAGCTTAGGTCTCACAGCACTTGTGCAATTCTGCTATACCTGTTCTCAAATACCCTCCTATGTCCTTGGAATGGCCTAACCTTACTAAAATCAGAATCTTTGACTTTCAAAACAAATGAGCAGCCACAATTAGAAACATCTTAATTGTACCTAAATTATTATTTTTTCTTCATAAAGATATTAGCTAGTGCTCAATCTTTCAAAAGGAAGACTGTAAGAAAACCAAAAAGACAGATTATATGAAACATGTTTGCTCTAATTTCAGAAATTCAAGTCACTTTACTCCATAGGAACCATTTTAAAATATTTTAAGTGGTAAGAATAACTTACTTTTTCAAAAAAAAAAAAAAAGCCAAATACTTGAAATATGCAAAAACAATGTTGGATATACCTACACAAAATCAGCAGCTTCTTTCTCATCAGTGTCATCTCCCAAAAGCTCTTCCTTAAGACAGGCCAAAACTGTGTTACAAAATGGAGTGGAATGGGGACCACATACCTGAACCCACATACAAAACTTACTTTGTCAGAGGCCTCAGAAGCCAGGAGGTTAGTTGCAAGAGTCTGTAGCTTATGATGGGCCATGTTTTTAAGCGCGGCCAGACTACGCCGGGTCATGGCCTGTTTTAGGTTGACTGCCGGATGACTGAGAGAGTCAACTGCAGCGGGAACCGCTTCATCGCAGGCATTCAGTATCTCCACTGCTGTGATCCCCATCACGCAGCGATCCAACGCGCCTGGAAGACATATACACTCACAATTAGTACGCACAACACTATCACCACTCCGAGCCGTTTTTTAAGGAAAGAAAATGCACAGACATTTCTTATGTGGGAGTGTCTTTCTCTCTGCCTCCCAGAGACATTTCCTTGTGCTTCCCCCCTCTGATGATCTTCCACGCAGCATTACCTTAACTGTTTCTTCTCCTGTAATGCCCCGACCACAACTTCCCAAGAAAGCCAAGTTCAGAACTTAGACCTTAACAACTTCCCCTAGGCTTTTCCATTGTCTACTTCCAAGATGGTCTTCTTGATACCCTACACCATTACTCTACTACAAATATCAGTTTCTATGACTTTACCTTCCTCTATGTTGTCTATTAATCACAAACAAAAGAGCTAAATTCTGCTCTTCTTCTCATTTTTTCTACTTAAATAATTCCTGGAGCTTCTCTTTCTCTAGGAAATCTCCACAAAGCAGGGAAAAAATTATAACTTCTCATTCTGTCTGCAAATGGCGTGACTTTTGCTGCTTATACCCAATCAAATGTTTCCCTGGATGTTTGTGAAAATAACTGCCACTTCAACTTATGACCACTTCAAAGCTTCTTCATTTGGCCATTCTTTCCATTCAACCCCGTCTATGCATTTCATGTCTAAGTTAAGGCACAACTCCTTCCTATAACGCAGACAGCTTTTCTATACACTTTGTTTTGTACAGTACACAGCATCACACTAGGCAGAGAAGGATCTCATTCTATGGATTTGTACGTAATCTTCTGAAGATTATAATGGGAGTGAAATGATGCTGAAGTTTATTTTGATTCACTGGGCATTCCTCCAGAGTCATTCTAAAAGAGGACAAATCAATTTTGAAAAATAATCATACAGAACACCAGAAACTTAAATGTCAACAAAATACAAGATTTCTATTGTGTCTTTGAGCTAGTACCCAATACCCAAACATACTTTATTCCCAATGTTGAGTATTTATATACATGCCATTCAAGTTCCCCCCCCCTTCCTTAAAAGGCTTAACTTCTGATGTGCTGTCCCCTTTCTAATAGTAGTCCTGGAATTAATTCTTGGTGATTTTAGAATTAACACAAATCAGTTTTACTAACCAATTCACTGAGTCTTGACCAATGTATTTTGGAAGGCAAAGCATAAGAAGGAGCTGTTGCCTGAAACTTTATATGTACGTATGAAAAGGAGTGTGTATACTCTAAAAGGATTTAATAGTTCAAAAATGTTCGAAAATCACCAGCACATATGGTTCTTCCACACATCCTGATCTCCTGGCTCTTTGAGTTCCTCTACTCCAATAAATTTTGTCTTACACTTGACTTCAGCCAATGGTCACACTATAATCTTCTCATTACCAAGAACTAAATCCTAACATTACCCCAATTTCAAAAATTCCACTCTCCAATAGCAGCTCCCATTCTTTACTTCAATACTCTGACCCAATAATTCCTTGTTCAGCACTGACTCCAACAATTCATTCATCTATCACACTTGCCCTCTGTCACTTCCCTATATCCCATAAACTACAATTCCATCATCCATCCTCATAACCACAGCCCTGCCCTCATCTCACTTTCTTGTACCAGCCGAGCAAACTCCAACCTTGGTTGAATCCAACTCTCCAGCTACTCCATATCTGTACAATGAAGATGGATATGAATGAAAAACATGCTGAAAGATCCACTTGAAATTCATGACCACTGATCCCAAGAGGTCCTAAGTGACCACATTTCCACGGATCTTTCATTTTCCTACTCTCCTAGTTAGTTAGTTGATACCTTTTTTCTCCTCCAATCTCTAACACTCCATTTCCTGCCCTCACCTGGGTGAAAAGTTTTGTTTCCTATTTCATTTAGAAAGAAGCAATTAGAAAAGAAGTTCTACCAGCTCCTACCACCGTATCTCCACTCACATTACTCTATAATTACACATGAACCATCCAGATGCCTACCTAACACACTTGTAGCTTAAACCCCAACCCTCTCTTATCTGCCCATGGACATCATTTCAGCAACTCTCCCCTTTCTCTTCATCTATTTTCCCTACCTACTAGATCATTCCCACCAGCGTATGATCATTCCCATCAGCATATAAACATGCAATTATTTCACCTGTTTAAAAAAAACCAACTAACACAGACTAATAAAAGCAACAACACACTTGACCCAATATCTCTCTCTAGCCAGTCTCCCATTTTTTATATCATCCTCTATATAGCTATCTATATTTGCTACCTACAAATTTTTCTCCTCCCATTTTCCTTTCAACTTACTCAAATCAGATTTCACCCCAAACATGCACAGAACCTACTCTCCATGTTGCTAAATCCAATATTCAGTTCTCAGTCCTCATTTTACTATGATTTACTATCAGCTGCACTTGTTCCTCCTCTCTACTCCTTGAAACACATTTTTGGCTCCTAGGCAACCACACTCTTCATTTTCTTCTTCCCGGCAACTCCATTTTAGTCTCCTTTGCTGGTTTCTTCCACATTATAGAAATATACCTAAATTGTGGAGTGCCCCAATCATTATCTACCTGTGTCCTCTTGGTGATACATCCAGTGTCATGACTTTGAGTATCTTCTACTCAAGAATTCCCAAATTTACATCACCCACTCTGATATCCCCAACTTGAACTCCTGACCCACATATACAATTTACTAATCAATATCTCTACTTGAATGTCTAATAGTCAACTCAATATTTTTAAAAATTTAATTCTTGGTCTTTCCAAAATCTGCTTTTCCCATTGTTTTCTCAATGTCCAGAAATGAATTCCATCCTCTGAGTTGCTCATGATGAAAATCTTGGAGTCATCTTTAGCCCATCTCATTCTTTTATGCTCCTTATCCAACTATCAGCAAATCCTGTTCACTCTCCCTTAAAAATCTACCCAGAAGTCAACCACTCCTCACCAGCTCCACAGCTACCACTCTGGTTTAACAATCTATCATCTTTTATTGCCTAGAGGCGATACCATAAAAGCTAACCTCCCTGCTCCTATCCTTTAACCACCTTCAGGCTATTCTGGAAAAGAGCAGGAAAATATGATAGTGAGGACAAAATTCAAATGAATAAAAAGCCAACCCAGAACTAACACAGTTTTTTTTTTTTTTAGATTTTTTTTTTTTTTTTTTTTTTTTNGGACACAGTTTTTTAAATAGCAAACAAGGACATTGAAAGTTATTATAATTATATTCCAGATGTTCAAAAAGTTTGAATAGGGAGACACGGAAGATACCAAATGACCAAAATCACACTTACAGAGATTAAAACTACAATGTCTGAGATGAAAAATACATTAGATGGGAATAATGACAGATTAGATACTGTAGAAAAGAGATTAATAAACTTGAAGACCTAGAATAAAACCATATAAAATAAAACACAGAAAAAAATAATTTTAAAAATGAAAAGACAATTTGTGATCTGTGGGCAATTTCATATAGCTGAGTAAACACATAACTAGAGTCTCTAAAGAGAGGAAAGACAGGGAAGGATCAAAAACATACTTGAATAAAAAATGGTCAAAAAGTTTCCAAATTGGTCAAAAATCACCCACCAACATATCCAAGTACTACAACAAGCTGTTGGCACAAATATGAAGAAAACTACAACCCAACTTTTCAAAATCAATAATAAAAAGAAAAAGAAAAATTTAAAAGCCGTTGGAAAAAAACAGACACAGTACATATAGAGGGACAAAACTAAGGGTGACAGCAGATTTCTCACTGGAAATAATGCAAGCCAGAAGACAGTGAGTATTAAAAGGAAAAAACAAAAAACAACTGTCAACCTAAAATTCTCCAACCAGAAAAAAAAATCTTAAAAATGAAGATGAAACAGAGTTTTTCAGACACACAGCAGCTGCAAGAATTCATCATGCATAGACCTGCACTACATGAAATATTAAATATTAGGCAAAAGGAAAATCATTCTAGGGAGAAATTTGGATCTATGCAAAACAACAAAGAGCAAAAGAATGGTAACTACATGGGTAAATATGCAAGATTTTGTTTTCATTATTCAAATTTCCTTAAAAGAGACTATTTTTTTAAAAAGATCTTATTTATTTGTCAGAGAGAGAGAGAGCGAGCGAGAGAGAGAGCACAAGCAGGCAGAGCAACAGGTAGAGGGAGAAGCAGGCTCCCCACCGAGCAAGGAGCCCAACGTGGGACCTGATCCCAGGACTCTGGGATCACGACCTGGGCCAAAGGCAGACACTCAACCAACGAAGCCACCCAGGTGACCCAAAAGAGACTATTTAAACAAATAAGCAAATAGAAAGAAATAATGTTCCAGGGCACCTGGCTGACTCAGTTGGGGGTACATGCAACTCTTGATCTCAGGGTTGTGAGTTCAAGCCCGATGCTGGGTGTGAATACTTAAAATCTTAAAAAAAAAAAAAAAAAGGAAAGAAAAAAGAAAAAAAAGAATCTTCCAAATGAGTGAAAACCATGAGCAACAATATGGATGATATAAAAGATTAGAAGTGATAGAGAATGGCCCAATTATTCTTGAATAGAATTATTATTCACACAGAGAAAATGGTCTGAGTAAAAGAAACAGAGAGAAAGACAAAGGTAGGAAGGTACCACACTGTGAAGGGCCTTGTCTTAAAGGCTACAGGAAATAATTTTTTTTCATTAAGACCGTACTTGAACCAAGTGTTGTTCCTGTTGTTTCATTTCCTAAGATTAATTTTCCAGCAGGGTACAGGATGCATTAGGAGGCAAAAAAGAATACAGGAAAACCAATAAAGATAGCCTAGGTGTGAAAAAATATAGTCCTAAGTTAGAATAATACTATGGAAACAAAAAAGGAAGCCGAAGGGTACCTAATGGGAGGGATTTAGTAATTAATAACTGTATAGAGGGCTCATGGTGGGGAAGGCAGCAAAGATGTTCATATATCCACTATAACAACCTCTTCCTTCAAAATCCCAGAGTGAATCATCCATAGGGAAAAAAGAAACTCTATTACACTGGTCTTACCATGATTTTGTAAAGGTACCATTTTTTTCTTCACCATTCCATCCTTTGTGCCTTTGCCTGTCCTATAGCATTTTTTTGTAATAGAATGAAAAACAAAAACGTAGGAGATACAGAAAAGTTGATGATGTAAGCCATACTTTGTGAAATGGAAACATTAAATCAAATCTCAACTGCATTAAATACAACAGGCAAAGGATCAAAATGTGAAGAAAATACTTGCAACTAAATCCTTCTACTAATAACAAAAGCTTGGGCTGCAGTACCACCTCCTGATTCTCTTTGGTAATTTTAGTAACAAGACAAAACTATCAATTTAAATAAATAAAAATATTTATTAAAAGGAAAATATTTTATAAAAACTACACACTGAACTACACAAATTGCACTTATAAATTCATTAAAGATACCATCAACTGACTAACAGGCAAATGTTTTGCACAGGAAGTTTAAATAATAGAAATATACATTATATATTTATATATATATAATAGAAATATACATTACCATACATTTAGGAAAATGTGTGCAATCTTATAATCAATAAAATTGACTGACAATTTCAAGCAAATAAATAAATAAATAAATAGGGGCCCGCCCGGGTGGCTCAGTAGGTTAAGCAACTGCCTCCAGCTCAGGTCATGATCCCAGGTCCTGGGATCGAGCCTCACACTGGGCTCCCTGCTCAGCAGGCAGAGAGCCTGCTTCTCTTTCTCCCCCTGCCTCTCCCTCTGCTTGTGCGCTCTCTCTGTCAAATAAATAAAATCTTTAAAAATAAATAAATAATAAGTAAAGTCATAAGCAAGAATAACACACACACTAAGGCTCTGCTTGTGTGAAAAACCTAGTTGACACTTATGCTTTTGATTATCCAAGCTTTATATGTGTTTCAATAGATATGAATATCTATTAGTTCATAATTCTCTGCTACCTTTTATTAGATAATTAAGTTTTTATAAAATGACTTCAATGCATATTTCAAAAAGTAAATGCAAAAACAGGAATATTTCAGAAAACTCGTAGACAGAAAATAAAGAAAAAAGATAATAGAGCAAAGTAAAGTGACAGGACTTCCTACACTAATTTCTAATATATTTGGCAAGCACTATTGGTGTCTGCATCTGTGTGAGAATACCTAATAACTGTCTCTACAGGAACAGGTATGATGTGAGAATCACTTTTGTTCTGTAACAAATATGATAAAAATAGACACATGAAAATGCTGTTTAAACTTGATAATGGTGAGATAAGAACATCTTGTAAAATCGGTCATTACCCACAGCATGCCACTATTTCCCAAACAGACAGGATTTTGGCCTTGTCAAAGGCCTGTGGGAATGACTCCTCCCACCTACTTGGATTGTCAAATGTGAAGAATGAGAGAACTGGTCCCTGAAGCATCTGAACAGCTCCATGCAGAAGCAGCCACCATCTAGGCCAGTGGGCCACCTTTAATAAGTTCCTAAGTAGAAGTCAAGAGCTCCAGCTGGCTAAATCTTATTGCTATTTATTTGACTAATTTTCTAACTATCTAAGAAGTGAAGGAATAATAACTTTCCTGGCCTCCACATCACTATTAATTATTATTACATGTAATAGAGATGATACAAGTAAAGAACAAAAAAAAAGATTCTGGACCTCTGTCTTTCTAATGAAATTTTATTTTACTAGCTTCAACTTCATTTCATTAGGAAATAAATACTGGAAATAAAAACTACCCATTTGAGGGGCGCCAGGGTGGCACAGCGGTTAAGCGTCTGCCTTCAGCTCAGGGCGTGATCCCGGCGTCATGGGATCGAGCCCCACATCAGGCTCCTCTGCTATGAGCCTGCTTCTTCCTCTCCCGCTCCCCCTGCTTGTGTTCCCTCTCTCACTGGCTGTCTCTATCTCTGTCAAAAAAAAATAAATAAAATCTTTAAAAACAAAAAAACAAAAAAACTACCCATTTGAAGGGAAAAACAACTAAAGAAAATGCTGCAAAAAAGTATAAAGACATTTTGAAGTGTTTTTAAGCTAGAAACATCAGTAAAATTCAAAACAGCAAACAGAAAATTACACACTATGCATGAGAAGTTTAAGTGTAATATATCTTCATTTGTAAAAATACATCCCCAAAATGCTAATAAGAAGAGGGATAAAGTGTCTCCTCAGAGTTTAAATACATTTCATGTATCAAACCTTGGCTGAATCTGATTTATGTGGCTTCATTTTTTATTTATTTAATAAATAAATAAATTTAATAAATAAATAATGTCAATACCTTCAGGATGTGCCTTACTCACTCCCCAGGGGCCTTTATATCACTAGCTAAAGCCTGAGCAGCCAGGAGAAAAAAGGAATGTATACCTCCTCCTATGGTTAAAGCCAAAATAAATCCTGCTTCTTTATCTTTTGATTTAAAAATGGCACACTGACTGATTGTTTACCTAAATCCTCTTGAAGGTAAGATAATTCTAAAATTTCAATATTATATATTGTGTTTAATCTAAAATGGGCTTAATTATACTAACCTGGTTACAAGAGTAATATCTTCCAATACATCTACAGTTGGGAGCTATTTGTCATCTTCTTTTAGAGAAATTACTGGAAAAGTAACTTTGTCTTTCAGTAACATCTCATTTGTGAAGAATATCATATTCATACTCTTTACAAATGTATTTAAAGTACCTGAAGTATTCAAGTATCAATTATTTAAATATCTGAAAAATTCAGAAAAATGATATTCTCTTCCTTTATAATACTATTTTAAGTCCTAGACAAGTTTACCATACTCTTACATTTGTGCTACATCAATTGTTAATTTAATATTTACAGTATTTTAAAATAGTGCTTTCTGAACATCATTGCTGTAAGAACTTACTTTAATATTAATCCTCAAAGTAAATACTTCAAAATGTAGGTAAGATCACATTCTCAAGTTCAACAGAGTAACTAGGAAAGCAGTCTGTTTGTTAAATAACGTTAATAGCAAATATAAACACGTGCATGCACGCACACACAAATTTCGATTTCACAAACATATACATACACACATTTACAAATGTCTACTATACACCAGGTAAATATTATCTCATTTTATTCTCCCAGTACTATAAAAGAGGAACTATTATGACATTCATTTTACAGAGGACTAAGTTGAGGGACAAAAGTCCAGTAAGTTGCAGCAGATCGCACTGCTAGCAAATGGTTGATCCTAAATCCAAACCAAGCAGTTTGACTCCAGAGCCCAACACAAACTGGGCATATTTAGTTTCTGGGGTAGACAAAACCAGCAAACATGAAAGAGTGCTGCTTGGCAGACAGGATATCACAAAAAGGAATACAAAAGAGACAAAGTTACATATGTAGTATGACAGCAATTTTTTTAAATTTTAATTTAATTATGTTATTTTAGTCACCATGTATACTTCATTAGTTTTTGATGCAGTGTTCCATGATTCATTGTTTGTGTATAACACCCACTGCTCATTGCAATACATGCCCTCCTTAATACCCATTTTGTTTCTAAAAATGCAAAGAAACAAGGCCAGAGAGAAATATGCCAAAATGTTAATATTTTGAACTGAACAATGAGATTTCAGTTCATCTCTCTTCTTTTCTAATACAATTGTGCTTTTATTTTAACAGAAATCATGACTCTTTTATAATCAGACAAGAAAAATTAAATGCAAAAGCAAAGAAGTTTGACACTCTTCAAGAATGCTCCTTCTTGGCAAGATTGCTTACATACTATCAGTTAAAACAAGGACTATAAATAACAGATCCCTGAGGACTGTGACTACTTGTTACAGAAAGACTTAGCAGAACTCCCTACTGCACCACAGTACAGACAGAAGTATGTATACTGTCTGATTTGGAAAAGGACTGTTTAAAACAAAGAAAAATGAAGAAAAGAAAAATTAGTAGAAGTATTACATAGTACAACTAGGGCTTTAATCACTGATAGAAGATGACTCAAAAGAGTAAAAGCAGAATAAAATGTGTTTTTGAAAGCCTAAAGCAGTAAACATTTAGTTACACACTTAAAAATTTCCCAGGGAAGGCCATTAGATCCTATGTATAAACATTATACATAATTGTGTGTACTTCTAACCTACATGTTACTTGTTCTGTATTATGCCCCATAAGAAAAATTTCTGAAACTTGAAATTTTAAATGTTCTCTCTAGATCTTATAACTTTCAATTACCTCTTATAATTAACTGCTCCATATTGCTTTTCTGCTGTTCAAATAAAAGAGAATTTTTTCTTCTTCCACTGTTTCTGAACTTGATACGAAAATGGTTTCCTTAATCTTGCTCACAATTTACCTCATAAATTATATAGAAATCACTTATTTTTTGGTCTGTTGTCTGTGCTGTCTGTCCTAATCTATATATTGTCTTAACTGCATTCCTCAAGATCACAGAGCTACCCTAAAGTATTTGGCACAGTTAAAGCAAACGAGAGGACATTTAAATAGTTCTTTGTTGACAATGATGAGAACACTTAGAAAAAGCAGTGATCAGAAGTAAAAGCAGTAGCTTTTTACATTTTAGGTCTCTTTTCTTCACATAAAAGATTTTTTAATTTCCGGGAACTCAAACATACCCATTTAATTTTCTAGTCTCCCTCTTAACACTTGTTCTTACCAGTATCCATTTGCCAGACATATACAGAGCCATCTGAACATCCCACTACTAGGTAGTCGTCAGAAGGCCTCCACTTGATGACCTGAATGGGGAAGAGATGCCGAGATGCCAGCATAATGCATTTCTTCTCTCGCAGACTTAGAAGCCCCACTGAGTGGTCACTGGCTACAGAGCAGATACAGTGCTGCACCCTTGCCTAAAAAGAAGAATAAATCTTAATTATATTCAGATTATATTCAGAATAAAATGGATCTGGTCCTCAATAATGTAAACCAAAATTAATTATACATTCACCACTGATGAAAACCAACCACAGTATTAAATTGTGTTGAAAAATGTGTTCCTTCCTATTATACATAAAACACCCAGTTCAATCGTGACAACACTTTAAGAAATGCCAAATGAATCCTAGATTCAAGATGGAAAAGATGCCTTGGAAAATCTGCTGTTCAAATCTGAAGATGACCTTACTAAAATGATTGCCGTACAGGCGCAGGCGAAGCTGGAAAAGAATTGATCTGTTATTATGCGTTCTCTCTCCACTGTATGAACTTTCCTTTGTTAGCTGCTACAGCGGGCTTTCTGCAGCGCTTCCTTTCTGTTTGTGACTCTGTCATCTTGGACCCATGTTCTTCCCTGCTCCTTTGCTCAAAAACAATACCCTCCTGGTCCCTCAGCCACGATCATGCCTTTCAAGAGCCACAGATACTTGGTATTATGTATAGACGTGCTTCAAGGCTTCTGTCTGTAATGTCAGCAGGTGCACCACCTCCACTAACACACAATAGCCAATTAAACATTCTGCTGTGTATTCTCTGCGTCTCTAGTTTGTGCCCTTCAATTCCTTTTAAAACAAGGTGAATATAAATAATCAAAGACGATAAAGATTTTCACTAGCAACAGAAAACGGAATCCACAACCTAGACAATTAAGAATTAAGGTATTTAACATTTTAGGACAATTTATAAACCTATTTAAAACTTAACCTTTTAGTGCTTTATTGGATTAGGCTTGCAGTTCATACTGAGGTGAAACCATATGAAAACAGTCACACATCACTGGATATATTGTGAATAATATTGAGGATGAGGCCCACTGCACCACATAAATAGTATCCCTTCAATGGGATCCAAAGGAGGAACTTCTCAAACCTCACTGGGCTGGGCTCTGCCTAAGCAAACAGTTTCAGCTAAAGAACAATTCCACACTGATTAGGACATATCACTGAATGGGAAATGCTGACAGGTATCAAATGAAAAGAGGTGGGGGTGGCCAAATGTGCACAGAAAACACAAGTTACTGCTGTTGACTTTATCCACAGAACTTCCAAGAACCTGTAACATGCTCATGGGAATAGAATTCTCTCTATGAGGGGACAACAGTATCACTCATCTTAAAGTTTATCTGACCATGGTGATCTTAGAAGACCGAGTTTTGGAGGAACACACTTTGGGGAAAGCTGCTGTAACTGGTTCCTTTCATGTTTTGGCTACTAAGACACCCAGGCCTGAATTTTCTACCCAACACAGTTGCGGTTGGGGGCTGAGGGGGGCACACTTCTGCAATGCAGACTCAGCCTCCTCTACTTTCTTCTCTGTTTCTCTCCATCACTTAGCTTTATTTTTATCTTACTGAATAATGCTTATTTTTGTAAACAACTTAAAATCAATTTTTGAAAGAAGCAGAGCATTAATAAAACAAAGACAGAAAGGTTTAACTCTCTACTTTGTTCTTAAATTCAGGTCTGTTAACCTTTTATTCTGTGTTAGTTTTATTTGTACTTTTTGTTATACAATGATTTAAACACTATAATCAGCATAGCAGTTGTTTACTAATTTTAAAAGTTAAAAAAACAAGTTCAGAAAGATCGTGTTATAAACCTTTATTAAAACATCATATAGAATTTTCCTAAACATTTTTTAAGCTTATTTCATGTTCCCTGATAAGCATTCAACTATAACATAAAACATGATTTCTTGTTTAAAAAGACATAAAGACTGAGGGGTAGTTGACTATAGCACACAGAAAATAGCTTTATAATTAAGAAATAAACTAAAATAAAGTGGCAAACTACAAAAAAAATCATTTAAATATGGCAATGGTAGAATAAAACAGTAAAAATCTATCTGCGATGCCTTTATTTCAGGCCATATAAAATATTTATGAGTTCCACCAGACATACACTGCTAACCAAAGATAACAGACAGTTTAATACAATGGATGCTTTGCATTTCTACAGATTACCATTGGTAATGACTTTATATTTATCAAATATAGCCATCATTCAATTCACACAAAGGGATGGTTGCTACATTAATGGCTAACTACTGCTTCTACTACCATTTGGCAACATGGATCTGAAAAAAAAGTGGTCATTTTATCTATTTCTCTCACCATAGGAAACAAATGTTTGCAGGGATCTTTTCCTCCATGCATGATTACTAAGAAGAATCCCTCCTAGACAACATTTCTCTCATCTGTCGCATCCTTTAATCAGGTACCGATGTGCCACACAGCACACACCTGCCACTACTTCTGACTCTGCTACTTTGACTCACAAGCTCCTCATTTTCAAAATAAGCTAACGCTTGCGGGATGCCACATCCCTCACTGGCTGACTAGTGGCCCCCACATCCACAGTCATCTCATTGTGTCCACGTGCACTCTTGGCATTCCATTTCAAAGGGGCATGAGTTAGGGTGGAGTTAGTTCACAACAGGCGAATTTTCACCAGTATGCTTTACTATGCTTGGTGCTCCTCAAGCTACAATCTCTGGGTAGATCTTAACATCCAAGGGGATACAGAAGTACTGACCACCACTGACCAACACATTCTCTCTGTCCAATATCTCTTACGGTAGTTCATAACCTAGCAGAGAGAGGACTGCACACATTCATCCCCATTCCTATGAGGAACCTGACCTGACCTTCAGGTATCAACTTCCCAGAAGTTTCAGCTTTCACCCTCCCATTTATATGCAGGTGTGTAACTTCGAAAATTCAGGAAAATGTAATCCATACTCAAGAAAAGACTTGAAAACTCTACATCATGTTATCACTCTTATTAGTAAAAATAAAGGACAAAGCAAATACTAAATAATAGCAAAAGCTCTGCTTTTAAAAAGTAGACTGTAATTTTCTGAAGGGGAAAAAATAACTGTAGTTGAAAAAATTTTAGCTTTTCATTTCCACATGATGCACTCTAACACGTATACTTACATAAACATGCTTTGAAGAACAGTTCTGTTTCCCTTTCATCCAACGCAATAATGATAAAAATAGGCAAATGGCATGTCCCACCCACCCACACAAAAAAAGTTTGGTCCAAACTAAAAATGATATACTATCCCTGTATATGAAACTAAGCATCTGAAGAGTTAACTCTAGCTTTACTGTAATAAGCAACAGTCTGGAAATAGCCAAAATAATCAAGACTGAAAACAAAACAAAACAAAAAAATCAATACTGCTAAGCCCAAGAAAGCATAGTTATTAGAGGTATTTAACTCACAAGAAAAGATGGTTCTCTGCTTTTTAAATATGGATTAAAATAAATCTAATTTTTCTTCTTTCAAAAAAATGCTAGTCCAACTCGTGTGAAGAAAACTGGCCTAGAGTGGAAATAGCCCAATACAGTAAAACCTCATTAATTTTGATTCCACTAATTAATTGTGAGTTGATGGTTACCTTCACAGGCTGTGTGAAAACAAATTAATGGTATAAACAAAGCAAATGTCTAGCCTATTTAAATGTAAAAGGAAAAAAGACCATTCTCAAGCACCACTTTGGTATTAATTTTAATTCAAACAATGAACAGAGTAATGATAAATAATTCTCAGCTATCTGTTAAATGAAAGCACTTAAAAGATTTGCTAAAATGCAATTAACTTGGTTTCTTATCTGTCCTCAAAATTATTAAAGAAGCACTTCTTAAAAAATATTTAGTAACTCTTATCTCTGATTTAGACCCAGCTTCCCCTCAAATGAATTGAATTACCACAATTCCTTTATTATTAAATTATTAAATTCCAGGGATCTTGGTTATTGAACATCTATTTCACCTACAATGACTGATTCCATAATTCGATTAACTCCATTCTACTTTACTTTGTTCCATTTCAACCCAGAAAAGTCACCTAAACATGACTTAACATCAAGGACACTGTAAGGGGATGATGCGTAAGACATTTAAATTGTGTGATTAAAATAATATAACAAAAAGTGTGAACCGTATACGTTTATGCTACTAACTTTGATCACACACCCATTCATTAAAAAAACTTTGTATTCCCGTTGTATGTATATTTACAAATTATATACGTACTTCTGCGCCAATAAACATGTACATTGTAAAACATGCACAAAAAATATGTTTTAAAAGAATGACTTGGAGGAACGCCTGGGTGGCTTAGTCGGTTAAGCATCTGCTTTTGGCTCAGGTAATGATCTCAGGGGTCCTGGGACTGAGGGCCCCCCCCAGCCCCAATCCTCTGCTAAGCAGGGAGCCTGCTTCTCCCACTCCCTCTGCCCCTCCCCACTGCTCATGCTCTCCCAAATAAATAAACAGAATCTTTAAAGAATTACATATTAAAAAAAAAAAGAATGACTCAGGGTACCTGGGTGGCTCAGTCAGTTAAGCATCTGACTTAGGGTCAGGTCATGAACTCAGGGTCCTGGATTGAGCCCTGTATCCACGTACAGCTCCTGGCTCCACAGGGAGTCTGCCTGTCCTTCTGCCCACCCCCCACCTGCCCCCTGCTTGTAGGCTTGCTCACTCTCTCAAGAAAATAAATAAAACTTAAAAAATAAAAAATAAAAGTAATGACTCAGTTTAAATAAACGAATTTGAGATGAAAGGAAACACCTTCTTAAATGTCTTAGTAATGTTAATTATGTTAGCACTAGCCAACACCTCAAAGCACGATATATAGCTTTAGAAAGATTTCACTGCTAATGACTGTTGGATGTAAATACATATTTTATATAATTATACATTTTTTGGCTGCCCTCCTGCCAGATGGACCAAATGATCATTGCCTTAAACTGTAAGTAAAGATATTTAAGTTTCATTGGAAATCTGTTTCATCATCATTTTCTCTGCGCATTTCGTGGTGGCAGGTGAGGAAGTGGACAAGCACACCTGGCGAGAGCAATGCTGTGCCTCCTCACGGTGTCAGGTCCGCCCTTTCCCCAGGGGAAACGTGCCCATAGAACCTAAGAAACAAGGAGACACCAGTGTCCTACCGTCCACTCCATGTTCCTAAATTCAATTTCTTAAGGTTAAAAAAAGGACCTAAGCAAGAGCTTTAATATTTTATTCCCTTATCCCAATTAACTGTCTCACAGATTATACTTCCCCAACCACTACTACCGACTGACTTAAAGAGTGTAACTCATGGATACCACATAAAATTTTGTATTGTTATGGAACCCAGAATTCGTACAGCATGGATTGAGCATCCTATCATCTTGGCCAGTACTTTATAAGTGAAAATTATTCAAATTCGTGTTCCAAATACAATTAATTCTACCCTAGAAACAATATGCACCAATGACATCAAAAGCTAATTTAAAAGCAAAGGCTAACAACAATAAACAATAGAATATTTAATAAAAACTCTATTTTTATTTGATGAAAAAATTAAGATAACTGGGCAAGAGAAGAAGGGAGATATCAGACCAAAACATATATATTCCAGGGCCAATTTTTCTTTCCAGATAATTCTGATCCTCAACCATACAGAGTCTCATTGAGTTTGCCAGTAAATAATCCTCACAGTACATTAGTGCTGAGCTGGAGAATGCCACAAACTATCATAGAACCTGAAAGAGTCAGAATATACCACCTAGGTCATCCAGCCTGACCTTATGCATTTTACAAGACTTCATTTTAAACCATTCCCAGAAACCTCTTATGTAACCTGTTCCTAAACATCTGCCATGAATTACAGAAATTAGAGACAGCTAGTTTATCCCTTCCACTAGCTCTCTAGGGAGATGATTCTGATTTCTAATAGTTCCCAATATAAATTACATACATACATTTTTCCTACTTTTGCTAATTTGTTTTCTAAATTAAATTCTTCTTTTTCTTCATATCATTTCAGGGGCAATCTCTTAACTGCCCCAAACAATTTTTCTCTTAGAGTGTTGTCTAAATATATGATCACTAACTACTCTCTTTCCTTTTAAATATGCCCATCATTAGACAAGCTATAAATGACCAGCTTCTTTCAGTCATAAATCAATCTCACTATTCTCTTAATCATTATTTCTTGTACTTCCCAGAACTCTTTCTATGGAACATAAATGTGCAGTTAAGATATATCATTTATCACTTTTAAATATTCTACCTGAAGGGAAAAAAGAGCCTAGGAATATTAATTTCATTTCCACGTTTTCATGAAACTAGCTTAAAAATTTTTTTTTCAGACCATAGCTCATCCTTCCTTTTTTTTTTTAAGGAAAAAGAAAGGTAGAGAGCTGCTTCTTTAATAGCTGTTTTAGAAAAGAAGACCGTGTAGTCCAACCAAAACACCGACTAACCTTCTAATTGGTTATGTTCTATATGAAAATAAGACTTTTAGAAACAAGTTTCAATATCCTCACTTATTCACTATCTATAAAAGATAATAGTGGACTAATTAGAATTCCATCTTTCTTCAACTGCTTATTAATTAAACAGCAAAAAAATATATATGTGAAGAATTTAGTGTAAGACGGGCGCCTCGGTGGCTCAATGGGTTAAACGTCTGACTGTTGATTTCGGCTTAGGTCAAGATCTCAGGATCCTGAGATCAAGCCCTGAACTGGGCTGCATGCTGGGTATGGAGCCTGCTTAAGATTCTCTCTCTCCCTCTGCCTCTCCCCCCATTTCTCTCTCTCCCTCTCACAAAAAAAAAAAAAAAAAAAGTCCATCAGCCTTCCTTCCTCACCCCACAAACAAATAAATTTCTGATGAAGTATTTGATGTTTGTTGTTGATCCAGCCATTGTTTTTTAATCAAATTTCATCACATTTCTTTTTTTTTTTTTTAAAGATTTATTTATTTATTTATTCGACAGAGATAGAGACAGCCAGCGAGAGAGGGAACACGCAGGGGAGTGGGAGAGGAAGAAGCAGGCTCAGTGCGGAAGAGCCTGATGTGGGGCCTCGATCCCATAACGCTGGGATCACGCCCTGAGCCGAAGGCAGACGCTTAACCGCTGTGCCACCCAGGCGCCCCTCATCACATTTCTGGATGGGAAAAGATTTCTAAGATTCAAAAATATGAAAGAAGCCACACAGAAAAAGGATAGATTACATAAGAACAGGAGAAAATTCCAACAATAGAAAGCACATATGCTTAACATCTCAAGTTAAGCACTCATACAAGCACTAAAATCCCGAAGAAAAACAAATAGGCAAAGGACAAAAGATGTCTCAAAAAAAATCACTAAAATCTTCATAGAAAAATATCAGTATCTGGTAATCAAAGAAATGCAAATTCAAACAAGAAGATACTCTTTCTATCTATCAATTTAGCCAAAGATTTTAGAAATTGTAATAGCAAACAACCAACATTTATTGGGTTCTTACTTTGTGCTGGGTTTTACTCTAAATATTTAGCTAAAATCCAAATGTTAATTCATTAGAATCTCACAACAACCCTCTGAGGTAGGTATAGTCATTATTTCCACTTTACAGATGTGGCAACTGAGGCATGGAAGTAAATACAAACTTCTTGTGCTGGCAAGGGGTAGCGAAACAGGCACTGAGGGTAGTAACTTAGGTATAGGTACCATACTTAAGTCACCTTCAAAATGTTAATTCCTATTACACAAAAATTCTGAGGTTCTAATCTTAAAAAAATTCATGGAATCTATCCAAGATAATAATTATAAATTTAACTTAAAAAAACTTATAATACAGACATTCAAATTAGGAGCAGTCCACATATTCAAAGTCGAATTGCTAAGTATATATGTATGCTCATATAAATATGGTATGTTTTACAATCATTAAAAATTACTTTCATGAATAAGCATAACTTGGAAAAGTATTTGTTATGATATTAAATGAAGATGCAATGTGCTCAGATAACTATATCTACAATATAATCACAAATATACAGTAAGTGGATTTTAAAGGCCACAGGAAAAGATATCAAAATGTTAACTGTGGTTCTCTTATATGTACAAGGATAACAGGTGATGTTTTACCTCCTTAGCTATCTCTTCTGTCAAACATTTTCACAGTGTGTTATGTTAAACTTGTAAAATTGCAGTTAAAACATGTTTTTTTAAAAGCAAATAATGTGTTATAAATAAGAGGAGGTAAAACGAGTTTAAAACTAAAAACTCCAGAGCTGAATAATCAAAGGTGAAAACTAAAGGTAAGTACAAGAGAAGTGAGCAACGCAGTTCTCTAAAGGAAAAGTAGAATACGGGAATTCAAAAGGATGGTAGTGCTTTGTTCCACAAAGTGAAAGATAAATATTCAATAAATTAGCAATTTAAAAGTAAGTATGCATCAAAGTCATATACTTACATAAATCAATAATGAAAACAACAGTCAAAATTTGGATAAATACAATTATTTTAAAATACATAACGACATCTACTAGGAGGCAGTATGCACAGTGGATAAGCTCGGGCCATCAAGTCGGACTACTTAGGACCAAATTCCAGCTCCGCCACCTGCTAACTGTGTGACTGCGGGAAGTTATTTAACTTCTCTGAACCTCATTTCTCTACCAAGTGCCTGTTCTAGGTCCTCCCTGAGGGACCTGTACTTAGGGCAGTCCTGAAAAGTTGCTTCACAACATTTACTCTGCGGCTTTATACCTGCCTGTTTTCCAGGCTGGCTCCCTCATTAGATGAAATTCTATCAAATAGGTACTATATCTTGTCAACTACCAAATGCCTAGTTCTCGAAGGTACTCAGATTATTTGCTGAATGAGAGACTATACAAGAATACTCCGCACCTAACTGAATAGTCACCTTAAAAAGTCATTATTATTTTCTAACAATTTCTGCCATTTTAAGATAAATTTTAACTCATTTTAAACTTGCTTTAGGATTAAGTTACTCAAGAAAAATTAGTCTTTATGTCATACTATTTATGTCACTCTATCTCTTCAGCTCACAATAAAAAGCTCAAATTAATTGACCACTTCATTTGTAAGTTTAGCACCAAATGACTTCTATTATTAAAACTAAACTTCGTGCCCAATATAATCGTCTCTACTCCCAAGGATATGACTTCAGCGCTAAAAAAGCCTTTCTAAGATAGAAGAATATCTAAATTTCTGAAGTGTTTGGCACAATATAAGCATAGCCTGAATAGAAGGATGCAGTCTTTCTCGTTACTATTAAAGGGACCACACACTTACAGTTTCTTGGTATATTACTCATTTTCTCAGCTTCCTACACAAGAGACAGGGTGTATTATGATATCTGAATACATAAACACTATTCATAGCAGGAAAAATTAATTAATTATCTTGAACAAAAAATGATAGCAGTAAAAATGTGGAAAACATGAAATTATAAAGAATACAATATAAGCCAATCAGAATGAATGGCCAATACAGTATTGATATATTAATGCATTTGTGCTTTAAAAATGAAAATTGGTGCTATTCACTTATACATACTCTGCATACAGCTACTTAAAAGCCTGAATATTAGCAAGGCTTAAAAGAGTATAAGGATGATGGAGAATTATGAGGGTAAATAGGTGGTAAAAACCTATCCCTAAGCTTTTGAAGGATAATTTAGCAATATCTACTCAAAGACTTTAAAAATCAATATGCCCTTTTATACAGAAATTTCACATCTATAAATTTATCCTAAGAAATCATTTCATATGTGCAAAAATATTCTAATTTGTACTCTCACTGTTGACAAGAGAAAAATTTTTTAAAGCAACATTCTAAAATTTCTGATAAATTAAATAAATTAGCTGAATATCATTAAAAATGATATTGGAATACACTTAATGATACAGAAAGATGATCAGAACATCTTTAGAAAATATTTGTGTTCTCTGAAGATAAACTCAAAATGGATGAAAGACCATGTGAGACAGGAATACATCAAAATCCTAGAGGAGAACACAGCAACCTCTTTGACCTCGGTCACAGAAATTCTTGCTAGATACATCTCCAAAGGCAAGGGAAACAAAAGCAAAAATGAACTACTGGGACTTTATCAAGATAAAACGCTTCTGCAGAGTAAAGGAAATAGTCAACAAAACTAAAAGGTGTAACCTATGGAATGGGAGAAGATATTTACAAATGACATATCAGATCAAGGGCTCGTATCCAAGATCTATAAAAAGAATTTATCAAACTCAACACCCAAAAAACAAAGAATCCAGTCAAGAATTGGGCAGAAGACATAAACTGACATTTCCCCAAAGAAGACATACAAACGGCCAACAGACACATGAAAACATGCTCCACGTGATGTGGAAATACAAATCAAAACCACAACGAGATATCAACTTTCACCAGTCAGAATGGCTAAAATTAACAAGACAGGAAACAACAAATGTTGGCAAGGATGCAGAGAAAGGGGATCCCTTTTACACTGTTGGTGGGGATGGAAGCTGGTACAGCCACTCTGGAGAACAGTAGGAGGTTCCTCAAGACATTAAAAATAGAGCTACTCTACGACCCAGTAACTGCACTACTAGGTATTTACTCCAAAGATACAAACGTAGTGATCCCAATGTTCATAGAAGCCATGTCCACAATAGCCAAACTGTGAGAAGAGCTGAGATGTTCATTGACAGATGAATGGATAAAAAGATGTGGTATATATATCTACAATGGAATATTACTCAGCCATCAGAAAGGATGAGTACTTACCATTTCCATCTACATGGATGGAACTGGAGGGTATTATGCAGAGCAAAATAAGTCAAACAGAGAAAGACAATTATCATATGTTTTCACTCATATGTGGAATATAAGAAACAGCACAGAGTATCATAGGGAAAGAGAGGGAAAACAGAATGAGAAGTCATCAAAGAAGGAGAAAAACCGTAAGAGACTCTTAACTATAGGAAACAAACTGTGGGTTGCTGGAGGGGAGACAGGTGTGGGGGATGGGTAATTGGGTGATGGGCATGAAGGAGAGCACGTGATGTGATGAACACGGGGTGTTATACCAACTGATGAATTACTGAACACTACATTTGAAACTAATGATATAGTGTATATTGGCTGATTGAATTTAAATTTAAAAAAAAATATTTGTGCTCTCTATAACAATTATTTCATTTTAAAAGTAAAAATTAGTTTCAAGAAGACATTGCTGAATATATAAAAACATATGAAAATAGTCTCAAAATCTAAGAGAATTAAATGTTAAAGGAAAAAAGAGTGTTACAGAATATTATGTGCATTGTGATATATTTTAGAAAAATGTTAGTTCTGCCTCCTGGTTTTGCTTGATTTGTACTACCGAAGTTCACTCTGCTTGGCTTCAGAGACCATGTCATAATCATAAATGCTACTTTTTAAATGTAACACTCAAATTAGTAACAAAAGCCCAAATTCAAAAAAGTGAGATAAGAGCTAATTCAGACAAAAGCTTTACTTTTTAAAAAGGACAATGTATTAAAAAGAAACCTAATTTGTTAATTGTTCTTAATGGCTTTGAACATTAGATTAGCTATGCTAAGTATAGGTATAGCCACATACACCATTCATGTTATCATCTCTCTGTCTCTAAGAACTGGGGATTTAACACTGTCAAGGGAAGGCACACACAGGTTAGATACCCGACATTCCCGTTTTCACAAACCCATGCTGCCCCCTTCTGGATACTTTTGGAGATTATGTGATAATACAAGTTTATTAAGATAAAGTAAATGAGAAGTAATCATATTTTAAGAAATCTATTAAAGAAGCTAGCCTATATGCTCATATAAAGAAACATACATATTACTGGTACTAAATTAATTTGGAAACATTTTCCAAAAATTCCATTTTGAATAAAGTTCTACTAGTAGCACACACCTGATAATCCAGTCATCCATCCCAATGAGGGAAATAAATATAAATATGTACTTATTTAAAGTAAATAAAACATAATACTTAACAAAGTCACTTTTTTGTTCCTTTCCATATGCATTCTCCCCCCACTCCCAAAGCAAAGCAGAATATGAATTTGGTACTTATCTTTCCAGTTCAATTTTAATAATTTTACTACCTATGCATGCATCCATAAATACAGAGTATGGACTTGTGTGTTTTTTAAATGTAAATAGACAGTATCTTATTGTATCACACACACAAAGGTTCCACGTCACAGGCTGTACTTCTAAACACAGCAACCCACTGCAAGTCCAGGTCAGTGAGGAAATGTGGATAGCTCCATGCAAAGACATCAGTACCATTCTACAGGTAAGAAATATTCTACTGGGTCACTAGTGTTATTTTTTAATTTCTGCATTTTCATGCCTGTCACTAATCTCCGTCTGGTTTATTAGGAAAAATGTTTTTTAAAGCATTCCTGACGTTTTAAAATTATTTTCTTAGCATTTTTTTCAAAGTCTAGTTTCTTTCTCTGAAATTAAAATATGTGGAAATAAAATGTTCCTGGATCTTGAAGAGTGGAATCCTTCATACTGGAAGCTATCGTAAAAAAAGAATGATGAATAAGAGGGGAAGCTGGCAGGGAGGTGAAGGGAAGCGGTCAGGTCATTCTCAATTGGAACTACTAATCCTAATGCTAGAGACTTGGAAGCAGTTTTCTGCTGCAGCACTCCAGAGGCCTTAAGAAATCTGCCCTCCTTTCAAGAACTCTCTTCTGCAAACTCTGGGGATTTGGTGCACGCTTTGGCCTCCCCTAGCCTACCGCTGAGATTTTGGAAATTCACCAAAGCCTACCTCTGACTACCCATACCTGGAAAGCATTCTATCTGTAACCATTCTACACTGCTTAAATTTCTCAGTTATTAGAATAAGATTAAGCCAAAGTGCTACACTTCTGAAGTATTAAAACATTCTAGCATGGAAAATCTCTGAAGGATTCCAAGATATTGCACTCCGAGTTAAGGGAACCACACAGTTGGGAGAGCGGGGCGGGCGGGGAGGGGGGGAGACTTGCTTTTCACTACTAAGATTTAATACCTTTTGCATTTTATATACCTATTTATGAAATATTTAAAGATACTACAGTAAGTAATATTCTCAGTGCAGATGAAAAGTTAAAAAACCGAAAATTTTAGCAAGTCTATTTTTTTTAGAAGATTTATTTATTTATTAGACAGAGACAGCCAGCGAGAGAGGGAACACAAGCAGGGGGAGTGGGAGAGGAAGAAGCAGGCTCCCAGTGGAGGAGCCTGATGTGGGGCTCGATCCCAGAATGCTGGGATCACGCCCTGAGCCGAAGGCAGACGCTTAACGACTGCACCACCTAGGTGCCCTAGCAAGTCTATTTTTAAAACAGATTTTTCTAAAAAGTCTTCTTTTGGGTATTCAAAATGGCAATCTAATTTTTTAGTAATAATGTAAGGGTTCCACTTTAAATTTGAATCCTATTAAAACTGCCTCAGAGCTTTAACTTTTTTTTAAAATATTTTTTTATTATATTATGTCTGAATAGCATACACACGGTGAAAACCAGTCTTTTAAAAACAATAAATACAACACAGAGTGACAAACAAAAATGGTATAGAATTGTACGCTATATTGCATAATTCAGATACTGTTTAAGTCATTCCACTTCAGTTTCCTTCCAGATGTATCTTTCGTATGCATATACCAGCACACACATATGCTCTTTCATACATACATAGTACATGTAGATGTACCTCTCCTGTGTACTCACTGCACGTGTACATGCACTGCTCATGTGACGCGCAGCACATGCATATGTACCTTTTCCATGTAAGTACAGCATGTGTATACGTATCTTTCGTGTGTATGTACAGCACGTTATGAATCTTTCTTTTGTACATACAGCACATGCATAAGTTTCATTCACATGTATATACAGTACGGGCACATGTATCGTTCATCTGTATGTATGATACATTTTGTTTCATCAAGAAACCAAACCACCAAAAAGAAAAAAAAAACAACCTCAAACTGAAGCTTTTCCCTTTACATTCAATAACCTTAAGAAACAGAAATGACAAATACCCTAATATTAAAGATCTCAAAACTACAAGTTTCAACATCCCTCCCGAAGTCGAAAAACAGAGCTCACAGCGAGTCATTTCCCAAAGTTCTTGTTTCTCTGAGTACCCAGAATATGGCCCTCCCCTTATCCTTCACAGCACTTTGTTAGTATCTCTCCTTTACGTGTATGCAGTAGGCCTTGCAGGAGACTAACATTTGCCTGATCCTCCTAAAACGCGAGGTTACATTTCTGGGAACATTTAAACACATTATGTGGTGGATGGTAATACTGTCCCCAGCAGCTTTCTGAATTGTTCTCAATAACGCTTTAGCATTATACAACCCTGAATTACTTCAGTATTTCATATCTTAAAGGATACCTTCAGAAAAATTTTAACTTTCTTATTATAATTATTTAAAATAATTTGTATCATATATAAAAGTTAAATCTCAGTTATCTGGACAATTTGGTGATTCAAACTCAATTTCAAAGCACTCTGTCTACTAAATGGACTGTTACTATTTTGGGAAAAAACCTAAATTTTTCGAAAAAATGAAAAACAAAAAAACCAATGTAAAATAAAAACAAAATCTATTCAATTTAAGTACTCTATACAATGCTGTAGTCAGGCAGTATTTATCATTTATGAACATGTCAAGTTTTTAAATACTTACAACTCCCATTAATAAAAGAATAGAGAAATCATTTATCAAAAATAAAGTATACAGAACCACTGAGCCTGGAACCAAATTAATGTTATTTTATAGCAAGGATATGGAAAGGTTTTTTGGTTAAAAAGATGCTAATATGGGATAAAAATGATGGGAGTGGGGCAAGAAAGGATAACAAAGAAACACCTAGAGTGTAGGAAAGGAAGTGCACGTCTTTGGTCCGCTGAGACACGTATGTGGAGTTGTGAAGGAGCGTACCGTCTACCTCAGAGCTGCCTGCACCGTCTTTCTACCTACAGATCTCATTCCTTCTTCACCATCTCCCTAAGCTAAGACACGATGATTCACTTGGTACTTAAAACCCCCTATGTGTTGGTAAACACAAAATAACTACAAAATAAAGAAAAAATCATCAACCTTATACATCCTTGATTATAATTTAAATAAATTTTAAAACACAACTAATATTCCTGTTTTAGGACATCTTTTCCTGAAAAAAAAAATATTGCAAGAAATCAAAACTCAACTTTATGATTCTACCTAAAATAACCAAAACTCTATACTAATCCAAAAAGCAATGACAAACTTTTCAATATTTATCTTTAAACACTATGTTTGGTAAATACTTATAATCTTCCAATGACCAGATCACAACTTTAAAAATATTTTCTGCTAAAAGAAAAGGACACTAGATCAATTTATGAAGGGACAACCTAAGCATTGGACTCTTTGTATATCATTAACTCTAACTCAGCAAGACAGTCATTTGCTAAACATTTAGCAAATATCAAATTCTTAGCTTTTTATTAATCACTTAGGCTCTTTGACCTCCAGACACATTAGCTGATGCCCCTAAAATCACCAGCTAAACAAAAAGGTTATCAACCAGGCAGTCACTACTTGTTAAATTATCACAAAGTTAAAAGCAAGTCTGTCTTAATTGGTACATTTATTTATTTATTTTGCAAGAGAATAAAAGAGAGCCAGCAAGCATGAGCGGAGGGCAGAGGGAGAAGCAGACTCCCACTAAGCAGGGAGCCCAATGCAGGACTCGATTCCAGGACCCTGGGATCATGATCTGAGCACCGAAGGCACACGCTTAACCAAGTGAACCACCTGTACTTTGAATGTCAATTAAAAACAAGAGAATCTCTGTCATTAAGTCTATAAGTAAATTATTAAGTCTTACGTTATTTTCCAAGTACCAAACTTCCTTGTCTGTGTCTTTCTTCCTATTAGCCAGACACTAGCACCTGGGCTAGCCCCTTGTCTAGTTAGAAGCCCATTCCCTATGTAGCTGCACATGCCTACCAGGTACTTTTTTACTCACTAAAAATCATTTCTAAATGCAACTGGTCAAAAATAAATTTATTATATATCCACTTGAAGTTTTTTTCTTTAAAGATTTTATTTATTTGACAGAGAGAGTGAGTGCACAAGCAGGGGGAATGGCAGGCAGAAGTAGAGGGAGAAACAGGCTCCCCACTCGGTGGGAAGCCTGACATGGGCTCGATCCCAGGACCCTGAGATCATGACCTCAGCCAAAGCCAGGCACTTCACCAACTGAGCCACCCAGGTACCCCTCCACTTGAAGTTTTTAAAAAAGAAACCAGGGAATGCTCTCATACAAACATACAAGCTATAAAAAGTATGTATTAATGGAGATTCAAACAGAAAACATGATCGTATGTAAACCACTCCAAACTTTACTTCCAGTCATATTTATAATTTAAAATATATATTTCTCTAATATTTTATATAACAACAAAAATCGGGGATGAAATTTCTCATGTTTCACTATAGGGCATAACTACTAATGAAGTTAGGATGGGTTGTAACAGTGCTCTAACTCCCAAGTGCAATTATGAGGATATGTGTTTTCACTAAAATAGACTTAAGATTGGTTGTTTAAATAAACACAGAGGAACTGTTTGCAGTGATGTAGACAAGAAACTAACAACCAATTTGAAAAGATAGGCAAAGGCAGAAATAAAAAAGAAGAGAATGATTAAGAACCTAAACTTGAGAGCGCCTGGGTGGATCAGCTGGTTAAGCAGCCACTCTTGATTTCGGCTCTTGACTTCAGCTCAGGTCACGATCTCGGGGCCTGGGATTGAGCCCCACATCCGGCTCCACGCTCAGCAGGAAGTCTGCTTGAGGATTCTCCTTCCCTCTCCCTCTGCCCCTCCTGCCACTCCCACTCTCGCTCTCTCGCTCAAATAAATAAATCTTCAAAAATTAAAAAAACAAACAACAATTTTCAAGTTCAGCAGAAAAAAAAAGACAACTGGCACTAGGACTTCCTACAATACCATCCATATCAAATCAAACAAAATCTAGCTCTGGCAGAACACAGCAGATAAAATACACTATCAGGAAGATTAAGCAGAAAGGTCAAGGAAAATTCCTCGGGTTTTGAAATGAAACACCTTATAAACACTGCATCAGATACACAAGTAAAATGTAAAACCATAACCTGTGAAGCTGAATGGATTTTGATAAACATGAAACCTGTGTGTAAGACAACAGAGTGTGTATGTGCATGCATACATATGTGAAGGCTGGGAAATAGTGACTGTGCACACAAAGTTGGCTAATCACAAGAAAAAGTTCATGATTAACAAACAGTAAAAGAAATTATGAAGAAAAAATTATGGGTCTATTATTTATCAGTCCTAAAGCGTCCTCAAATGTCATATTCCTAAATTAAGTTTTTGATATCACTACACACCCATCAGTAAGAAAGCAATCTGCTTTCATAAAAGAATGTGCAAAATTTTCCAAAATCATTATCAGTGACTGTTATACTTTCCCTTTTCACAATAAGTGTTTATTTAAACAAACACTATTAACAAGTGCTGGTAAGTATTTTGCCTCTACTGAAGTATACATTCACTATCTTTCTGCTCAGATAGAGCTGAACATAATGAGATTGCAGAGTATCTTTGTGAATATTTAAACTACTTTAAAATGGAAAATTGAAACTCTGATAAACTGCTACTGTGTTTCAGAGACAAGCCATACTATATAGGAGCAAGTAACAGGAAAAAACAATAATATGCATCTTCTATTTCTACACCCAATAGTAAATAACTATAATTCTGCTTAAATATTATATATTAACATTATCTAGTTTTAAAATTGAAACGGTTTTGCTAATTCTTTCGTCACATTTTCTTTAAGTTAGATTCTATTCCTGATAGCAATATAACTCAGGGCTACCACAATAAAATTACCTTTTATGATCAACTTACACTACAGTTTTCAGGTGGAACTAGAAGCTGAGTAATCTCCCCACCATGCACACAGAAGATATGTTTCATTTCTCCAGAAAATATGTCCCAAATTATGACTGAAAAATCCACGCCGCCAGATATCAGATATCTTTGGTCATAACGAGCTGAGACCTGATGAGGATATAGCAAACATGTGACTTTGTTCCGATGACCGCGGAGTGTTCTGTGAGGTGGCCAACCTGTGAATGAGGTTTTGGATTTAAAATGGGAAAATTATAGTCTTACAAGATTTAAACAGATAAAAGCAAACATGAATTGTCAGAACAACTATAAATTTTATCATAGAAAAAACTTCTAATTTTGTCTTCTAAAATCCCCTGTCCAATACAGTAGCTGCCAGCCACACGAGGCTGCCACGCATGTGAAATGCAGCTAGTGCAGACTCACATGTGCTGTAAATAGAGGAGGGTTCAGAGATTTAGCACAAAAAAGTAATGTGACAGATCTCACTTGTAGTTTTTTATATTGATTGCAATTGATCTTATATTGTAAAATTGAAATTTTATTCAATTCTACAAGTTGAAATGAAAATAGTTTTGCTATACTGGGTTATATAAAAAACAGATTATTAAAATTAATTTCATCTGCTTCATTTTTACTTTATTAATGTGAATACAGAAAATCATATACTGTTATATATACGTATTTCTACTGGACAGCACTGTTCTAAAAGACTGGCGATGTTACTGATAATATGGTAATTACTTAGTAAGCTATAGAGATAACTAATAATAAATGAAACTATTAACATATACCAAGAGGTAAAATCAGATATTTCTCTACATACAGTCATTACTTGGTATATATTCCAATAATGGGTACTAAGCATTTCTTACCTGCACCGGCATTAAATTCTACCAACTCCTAGCACACTAACAACTAAGCCGATTCATTGTACTTGTTACAAACAAAGAGGGCAAACACTGTCAATATCATGGTTACAGAATTCTCGAAACACGTTAAACACTCGCAGATCTTCAGTATACCTCTTCGGAGCATGTGTTCCCCTTGCAGCAGCTGTACTATGGCTGTCTGTGTGGCAGGTACAATAATGATGCTTCCATCCTCACGGCCACAAACGAGTCGTCCATGTGCTGGTATGTACACACTTGCAGTGACTTTAAGAGGCTCATTACTATTGGGAATGACACTCAGCTGATCTATAATTCCAGCAGGACAAGGATTCAGTTTATCAAATGCCTCTTGCAAACTAATAGAAGTTGTCATTTTCAATTCTGTGGAGGTTTTGTTTTGTATTAAAAAAAAAAAATTTGTCCATGTTAGAAAAAAATTAAACATTAAAATAAATGTACTTAGTTGATTCAGTAATATATATCAGAAAATGATAACTGTCACAAACTATAATTCTAAGAAGAATAAAATGACATGTACATTATGATTTTATTATGCAGTGGTTAGTATTTAGGTTGCTAAATTAAAAGAATTAAGAAATTGCTGCACATGATTTATTACTATCTTCTTTACCTTCCTGTTTATCAGGTGTGTCTGATATGTTCCAAATATTCAATCTTCCTGAAGAATCACCTTGAATTAATAGTTTATGGAGGTGTTCTTTGAATCCACAAAAGAACCGAGTAACAGGAGGACAAATTAGCAACTGCCAAAAGAAAAATGTTCAAAATTTTTAGCTTTTTTTTTTTTTAAGGTAATCTCTACACCCAACTTGGGGCTTGAACTCATGATCCCAAGATCAAGAATTGCTTGCTCTACCAACTGAGCCAGCCAGGAGGCCCTTAGCTATTTTTTAATCAGCATATTTCAGGGGTGCCTGGGTGGCTCAGTCGTTAAGCGTCTGCCTTCGGCTCAGGGCGTGATCCCAGAGTCCTGCGATCGAGGCCCGCACCGGGCTCCCTGCTCTGCTGGGAGCCTGCTTCTTCCTCTCCCACTCCCCTTGCTGTGCTCCCTCTCTCGCTGGCTGTCTCTCTCTCTATCTATCAAATAAATAAATAAAATCTTTAAAAAAAAAATTCACGTATTAACATTTTTTCAGATAAGGATGTTTAGTACTTTGACTCAGAACCAGAGTTAAAAAAAACAAACAAACAAACATGTTTATGGCATGAGTCTTCAACAACATTTTAATGTAATTTTATAGCATTGATTACATGTCAACTAATATTCAAGTCCCATAAAATACAAACATGCAAAGAAATGAAAACTGCATTCATAGTCTTTCTCTAGAATTAGTATTTATATTCTTTTTCTCTATTTTAGAAAAACTGATTACTCACCACAACAATGCAATGTATTTAACTGTCTCCTATTAAATAACTAAAACAAAGATATACCACTCCTTCACCAAAAAGAAAAGTCTCCACTTTAAAGGTCAAAAGGGGAGAACTCACTAATCCTAGCTTTTTGCCCATTCCTGATTAGTCACTAAGAGCAGCGGCAAAATTAAACTACCAAGATTGTACAAGTAGAAGACTCCATTTTTTTTTTAAAGATTTTATTCATTTATCTGACAGAGAGAGAGACAGCCAGCGAGAGAAGGAACACGAGCAGGGGGAGTGGGAGAGGAAGAAGCAGGCTCCCAGTGGAAGAGCCCGATGTGGGGCTCGATCCCAGAACTCCGGGATCACGCCCTGAGCTGGAGGCAGATGCTTAACGACTGAGCCACCCAGGCGCCCCAGAAGACTCCATTTTTTTTTTAAGCAGTATATTTTCAACTAATAGCATGACATTTTACTTGGTCACATTTACAAAATCAATTTGAACTTAGCCTGATGTGTTAACTATAGACCACACTAGGATCAAAGGCCATTCATTAGTGTCTTGTGTATACTTTTTTTAAAACAAATTCTTTTTCTCCTTTTATGCCTTCAATGATACCACTTATTTGAAAATACTAAATAGGGGTGGGCTCATAAAATTAAAGTTTAGAATTTAAATTCACAAATACTTGAATATTAAAGCTTAGAATCCTATCCTGAAAAGCAGTAAAAAATAAATTTCAGTTTTGACAATCATAGTTAACAAATAATCTAATTACTGTATTTGGTGTTAGTTATTTCCTAAAATTCACTAGCCTATAGAAACTATATATATTAAGCATAATCAATTCTGTGATTTAACTTGAAGTCAGAAAATTACTGAATGCTGTAACTGATAAACAATATCTCTAACATGGAGAAGTTGCTACAGCAGCTATAATAACCAATATTCCATATTCCACAGTGTATCTCACACCATATAATAGATGTATCTTAACTTAAAACATATCAGACAGCTGGTATTTTTAAAAACATAATACGTACTTTGTTTTGCTTTGTTTTATCTATGTTTTTTATATAAGTCATTATCCCTTAGTTTACCTGGAAGTGACTGTTTGGTTAGAGAAAAGGAGGCATTCAAGTTAGGAAAATAAAGGATAGGTTATAGAGCATCTTAACTGTACAGAGGTGTATAAATTCTGTAAATTCAAAATATCTAAAAAAGAAATCCCGTCACATAAAGATGGAACAAAATGTTCAAAATGAAAAAGCTATACAAACCCAGAATATAAGTAAAGGAAACTTTACTTCCAAAACCAAAGCTTTGTCCTTAATGCCCAAAAAATACAGAGATGAAAACCTAGTACGAAGTGTCATTGCATTTCAATTCTAAATTGATATTAAGTAGGTTTTTAGAAATCAGGGTGTCTGCGTGGCTCAGTCGATTAAGCATCTGCCTTCGACTCCAGTCCTGGGATTGAGCCCCATGTCAGGCTCCCTGCTCCTCCCTCTCCCTCTGCTCCCCTGCTCCTGCTCTCTCTCACTCACACACTCTCAAATAGATACATAAAATCGTAGAAAGAAAGAAAGGAAAGAAAGGAAAGAAAGGAAGAAGAAAGAAAGAAAGAAAGAAAGAAAGAAAGAAAGAAAGAAAGAAAGAGAAAGAAAGAAAGAAAGAAAGAAAGAGGGGCGCCTGGGTGGCACAGCGGTTAAGCGTCTGCCTTCGGCTCAGGGCGTGATCCCGGCGTTGCGGGATCGAGCCCCACGTCAGGCTCTTCCGCTATGAGCCTGCTTCTTCCTTTCCCACTCCCCCTGCTTGTGTTCCCTCTCTCGCTGGCTGTCTCTATCTCTGTCAAATAAATAAATAAATAAATAAAATCTTTAAAAAAAAAAAAAAAAAGAAAGAAAGAAAGAAAGAAAGAAAGAAAGAAAGAAAGAAAGAAAGAAAGAAAAAAGAGATCATAATAAACTTTGGTTGTCATAGAGAGAAAATTTCTTTTATTCTTTATTTCTAATGCCTGATCATTTAAAACACTATATGATTTTGGGGAGACTGCAATGCCTTATCCAAGTAATGAACTAATACTAATGAGCAGTTTTCCACGATTATCTTTGCCCTCCCAAAATTATATCTGTCACTACTTTTACAATTGCATGATAGCGTAATTTACATCATCAATATTTTACCAAAAAGTCATTTCCACTACGTAATCAGGATAAGATCATCTGTATTCTTTGAGAAATATGAACACTAAAAGCATATATGATAAAGATATGCAAATTTTAGAACTGTGCTTACAACTGACCATGTCAAAATGTTTTATGACATTTAACACAATGCCCTGAATCTTTCAAATTCTTAGCTACCAAAAGACACTGATAAATGCAATTGTGAGAAATTTTCAATGTCACTATCAATTATAAATGATACCTGAAGAACTTTACCTCTTTATCTGCTCGATCCAAGAGGCTATGTTGTACAGGAGGAATTAAATTTTCAACTGCTTTCCCCACATCACTGCGGAATGAATCACTAGCTGGAAGGCAACTGAAAATGAGAAAAATATAACATTCAATTAAAATACTGGCATTAGGGGCGCCTGGGTGGCATAGCGGTTGAGCGTCTGCCTTCGGCTCAGGGGATGATCCCGGCATTCTGGGATCGAGCCCCACATCAGGCTCCTCCACTATGAGCCTGCTTCTTCCTCTCCCACTCCCCTGCTTGTGTTCCCTCTCTCGCTGGCTGTCTCTATCTCTGTCAAATAAATAAAATCTTAAAAAAAAAAATACTGGCATTAAATATTTTATCATACTATATGAGGAGGATTTTTGGACAATGGACAAAATATGGATTTTCAAATTACAGTTAATTTAATGTAGGCATTAAATTAATGTCATCAAAATACCCTACTTCAAATAAAGATCCACCTAATTTTTGTACTTATAAGTTAAACTGGAATTATAAAGCTAACTTAAGAAGTTCTGAAGTTTTTTACCTAAATCATTTATACTTTAAACATTTTTATACATTCGAGTTATACCCTGAATTCAGACCCTTGCTTCAATTAAAATCCTAACTTATTATTGATTAAATACCTGGCAGGTAGTTTGTAAATATAACTTTGCCCATTTTCAGTCCAAATGATTACTTTATCTGCTGATACAAAGTCACCTCCAGTCCACGTCTGTCCATTTTCACTAGGACCTGAACACAGCAAGGAATAGTCTCCAGCATCAAACACCTACAACGAACAAGAAATTTACAATCTAATTCATGTTGGTGTCATTTAAGTAAGATACAGTGACATTTAAACTAAAAACAAGGGGCGCTTGGATAGCTCATTCGGATAACCGTCTGCCTTCGGCTCAAGTCATGATTCCAGAGTCCTGGGATCCAGCCCCGGTCAGGCTCCCTGCTTGTCCGTCTCCCCCCTGCTTGTGCTCTCTCGTGCTCTCTCTCCCTCTCTCCAATAAATAAAAGCTTTAAAAAAAAAAACAGACTAAAAACAAAACTTCTGGAAATATATTTAACAAACTCAGGCCTTTAAAATTCCCTACCTCAAGTTAAAGACATTGTGTCAGTGAGCCCTGGGGCATAGCCACCTTTACCAGGGAAAACACAACTAGGTCCCCAGCTGTGTGCCTCTTGGCGGTCAGGCATATGACACGTGGAGCAGATGTGCTGCCTTACGTAGGCACAGGGAATCTTTAGCCTTTCTTATGTAAAGGGAGGAATGTTCCATCAAAGAATTCCTAGTCATAGGAAACCAGCCTCTAGAATGCATGGTTATTACTCCTGTTTTATTTCTATGTTCAATAACAATATTTCTAATACACTCAGACATCAGAACATCTCTTTATTAATATGGGAATTATCTTACTTAATTTCATCCAGGGGCTGAAGTACCATAAATACCAAATTAAAAGACTCAGTTTTATTATTTAATAATTCTCACGTATAAAAGACCCCCGTTCTCCCCCCCTAAAAAAGTCAAGTCCCTAAAATTTCATCAGCAGCACAGGCCATCTGGAGCTCTGCATCTGTAAGGCACATCAAAGTTAACAAAGTCCCTTTACATCATGATCTCATATGAGCCTCAGAAGGACTGCAGGAGGCAGGCATTGCTGTCCCATTTTACAGACAGCAAACTGACATAAATAAGGGTTACATCATGGGCTCAAGGTCACATGTCCAGTAGTGCTAGAGCTAGGACTAAAAACCCTGATCTCATAATTCCTAGAAGAATTTTTCTACCACCTTCAATAATTGGTAAAAGAGTATTCTACAGTGCTAAAAAATTCAATGGCTTAGAATTTCTATTTTAGTTTTCTTTAAATAAAAACCAATTAAACTGCTTATACAGCGCCTTTTTGTAATTAAAACAAATCTTAGCTGAATTTACCATGATTTGGCTATATTTATCATTTATTACATTAACACTACAACAATAGCCTATATGAATTCCAAAGGGTTAAAATATTCTTGAACCAAGCTCTTCCTTATAATTATCTTTGGAAGCCTGATAAACCAACCCCTTGAAGGGTAAAAATACAGCTTCGTATTTATGTAGTTACCTTACCCTCCAATATTTGGAGCACACAACCAAAAGTGACCTTTGTGTGAATGCACAAAAAGAAATGCTTTGGCAATTCTGACAATAAATCGGTTTGGATTCCTCCTCAAATATTGGCTCAGTATCCTGAAAAGAGAAAGATATGAAAACATCAGGAATGGTTTGGTTGTCAATTAAAATTATCATACAATGATAAAAAGAAATAAAATGGAAGAAAGACATCACTTGATATATTCATCATTTTAGCCTCTAACGTGAGAACCAAGGTAATAAAAAGCAGCAAAAATACACTCCAACCATATCCAGGGACAATGTCTTTGCTACAAAGCTATTCAAGATTAAAATGCTGATGAGAATCAGAGTGCCAACACTGTGGCAATAACAGATGATAAAAGTTTGAGTCAATCCTAAATTCTGTATCTATATGTCCTTCTACGTTTAAAAAAAAAAAAACTGATCAATTCCTCCAGGTCCTTCCCCAAATTCAGTGTGTAAAAATTCAGTAGCTGAAGAGATCAGCATCAATACCGTCAGAATATTGATCTGCCGTTTCTACTGACAGAGCTACAAGGAATTCAAGCCCAAAGAACAGAGAGAGAACTAAAATTGGCTTTATATACTTTTTGTGTTGGTTTGCTTTATTTTTTTCCCTCAAGCAAACTGTCTTTTAAATTTAATAGAGGCAACTGAGGAAAATCCCAGTTCTTCTGTGTTTCTCTACTTTATATCCTGTACAGTATGTTTCTCTGTTTCATATCCTCGACAGAGCAGATGTCTGCCATCAAAAATGAAAAACGTAATACACTTACAGAGACAGCATACTAGGGGATGTTCTAATGCTATGTCAATAAGGCTCTTGAAAAAGAATAGCTTTCTCCTGGCTCTTTAGGAAAAAAAGGGAGGGGCCTATTGCTAAAATTGAAGACTCTGTAAGAACAGAACATTTGTCTCACCTGCATGCCACTTATTTCAGAGGTAACAATCCACACCTTCAAGATGCCCGTCACTGAGAGTGCGACCACAGTGTCCTCTAAGTCGAGAGGGACCAAGAACCCAAGATTACAAACATAATACGCTTTCTTTCTATATAGTAACATTAATGAAATTAAGTAATAATGCTTTTCAATTGGCGTAAAAGCGTAATTCTCTACTTCATGAAATAGAAGCCAGATTTTGAAACACAACAGGCCACAAATTTGAAATTGAAGGAAAAGTTGTTTGCAGCTACTTGAATTTTTTTATATCTAATCAACCAGTTTTTAATAATTTCAAATGTTCCTGATCACTATGATTATTTGATGATTTAACAAAGAATTTTTATTCTTCAAAATTCACAACTTTTAATTATTTATCAAGGATGAGCACACTCACTTTATTTTATTGAAGACACTCATTTTCCCACTGTCCCACCTACTTTGCCTGCCTTCTACATTTTATGGCACATTACACCCTCTATAGACTGTGATCAGGAGAAGACATGATCTAAAAATGAAATGCATAAGCTGTAGGTAAGCAAGCAGTCACAGCGCCATGGTAACGTACATGAAACTCTGAGAGCAGAGACTAGGAGCAGTCTCGTGCGGGTTCCAGAGTGAAGGAGATATCCGTGAAAATCTCATTCTCTTCACTAACTAACGGATAAACTGTGGATAACTTAACTAACCTTAGATTCAATTTGCTTATCTGTAAGCAAATACAGATGAGTAACACTGGTACTGGGCTGCTATGAGAATTAAGACACACCACAGGTACAGCACTCAGCTGTCAATCAAGATGGGTTATTACTATTATTAAAATGAACCTTTTGCTGTCCTTAAGTAAAAACCTCATCGTATTACACGGTTCTCCAGGCAACGTAAAGCACTGGAATGCAGTGATTACAAGTCATGACCCTGTATGGAGACACTAACAACTGCTCACAACCCTGTAAATTTATAGTAAAAGTGGAACATACCAATATAGCTAAAATTCTCAAATATCCAAAGACTAGAATATGGTAAGTGCAGATTAAAAGTTACATATGCTTGCAAGATTATAAACTGATAACATTTAGAATTGCATGCACAGCACAAAAGTTTTCATCAGTGACATTCTATCCTATTCCGACCACAGTACATCTGCATCTCACGTGGAAACAGCATAAAAATTCAAAACGTGCAAACTGCTTGTCACAAATATAGCCCTTTTTAAAAGAAAACATTGATTGTAACTAAGATTATAGGTGAATATACTAATAATGAGTTCCCTATTGCCTGGAAAATGAAGTTGAACGTCTTTTTCACTGCTATGCTCTTGAATAAAGCAGTAATTCTCTAATAGGCATTAAAAAGCCTCTACTTGAGAAGGTCCCAGATTAAAGAAGCCTGTTCAATTTTATTTCACTGAACAACTCCCAAATACATTTGACCACAGAACCCTCTTTTTTCACTAATACCTATTAACAAACTTCAGAACCAATACTCTGCAGATGAGCCCTTGGGAAATGCTGCAAACCCATCCACTCTGTTTCCACAGCCACTGCTGGACTTCAGACCTGCACCACTCTCGGCTGGGGTATTAAAATCATCTCCCATCTAAACCATTCTCAACAACGCCACCAAAGTGATGCTTAAAACACAAATCCCAGGGTGCTGGTGGCTCAGTTTGTTGAGTGTCTGCCTTCGGCTCAGGTAATGATCTTAAGGTCCTGGAATTGGGTCCCGCATCGGGCTCCCTGCTCAGCAAGGAACCTGCTTCTCCCTCTCCCTCTGTCCCTCCTCACCCCCACTCATGGTTGTGCTCTCTCTTTCAAATAAATAAATAAAATCTTTTAAAAATAAAAAAATAAAATAAAACATAAGTCCCTTCAAGCATTCTTATCAGAGACTGTCCAACATCTATAGCAAGGGCCAGCAAGCCACAGCTCATGGATCAAATCCAACCCACTGTCTGTTTTTTGTAAATAACATTTTATCAGAACACAGGCTCATTCACTTCAGTACTATGTGTTTTTGTGCTACATTGGCAGAACGTAGTAGCTGAAACATAGATCACGTGGGCTGTAAAACCTAAAATATTTAGGATGTGGTCCTTTACAGTACAAGTCTACCAACTCCTGATCTACAGGACGAAACCAAAGTTCCCTAGCTAGCACACAAGACCCTTTCTGATCTACCTTCCACCCCCTGTGCCAACCACAGAAGCCCCCACTCTTTCCCTCAAACTTCTTATTTATGTTTTATGCTTATGAAATATACCATATATGATACAGAACTCTACAGTAAACTACCCATTATGTCAGGGGGGTGAAGTCCCTAAAGGGCACCACACACTGACCTTGTGTTCGGTGGGATCGGATAATACTCATGGAGCTAATCCAGTCTGGAGAGATCTTTGATACTAAGGAGTATAACACCTCAAGGCTGGTGGCATCCACAACGAGGATTTCAGGATAGTGGCCATGGCATAAAAGCCTTCCTTCTCTCTGATTTCCAACAGAAAACTGGTAGAACTAAAAGGAAAAAGTTTTAAATGTTCTCCTTTACTTCTGAGACTCAATTCGCAAGCACTTCATCAAGCTTATGATGGCACTCGATTTCTCCAGGAATATTTCCAGACAGGTACTATCTGGCGACCTATTATAGGTGTCTACGTATATATACACACATTCATCAAGTTACATTAATATTTAAAAATATTTAACAAAAATTATTCTTTTCCTAACATCCTTCCTTTTGAATTATTTTGGAGCAGAAGTCACAGTAATTCTTCATTTTTAATCCTCCTATAGCATCTAAAACAGGACTGTTGAATGAATTCATAAAACACCTCAACAAAATCAGCTTCATAAATCAAAGCAAAAGGAATCTTTTCACAAAGCAAAGCAAAAAATATGAATTTTAGATGAATGAGAATAGCTGGGTATAGGCTTATAATTATTAGTTATGACCAAATGAAATTTAGAAGATGACTGCTATTCAACCATGTTATAATCAGCAGTAAATTCTGATTAATCTAAGTGTGTTATTTCAGACTAAAGTATGAGACAAACCATGTAAACTTACACTTTGTGAAAGAAAAATAGAGGATGAACCAATACAATCATGATCTACATGTTACTCATCCCAAGAATAACTCAAAAGGAAAAGATGGGTTTCCATCAACCAAAGAGCAGAAGAAGAATAACTATCAAAACAAGATTAACAACTTCTCAAAGGTCCTGTCTCCCGCTAGCTTCAAAAAAAAAAAAAAAAGTGACTTTCCTAGTGCAATGATTTTCTTAGAGGATTACTCGAAGGTGAAGACATCTAATAACCAGAGAACTACTTCCAAAGGATTGGACCTTACACGAATCACATGACGGCAAGCTAGACTGAGCAAAGGGCAATGCTGTAGCCACTCCACAACTGGGAAATTAACTAAGGACTGCTCCCACACTCATCAGCCCTGTTCTCAGGCTCAACACTGCATGTGAAGGAATACGATTTTCTCTCAACTATGGGGTACCCTGTATAAGAAGGAGTACAACTTCTTAAACACTGAGCACAGAGCACATTAACTAAGCACATTAACTAAGGGCAAGGTAGCACCACTAAGACTCCAAGAGGGGAGTCTAATAAAACACAATCACAGAGGGCATCTCTAGATCTTAGAAGGTTGATCCAAAAAACAGGACACACAACCTGGAGGTCCCAGGGACTGCCAGGCACTCTCATATGATTACGTGACCGTAGGCAGCCCTGACCCATCTAAGGGGAGAGGGCTGAGGAGGAAAAGATGGGTGCAGAGAAGCAATATCTGTCAGTACCCACCTGACACCAGCCAGGAGAGACACGTGCACAACAGTCAGTGGAGAAGAGCTCTCTCCTGGGGGCAGGGATATTTTATTAGCCTTGCCTGATAAATGCCTCCCACCTTTTGCTTTGAAGTTATACTCCCAAATAATCTTCTGACCACTAAATTTAGCTCCTTAGACACTTTCATACTAGCAAAGAAAGTCTCCTGAATGGAGAAACAATTTTTCCAAATATCAAAAAGGGATCTCCCATGTGATAATTTAGTAAGTTGGCATCTCCTTGCGATTTCAGTAAGTGCCAGTGTGACCAAGGTTTATCATTTCCGCTTATACAAACAACTCACTCTTGGACCTGAGAGAGTGAAGATCACACAGGAAACAACTGTCCCACACTAGTGAACTTGTCAAAGAGCATCTTCTACTTAGAGATGTTTGCCAAGTTAAATGCAGGACCTAATACAGGATCTGAGAAAGAACAGGCACTAAAAGTAAGTTGAATAAACAAAGAGAATTTTTCCTAAAATGTAAACCAAAAGTTTTTAAATCATGGAATTATACAACAGTCAAAATGTTTATATCCAATGAGTTCGAGACATTAAATAATCTATAAAGTCACTAACCATATATCATTCATTATCCATTTTCTCTCTATAAACCTTGATGATTCATCATATGATAAAAAATAAGTAACATATGCCCTTAAATAAAAAGCTTACACTCTAACAACACCAAAGAAGCAATTTTTAAAAGGCCTTTGTGAGGATAAGAAACAGTAAAAAAAAAAAAAAAAAAAAAAAACTTGATTACACGAATCATCACCTCACCTTGAAACATTTTCCACTGCTTTTCTAATTTGTGTTGGCACAAGTTTTCTTTTCCAAAAAGTAACTGTATTTGTTTGTGGGAGGCAGTATGATGTAACCGAAAGAATAGAAAGATAAACCTGATTGGGATGCTGGCGCCAGGAATCACTCACTGTGAGACTGGGAAAAGTCATTTAATCACTCTGGGTCTCAGCTTCTTTATATGTAAAATAGCATACTCCTATCTCATTTGTAAGGATGTGGGGAGAACTAAATGAAACACCATAAAAGAAATGACTATACAATATGTGCTCAGTAAAAGTTAGTTCTCTTCTCTTCCCTCTCCTGCCCCATTGAGAACATAAATCATATTTTCAATGGACTTGTGATTTTCCCAATATTCAACAGAGTAAATGATGCATAAATTGAAGCACAAAATAACTTGACAATTATGAAAAAGTAAGAAAGAATACCAGAAATAGAAATCAGAAACTATAAATTCCTATGTCAATTCTTGTATAAGGCAGACATATGAAATAGTCATTTCTTCAACAGTTAGAAAGTCAAAAGAAACGTACCCAAGGACCAACTGCACAAGTAATAAGCAGGATATGATCTGTAAAGTGGGTCAATCTGTGTTAAGCGTGAATGGAATCATAAAGGCTTTAGCATGAGAGAATTCATTATGTAGGATCTAGAGGACTGACCCAACTAGTAAAGGGGCTCTCACTTGGGTAATCAGGATGGCCAGAAAGAACAGAAGTGGCAGTGGTAACTGGCTAACCCTCCACCTTTCCCCATTAGTCACCTCTACTTAATATGCCCTCATTGTACCATCCAATGAGGAATACTTTTACTACCCCAATTGTAGTCTTCTTGTCCTGTTACTCATCTCCACCCATTTTTCATACAAAACTTTAGGCTCAATGTTTAAAAAACATTTAACTGTATACCTGCAATAAGTTGTGCTGACTTGGACCATTATGGATATAGATACTAACCTGTATGCCTGTATGTGTGCAGGCTAATTTTGTAAACTCAATACATCTGCCATCATTCACGTCCCAGAGACACATTTCTCTATAAAACAAAAATAATAGCTAACTTTAAATCTGATTTGTAAAAGCACCATCAAACTTTGTCACAGTACTTTAAAATTAATCTTTCATTAAAACTGATATATTTCAAGGAAAAGTAGTATATAATCATTATGCTGTTTGGAAAAATTCTGGTCCTCACTCACCATCCCAACCTCCCCAGCCCCACCTAGAACCACATTCTTTCTGAGCATATGGTGGGGCTGCATTTCCTGGCTCCCTTCTGGTTGTTAAAGTCTTGTGAGTAGTTCTGGCCACAACCGATGCAAGGGCCCCAAGAACTTTCTTTCTCCTCTGCCTCCATTCTAAACAGCAACAGCTTCTGTCAGTGGTTGCTCCCTTCACCCTCAATCTCAAAGTAAGGATGATAGTGAAGCGGAGCCCCAAATGATATACCAGGGTCAAGTGACAAAAACAAGAAATAAACTTTTAATTTAAACCACCGGGATTTTCCATTAGTTATCAGCATAGCTAGAAAATTTAGCACAACACAAAGTCAACTGAATTAAGTCAACTTAATTCCAAACCTTTGCAAATTAAATGTAACATTCCAATTTTGATTCAGTATTTATTGCATACATTTTATCAAGTGCATAACAAAAAAGGCTTCTATCTCAAACTGAAGATATGACATTCAAAGTTAGAAATATCAATTTGTCTTTGTCTTTTAAAGAAACAAACTTTATTTAACAGAAGACATTAATAAAATGCAGTGATGCTAATATTCTCAAGGGTTTCTTCAAAATGCCTTTTCTTATATCTCACATGGTATGAAACAATTTTTCAAAGGATGTTCAATCTTATTTAGAATATGCATGCTAATATGAATTATCCTCTAATTGACCAAAAGGGATTATATTTTAACCTGATACTGCCTCTTCTTGTTACAGTTACATAAGGTTCTTTTCAAGTTCATAAATTATGGGGGGCTAATGGGAGGGAAGAACTTCTTAAATAATTCTCTTCCAGGTCCCCACCTCCCTTCAGTAACATATTATATATATAATTTTCTAAGCACCAGAAAAGTTTAAAAACTCCTCACTCTGAACCCTATGACTATTACCTACGATTTCTCTCTCTCTAAAAACAAGTTATATTCTAGGACTCAGGAATATATAATTACATTAGTGTATTAACATACATGAATACAACTATATGAACTTTGCATGGCTTCATCTTCCAAATTTATGCTAGCCTAGCCATCATTCAGTTGTTTGCCTAACTCCATAAAAATACCATGGAGATTAGTAATCAAGCTTTAACTTATAAGGTATTCTGAATTTCTCAAAAGCAAGGCAAAAATATACTCATAAATTATGATAAAAGTATTACAGAAATCATTAATAAAGATAAAATTCACACTTATAAAACCATATTCCAAATATCTTTAAATTCAGACAATTGAAGCATTCATTTAAAAAATACTTCAAAAGAAAAAAAATTCCCTATTCACTAATACACTGGTACTATTTGCAATAAAAACCTAAGAGGAAAAAAGTGAATATGAAAATACTTGCCCACTTTCAGATGCACTCACAATATACTGTTTGTCACTAGAAGCACAAGCTTTAGACAAACAGGTGATTGAGGCTGTGTGACCAAACAACAGTGCTCGAGGATTAACCTAGAAATACATAAATATGTTGATTTAAGTACCAAATTTTTAAAAATTAATTTTTAGGAATCCTGTTAAATATTCAATATAAATATACAGATACGGATTTGAGAAGAATTGCTCAGAACACGAAAACCTGAGAGTAACACCACAGTGAACCCCACCTATTTAATGCTCATAATCACCCCACCAGGTAGTTCTGAAGTCAAAATTGGAACCAACAGATAACATTGTTTGCCCAACACATACAGAGAGTGACAGAGCTAGAGGTCAAACGAGGGCAGTCTTAAGCACTAAACTAGTGTGTACTGAAGAATCAGTTTAAGAATGTGAGTTAGTAATAAAATAATTTAACCCTACTCATTTTTTAAATAATATGCTCATTGACCTGAAAACATATTTAGAGTCTCTAGATTAAGAAATTCAAAACTCAAAAACATAGAGGACGGGCACCCTCCCAAATGCTGATAGCAACATTAACTATCAGAAACGAAGAATGATCTTCACAGACCAACGATTTAGTGACACAGTGCCTTACAGAAAGAATAGCTTAATAACCACTATTCTAAAATAGTCTGGCAATCAGCCCCCAAATTTATCTACTTTGTACCAATTGGCATGTTATTACTTCAAGTTACTTCAGGGCCTTAGGTTATTTCAGGATATATTTTTCAATTAAATATTTAATACGTACAAGTACATTTATAATATATGTATAAGATATAAAGAATACATTTACTAGCCACATACTCAATACCCAGTTAAAAGAACAGAATATAACAAAGTTCCATTGTACCCATCCTGGTGTCCATTTTGCAAATAATTTATCCTAATTTATTAGTAAAGCTAAATTATTCAGAATTAAATATTCCACAGGAAGAGTACCAATATTGTTCTACAGTTCTGGTACGTAACAACTGAAGAGATTTTCCAAATAAAATTCATTCTAGTCATCTTTTGTATAATTACAATTAAGAGAAAATTTCAATCTTTTTTTGCTTAGTTATATAACATGCACTTTTTCCCCCAAAGGCTAAATTTCTATTTTAGTTACCTAAGAATCAACCATTGTTTATAGTTAGAATGGGCCTAGAAAGTTTTCCCATACAACCAAAATTTTCTCATACATCCAACCCCACCTCCATATAAAGATTCAGTAGTCTTCCACTAAAAATTATGCTCTTGGGTCAATTATTTAATTTCTCCCAAGAAAATCAGCTTTACCAATAGTTTCGTTTTAAATGTACATGGCTTTGATGGAAAATATCACTTTAAGCCATACCAAGTAACTAGAACTAGACTACTCCCACCATAATCTAGAAAAATAAAAATTTTTGAATGAAGCATAAACATCACATGATCATCTTAATAGAGGCAATAAAACTTTTGACAAAATTCAATATCCTTTCATAATTAAAACTCTTAACAAAATGAATATAGAAGGATTGTACCTCAACTTTATAAAAGCTATAAATGACAGCTCACAGCTAACATCATACTCAACAGTGAAAAGCTAAAAGTCTTTCCTCTAAGATCAGGAACAAGACAAGAATATTCATGCTTGCTACCGCTCTTCAACATAGTACCAAAAGTCTTAGCCAGAGCAACTAGGCAAGAAAAATAAAAGGCATCCAAATCAGAAAGAAAGAAGTAAAATTTTCTGTTTGCAGATGACATGATCCTATATATCTTAAAGACTCCACAAAAGACTGCTAGAACTAATTAACAAATTGGGTAAAGTTGCAGGATACAAAATAAACATACAAAAATCAGTTGCATTTCTATACACTAACAACAAAATAGCTAAAAGAGAAATTAAGAAAGTAATCACATTTACAATAGAATCAAAAAGAATAAAATATGCTTGACCCTTGAACAAGTAGAATTCTAGAAAAATCTAGAAAAAGACTACTGGAACCAAAAGTGAATATAGCACAGTCACAGTACACAAGTCAAAATACCAAAAAGCAATGGTTTTTCTAAATATTGACAGTGAATATTTGTAAAATAAAACTAGAATATATGGCTCTGCCGCCATTATCAGATAAAAGCAACAAAAAAATCGTATAAATGAAACTATATTTTTGACTATATCTTCATTAAGTACAAAGTTAGCTAAAAATAGAAGTTTAATATTTTCATATATCAACATGTTTAATGAACACAAATGTATTCGATTCATTAAATAGAAGTTTTTTAGAGTTAAAGAAAGAAAGAAAAAGATGGCTTTAAGAAATTGCTCTGAATGACCACATATATCAAAGACAATAACCAAGCCAACTTTTATTTAGCTTTCTTTTCCCTTGGATAAAGTAGTCCAATTCCCTTAATAGCTTTCAAAAGATCTATTTCTCTCCTAGCCCCATTCCCACTCCCCCAACACTTCTCACTCCCCCAGTCACTTTTATCCCTCTTACTTGAACTTAAATAAATGTAACATTCTAGTAAAACCTATGCAACAAAATTAGTGAAAGAATTGTTTCTAAGCTCTCATAAGTGAGTCTTATTGCTTGTAATCATTCCAGTAAAATGTGATGTGGTATTTTTTCTCTTCACAACTACACTGATGATTTGTATTAAGTTCACTATCAATCCTGAAGGCATTACATTTTATGACACTTCCCAGTTATTTTTCCACATGTAGCCTAGCCTTTACATGTCATTCAAGAGTGTATTTTTCCAGTTTTAGCTGTTCCATGACTAGGTGTATACCTAAGAGCAACAAACACATATGTCCACACAAAGACTCATAAACAAATACGCACAGCAGAGTTATTCCGTATGGCCAAAGTGCAAACAACCCAAATGCCCATTAACTGATAAATTAAATTTAGTATACTCATACAATGGAACATTATTTGGCCATTTAAAAAAAATGAAGTATTGATACATGCTACAATACAGATGAACTCTGAAAATATTATAGTAAGTGAAAAAAGGAAGTCACAAAAAACCCACATATCATTCCATGCATATGAAATGCCCAGAACAGCCAAACCTACAGAGGAATTATACTTGGGATATGGGATATTTATCAAACCAAATTAACATCCTTACATATACTGCACATTAAAAAAAAGAGATAGAAAACAGATTACTGGTTGCCTTGGGAGGAAATGGAGGTATTGGGAATGACAGCTAAAGAGTACAGGGTGTGTTTCTGAGGTAATGAAAATGTTATAAAATTGACTGTGGTAATGTACACTTTATTTTTTAAATTCAATTGATTTAAACTAAAAACAAAAAACAAAAACATTTCACCCATTTCTCCCACCCTCACCCCCACCTCTGAAAACCACCAATCTGCTCACTATGAGCTTCATTTTATATGTATATGTATATACACACACACACATACATATATATAGAGATTCTACATATAAGAGAGATCATACAGTATTTGTCTTTCTCTATCTGACTTATTTCACTTAGCATGATGCCCTTTGAGGTCCATCCATGTCCCAAATGGCAGGATTTCATTCTTTTTTATGGCTGAATAATATTCCATTGTACGTATGTATGCATGTATGTATATAAATACACACACACACACACATATATATATACACCACAATTTCTTTAAATGAGTAAACTGTATGGTATGTGAATTACCTCAAGAAGGCTGTAACAAAAACAAGAAAAATTACTTAAAAAAATCAACTTGCTTACCCTATATTCCATGCAAGCTACCACCCCATTTTCTCTATTACCCTTTAGAGAAAAATCCCTGGGGAAAATTGCCAGAAAGGGCGATTAAAAATATGGGGGGGAGAGAGAATAAATCCTGAGGTGTTATATTAGAACTGGAGGTATTAGTGTGAACTGTGTGTGTTGTCTGTGTGTGTGCGTTCCCAACTCCTATTTCCCTAGTCTGTCCGCTGTGAAGGCTTAGGAGCACAACACACTGAGCTCTCCACAGAGGAAAGAATGGCCATAAATACAATCAAATTTATGCTTTGTAAAAAGTTTTGCTCTCTTGAAGACATTCACTTTAGAAGGTACAAATGTTCAAAATTATTTTTTATCGGTATGGATAAACATCTTTTGAAAAATCTTAAACATAACATACTAAGCCACTTAGGGTAGATACAACAATTGCAAGTAGCCAAAAACCAGAAGAAGTCAATTCTAATAAATAATACAAATTATCAACCTGCATAATAGCAATTTGAGTCAAAACATATTCCACAGAAAATATGAAGCCAACTATTATTCTGGGACTATTGTTTTCTATTAAGAAGTTCCCTGTGTCTAAAAAACACCATAGGCATTTCAAATACTCACTTCTAATTCTACTGAAAGATCCCAGAGACATATTTGTCCATCATGGCATCCAGTTACAATTGTGGTCCCATCGTCTGTTAAAAGTACTGCTGAGATGCAATGTGTTGGTGCTTTGCGACCCCAAAGAACAATGGGTAGGACAAGGCTGTTTCCCGCCATTGTGTTTTCAAACCTGGAAATGTTGTAAGAATAATGTCAAATATTACAGTATTTCCTTCTAAAACATACATTTGTATTATGAATCCAAGTTGAACTTCCTGAGTGCCAAAAATTCTCCCAAATATTATATATATGACACACATATGAAAATATATAAAATGTCATTTTATATATATAAAATCTAATTAAAATCTTAGTTAATTCTCACAATAAATCATACAGCAAGTACTGTAGTCATGCCTCTTTCACAGATAAAGACATTGAGTCAGAAAGAATCACAAGGTGAAAAGCAAAGTAATGGAGCCCAAATCAAAACCCAGGAGGTCTGACTTCAGAACCTAAGATGTTATTAATCAATGACAAGTAAGGTCTATAAATTTGTTAGGTCTCCAAAACAGTAACAGATGCCAATGTCCAAGAAAAATTCAGTATGGTTTCATGGTGTGCTAAACATTAAAAAGAGTATGTTCAGTGGGAAACTCATTCAACTGTATTTACTATAAATGTATTATGTATCAAGATCATAAATGTCTTTTATTGTAAATTCTGCAACTTGAGGGAAAAAGAGTTCTCTTTAAGTGTATATGGGAGTACAGAAGAGCACAAATACAAGGAATTATTCCTTCGTATGGCAAAAATCAAGATCTAGTTGGTGAAACCAGATTTAAGTGTTATGAACTGTGTGGCTAAAAACTAAATACTAGTTCAGAGAAGTTAAAGAGAAATGAAGACTGGAATAATCAAAGAGGGCTCCACAGAAGACAGAAGACTGCCAGATCTTATGAGACTAGGGGGTTACCTATAGGCGTGACAAATGGTCAATCAGAAATGGTCATCGCAGTGATTTTTTCTGCCCCAAATTTTTAAATGACAACAAATGATATATGTATAACTATAGACTCTTTAGAATGCTAAGACTGTTCCATAAAATTTTCAGAAACACTTAAAGGAATAACCATTTTGTATGAGGAAAACTAGTTTGATAGCCATGGTCTTATTGCTAGCTGCTTCCAGCAAGACTCTTCTTTAAACCACTACCTAGGGGTGCCTGGGTGGCTCAGTGGTTAAGTGTCTGCCTTCGGCTCAGGGCGTGATCCCAGCGTTCTGGGATCGAGCCCCACATCAGGCTCCTCCACTGGGAGCCTGCTTCTTCCTCTACCACTTCCCCTGCTTGTGTTTCCTCTCTTGCTGGCTGGCTCTCTCTCTGTCAAATAAATAAATAAAATCTTTTAAAAAAAAAAAAAAAACCACTACCTACACTTTTTAAAAAACAAAATAAAAATAAAAAATAAAAATAAAATCACTTTTAAAGAATAGTCACTGGATGGGTTGCCTGGGTTGCTCAGAGAGTTAAGCCTCCCACTCTTGATTTCGGCTCGGGTCATGATCTCAGGCTCCTGGGATCGAGCCCTGCATTGGGGTCCACCGTGGAGCCTGCTTAAGAGTCTCTCTCTCTCCCTCTCCCTCTGCCCCTTCCCTCCCTCATGTACTTACACACACACACACTCTCTCTCTCTCTCAAAAAAAAAAAAAAGTCACTGGAAAGAAAATGAGGCAAGTAAAAAAATCTAAAAATCAGTATTACTTAGCTCTTTTATTTTTTATTAGAATATGTGATTTTCATCAGTTTGTGTCTCCCAAAACTTCACCTTTTTGCTACTAGTAAAAGGTATGTATTTAAGGAAAAAATTCCAAGTTCACTTTCTATTAATAAAACCTTATATATATCATGTTCACCATTTCATAGGCTACCACAACACAATTATCTCAATTTCTTTTTTGCATATTTCTATTTGATACTAGAAAATGAGACAAAGCACTGAACTAATTTTAATAAATCTGGTACAGCATGTTCCTGGCTGAAAAACATACCCAACAATGCCTTTCTCAAAAAGGGAATCTGGAAGGAGTTCATTTTTCCATGGTGACAACATTCGGTATTAAATTATATCACCCAAAGAGTTCTCCCAATTAAATAAGCTCACAGCATTGAAGACAATATGGTGAAATCTCAAAAGAACACCATTTCTCCCGATATTTGAGGACTCATATTCAATGCATGCTGTTTTGCTTAAAGAAAATGCAAATATAGAGATTCAGGACTGAGGAATATGTGTGCTATGGGGAGATGGGCCTGCTCTGATGCAACAGGAATGAACATTCTGATATTCAAGTAACAAGGCAACTCAAGGAAACCTAGAAAAATAATGCATTTCATAGCCCTTAAAACAAGTGAAAATAATCATCCATAACATGACAAAGGTATATAATACATCAGAAAGCACATCAATCTCTAACTCAACTTCTCCAGAAGCTAAATAATTACAAGGGTTTAGAAAAAAACAAATCCCCCACATCCTCCCAAAAATCAAGAACTAACAGTCAACCAGAATCTTAGAGGAATTCTCATTAAGGGCAATGAATGATTTTCATAAAGAACCGTATTAGTAATATTCCATTGTATATATGGACCTCATCTTCTTTATCCATTCGTCAGCCATCAGAAAGGATGATTACCCAACATTTGCATAAACATGGATGGAACTGGAACAGATTGTGCTAAGTGAAATAAACCAAGCAGAGAAAGACAATTATCATATGGTTTCACTTATTTGTGGAACATAAGGAATAGCAGGGAGGACATTAGGAGAAGGAAGGGAAAAATGAAGGGGGGTTAAACAGAGGGGGAGATGAACCACGAGACTATGGACTCCGGGAAACAAACAGGGTTTTAGAGGGGAGGAGGGGTGGGGGTCAGCCCAGTGATGGGTATCAAGGAGGGCACATATTGCATGGAGCACTGGGTGTTATACACAAACAATGAATCATGGAACACTACATGAAAAACTAATGATGTACTGTATGGTGACTAACATAACATTAAAAAAAAAAAACAAAACTGTATTCGTTTCCTAGGGTTGCCATGACCACAAACTGAATAGCTTAAACAACAGAATGTATTGTCTCACAGTTCTTGAGGCTAAAAATCTGAAATCAAATGTAGGTAGGGTTGGCTGTGAAGTGAAGGATCTACTCCAGGCCCCTCTCCTTGCTTGTAGAAGGCCATCTTCATGCTCACATGGCATTCTTCCTGTGTCCACATCTGTCTCTGCACATCTGTCTCCAAATTTCCCCTTTTTAATACGGACATCAGTCATACTAGATTAGGACCCACCCAGATGACCTCATTTTAACTTGATTACCTCCATAAAAACCCTACCTATGTCCAAATGAGGTCACATTCTGAGGTACTGGAAGTAAGAATTTCAACGTATGAATTTTAGGGGAACACAATTCGGCCGATAACAGGGATATATCCTTTTAAAAGAACATAACCTGGGGGGTCTGGGTGGCTCAGTCAGTTAAGCATCTGCCTTTGGCTCAGATCATGATCCTGGGATCCAGGAGTCAGGTCATAATCCTGGGACCCTGGGACGCAGCCCCACGTCGGGCTCCCTGCTCAGCAGTGAGTTTGTCTCTCCCTGTCCCTCTGCCCGCCCCCAGTTTGAGTGCGCATGCTCTCACTCGCTCTCTCTCAAATAAAATCTTTCAAAAAAATAAAAGAACATAACCTAAAATTAATTAATTATCCAAAAAGCAATTCTCCCTCAGGAAATAAAGGTAAAGAACTTCACTATATCTCTTCCAGAAGATACTACATCAGCTAGTTAACTGCTTATCTGAAGAATAAGTAAGAAGTTCTGTCTAACAAAGGTGAGCAGTTACCATCTTATGTCTTATGTTGGGGGCGGGGGTGGCGGGACCAGATTCCAAAATTCACTGCTATATTTCAAAGGAAATTAGACAGTAAGAACTAACCTGTCCTGATGTGTGTGTGTATGTATGTATGTAGGTATATATATATATATACCCCCTTGTCATAGGCCCTTAAGTTATGCCCAATGCTATTTCTTGGCTGGTATATTAAAAGATCTAAATAGAAAGGACCTGTAATTTTTATTGTGCTTTGTTTTTTCAGATTTTATTTATTTGAAAGAGAGAGTGAGTGAGATGGGGAGCAGCAGTGGGAGAAGCAGGCTCCCCGCCGAGCCCAACATGGGGCTCAATTCCAGGACCCTGAGATCATGACCCATGTGAAGGCAGACACTTAACTGACTAAGCCACCCAGGCACCCCTAGAAAGTACCTGTTAAATGAAATATTTAAAAGGTAAATAATCATAAAGACTACCTGAAATGAAACATGAAACTGTAGTGGGAATCATAATCAGTAGCTGCTATTGAGGTCTTGCTATTGGGATTAGGGTGGTTCCAATCAAATATAGAATAAACAGAAACAACTTCTAAATAAATAATAATTAACTAAAAGGGCTTGGTGACCAACCGGAAGATGGTATTGAAAAAAACTAGGTGAGTACAATTTCAGATCATGGCTGGAGCAGTGATGGGGGGGTGGAGGGAGGACAAGTCTTATTTATAGGACTTGTGGAGAAGTCGATTTGTGCTCCTGGGTCTTAGAACACACTTCATATTAAAACCTCCTACATACAAGGGTATTAAATCAAAGTTGGGGGGAGACTATGGAGAAATGGGTTTGGAGGAATGTTCAAAAGTTAGAGGCAGAGAAGATCGTTAAGTGCATTTTGACACTGGCTCTGCTATCTCTTGTCAGACATGGAGACATCCTTACTGATGCTGCGTTAGTTCAAAAAATAATAAGAGGGCTGAGACTTTACAACACTTCCCTAACCCTACACAAGGCTTTTTGTTATATAGGAATAATAAACTTCTACTAGTTTAAGGCCACAATTTTTAAGTTTTGTTACACATAAATATATGATCTTCCTCATTGCACACTCAGATACACTAACACCCCCAAGTTTATAAGAATAACATCCATGGCAGACATGATGTGGTAAGAAGAATGACAAACAATTGCATAAAGAAAAAATGTTAAGACCCTTACAAAGTAACGTGTGGCTTTGTTGGAGGTGAGAAGAGGACAAGGAAACAAATACAACCATCACCCTGTAGCCAAACCCCTTCACACACCAGAAGATAATTAAAATTCATCATTAGCTGACCAATATGTGAAAGACGAACTTAGATGGTTTAGATAGGTCACTGTATGATGTATGTATATTTCAGTTCTTATACAAAGTCCAATATATAAAAGCTAGTCCTGCTGAATTTATAAGAGAATTCAAGAAATTTCCACACCAAAAGAACACATCAATACTATCTTTCAGCACTGAAGTGTGCTAGTTCTTACTTTAAGATTCCTTTAGATAGTCTAGGTCCTCTTAACTTCCATACAAATTGAAAAATCAGCTTGTAAATGTCTGCAGGAAGGCCTGACAAGATTATGCCTAGAGCTGCATCAAATTCATGTATCAATTTGGGGAGCATTGACTCCTCTAGTTTCAATGAAATATTACTAATGCAAAAGTGTATCCTAAAAGCAATCTTACTTGCGGCACCTGGGTGGCTCAGTAGGTTAAGAATTTGCCTTTGGCTCAGGTCATGATCCCAGGGTCCTGGGACAGAGCCCCGAGTTGGGCTCCTTGCTCAGTGGGGAGTGTGCTTCCCCCCTCTCCCTCTGCCCCTCACCTCGACTTGTGCTCTCTTGCTCTCTCTCTTGCTCAAATAAATAAATAAAATCATTTTTAAAATAAATAAAGGTAATCTTACTTCTTAAAGGGATATAATATCAAAGTAGCACATGTAGCTAGCTTCTTAATGAGATTTCACCACTCTTATTTCTCAATATAAATGAATGTAACCTGGTCCAACATGGTTAATCAAATGAGAATATCAAACAGAAATCAAATAATTTTGTGGCTTTCTCCTGAAAGGTTCTGAATTCTTCCTAACACTTGTTTGAGAGAGTAACACTTTTCTTCTAGAAAACAGAAAGTTTAATAGAGAAACTGATGGTTACTAGATGGAGGTGGATGGGGAGATGGGTGAAATAGGTGATGGGAATCAAGGAGTGTACTTGTGATGAGACCAGGTAGTGTATGGAAGTGTTGAATACTGTACACCTGAAACTAATATTACACTGTATGTTAACTAACTGGAATTTAAATAAAAACTTTAAAAAAATAAAATGAATTACATGGAAGAAAGAACAAAAAAAAAGTTTTTCTCCTCAAAAATACTAACATATCTACTCACCAGTGACAAGGAAGAAATACTGAGTTGTGTGTACTATACACACATATATAAATAAAATTAATGCCATATATGCTAAATTGAACATGTACCTAATGTATGAACACTTTTAATTTTGAAAAGCTTTTTTGGGGTACAGTAACATGTTCTCCATTGAAACAAATTATTCTTGGAACATAGATAATATTAATCTTTCTTAAGACTTACAATTCCCTTTAACATACACAATAAACACATTCTATTCATGACAATTTGAGAGACTATAAGATTCTAACTTGACTTTCTGAATCAAAGAAAAGACATATTACTTTTAGTACTTATTTTGACCTAGATACAGTTCAATAAGTGTTAATTCCTTAAAACCTAGAAATCTGGTTATGGTGTAATAATTAACAGGAATTTCTTGGAACACCTACTGAAGAAACTATCATTATAAAGCAACAATCTTGGGGCACCTGGGTGGCTCAGTTGGTTGAGCATCAACTCTTGGTTTCAACTCAGGTCATGATCTTGTGGATCATGTGATCCAGCCCCACATCGGGCTCCCCATTCAGCGGGAAGTCTCCTTGAAGATTCTCTCTCTGCCCCTCTCCTTGCTCTCTCGTGCACATGTATACACGCTCTCTCAAATAAATAAATAAGTCTTTAGAAAAAATAAAATAAAGAAACGTGATCTATAAGATGCTTTCTATAATTCAGTTACTGGTATTTATTTAATAACCTGGGCTATTTTAGAGACTAATTCATTTACCTTAAACTAAGACAGACAGCCTTTCCTTCCATGGTACTTGTCGTTAATGGATGTCTTGTGAATTACCTAAAATTTCACATAATCCTTAATCACTATGCCATAGACCTTTGGGATTTCAACAAATTTTTTTTCCCTCTCATGCTTTTTGGTGTAATAAAGTCTTCTACATTTATTTGACCCTATACACCATGTGAATATATAGCTTGGATGAAAGGAGAAGAAAGAAAGAAATCAAACAAAGGAATGGGATGAGGAATCTTTAGTTCATTATATGAACATTATATGTGTGAACATTCTTAGTACAAGGAAATATATACAGGAAAAAATGATAATCTCAGTCCATCAAAATTATAAATGCTTCAAAACATTTTTTTCTAATGTCTTAAAAATCGAATAAAAGTGAAATTTTAGAAAAACCACCAAAAGCACTAATGAAATAATGTGAAATAAAGGATACCATGGCTTATGATATTAGAATATCACAGTCAAATACCTCTAAGAAGAATTAACCGAGACTACCACTTGGTAACCAAGTCTAAGCGACTAAAACAAAAAATGGGCAAATCAGCCAGGACCTAACCATATAATTAAGTAAGACACAGGAATCTAAGTTTGAATTTCTTCAAACTGAGTAACAAATAAGCCAAGACATTCTAAGTTGGCACTGCACGGGAGTTAAGAGGAATATAAATACAGAGTATGCAGTTTTCCAACCATCATCATTCAACTGCTCTATTAATTAGCTAATAATCCATCCTTGTTTACAACATTATCACCTAGTTTATGAAGGAAATTAAATATATTCCAAAAAAGCTTTAGATTACATGGGAATGAAACAAGTCCTGGAACAGGATTGAGATTTTAAAAATTCATATTTTCATGGAAAAAGCCCAAAGCAAAAGTGATTGAACAAATTATTAATCTGACATAGCATTAATTTTAATAGAAACTCTGAAGAAAATTATCTTACTAACTCTCCAAAATATTGTGTACAATATATTCATATTTTGCCACTAATATATCAAGGAAAAATGCTAGCTTTCAAATTATAAATAGATATGGTCTAAGACTAGATGCTTCTAGAATCAGAAGAATACTAGGAACATTCAATTTTCATTCATGTTTGTATCAAAATCTGGCTTAAAATTAAATTGAGAGGCTGGCTATTAAATAAAAATTTTTAACTGATCAAGCTTCACAGTCAAATATCAGGAGTTGTAGATCCTACTTCCCATTTTGCCACTAATCATGCAGTCTTTGATCATACCATTTCTAAGGCTTAGTTTTCTCCTCGAGTTATTTATAAAACTAATTTTGAATCCTTTTGAAGTCAAAAAAATCAAATCATGAAGAGCAGGGATCTTAATGTTTACTTCTAGGTCATCTCTTTTGGTTGTTTTAATTTCATATATTTCTCTATTTCACTGAATCTCCTCTATTTCTCCGTTCTGTATAGAAATAAAACTGTACTTCAGTCAACAACAACAATAAAAATAATCATAATTGAAAGAACACTGAACTTACAATCAGAACTGTATTCAAATCCTGGCTCTTCTGTGGAATCTTGAAAAAGTTACCCGTTTAGGTCTTGGACTCCCCATCTGCAAAAGATGGACAATAATACCCTCTTTTAAGAAAGCTGTCCTAATGATCGAGAGAACACGTAATGATCGAGACATACATGTGATGCAACTAGTGAAATACCTACCACATGGCAGATGCTCAGTAAACATTAATTTTTTAAAAACACAGATTTTGCTACTTCTTCACATTTTGCTTCCACATCCACTAGTTTCTTCCAGCACTGCCGTTTCATGTTTAATAAAGTTGGATTTTTAATAAGGTTATGATCTTTCAATGACTTTCTGCTATAACAGAAGAGAACTACTGTGTATGCTTCTATTACCTGCAAATATGACAATTCAGTTCTGCATGACTTTATTAGAAGTAATGCTACAGACTCCTACGTGATAGTAAAGCAGGTTTCAAATTAAATTCTGTCTCATAATAACAATAATTAGTATACATTTTAGAGCAGCATTTCCCAAGTTTTCATTTTGTGCCAATAGCACGGCATTACAGTAGTAGATAAAATGGGCACAATTCAACTATCCAATGGGGCTTACACACATGCAAGCAAATATTTACCACAGAGTGTGATACAGGAGAAATCTCATAGACCTACAGAGACACGGAAGAGATATCCTAACCTACACTTGAATGGATCCAGGAAGGATTCTTGGAAGAAATAATGGTGAGAATGAGCAGGAATTAACCCAGGAAGAAGCTCAAGGAATCACATGTTCTAAATCCCATAGGTAAGAGAGTTCAATTCTTTCTCAACAGTGAAAACAGTAGAGTTGGCATTCAGAGCACAAAGGCCAAATGACGAGACAAGAAACAACAGGTTGATATGCACCAATCATACAGGACTTGATAAGCTATCTAAAGGAATTTAGAGTTTAACCTGACAACAATAGGAAATAGGTCAAGTGTTTTAACTCTGAATTTGCTTTACGGAAAGATCATTCTAGCTGCAATACAATGGCTAGAGATAAAGCTGGGTTTGCAGACTAGTGGGGCTACCGCAGTACTGCTGGTAAGAAATGACGGTACTGAAATTTATCACAATCTCTCATTACTTATTTCTGCACTTTTTGTTTAATGAACAAATGACAACTACTCTGCCCTGCTACTCTTTATGCTCGTGTTCCCTAAGATCAAGAACCACATCTGTGTATTCACATACTGCTTAGCATAGTATCTGCCATATAGGGGGTCTTTAATAAATATATGATGCAAGGTAGCAGTCGTGAGAACAGCAATAATAAGATGAATATGAGAGTTCTCTTAGAGATACAATAGATAGGACTTGGTGTTCAGCACATTAACTTGATAAAGATACAACATGAATTTTGATATAGGTTTTACACAAAGGTACTATGAGGACATGAGAAAAGAAAAAGCATTTTGAAATATTAAAAGTCCTCTACATAAAGGATAGGTACTATTAGTATGATTCAGATGCCCAGTGAAGTCATCAATAAATTCGGATTCTAATACATGAGACAAATTACTCTACATTTACCCAGAATTTACTAACTATAGGTTTTGAGAAGGGTGAAGATATTATAAGGTTTCACATTAGTCTTGAGCAGGATCAGACTAAAGAGACTTAGTGGTCCCATAAGTAGATCTCTAAATAGAGAAGCGACATGCTAAAACTCGGCGACATAGTGTAAAGTTCAGATTAACATGGAGAAAACACTACAGACAGGGAAACAAATATGATGCTACTACAACGAGCCTGGGTGCACAGAGATAAGAAGCTTAGCTAAAATTAGGAGTTTTGAAAGAAAAAGGAAATACAAGACAATAAAGAAAAACAGTAAATCATGGGGTTTGACGCAATGTGTAAGGCCAAAGGCAAGACAAAGACATGTGACTATCACTTTCTAAGCAGAGTGAGATGGAAAGAGGGAGGAAGCAAGCATGGGGGGAGGAAGAGAAGTGATAACATAAATAAGGCAAAAGGGGAACAGATGCATCATTTGGTCTCAGAGAAATTAGAACTCAGAAAACATTTTCATTAAATGGCAGTAGACAATTCAACAGAAAGTGTTCCACAAGAGTGGCAAAAACGCCATCACCCTTTGCTTGCATCCATAAATCAAGTCACTGCAAGTTGATGAAATGTGAGTCTACCTACCATGGCTTTGCTTGTTTTTGACATTTCAGCTATTGCAAAAGACAGCCTTTTATAATTGACAAAAAAATAAAAAATAAACTGGCTTCCTAATTTAAAAATGAAAAGAATATACCCCATTTACCATCTAACAGTTTTTGTTTTGGTGGATATTTAGGTCCATTGGCAATTCTCTCAAAATCATATGGCAAACTGATCTCAGAGCTCAGAGGCATATACATACCTCCTGATTCTTAATGCAATAAAAATACTCTGCACTATTTTTTTTTCTTTTTAAGTAGTTCTATGTCCAACATGAGACTTGAACTCAACCCTGAGATCAAGAGTTGCATGCTCTATCTACTGAGACAGCCAGGCTCCCCTACTCTTCACTATTCTGTAGTATCTTCATTTACTGCAAACTTCCATATACCAGAAAACATCATTCTCCAGTCAACCTGGTTAATCAATATGTTTTACTAAATCAGGTTACTCAAAGGTAAGTAGAACTCTAGTATTCATGCATAAAATGATAATGATGTCTGGGCTCAGCAGCACATGGGGGAGGGAAGGAGGAAACAGGGCGTAAGAGATATCTAAAGGGATGAAGGTGAAACAGGATCATTAAGTGTGAGGGATGGTCTTTATCCATACCCTCCTTCAGGAATTAAGGACTTACAACCCAGCTGCGTTGTCTGCCCCCACCAAGGACTGCCCTAGCCAAAGGGAAATGCTTTGCCCAAACTCTTCTCCCCTTCCCATAGGACAACCCATATCCAGTGACTGATCAGCTCAAGGATATAAAAACCAGGCCCCCTCATATCAATTCAAGATAGCCCTAAAGGGTCATTCTATCTTCAGAATTCCCCTCACCCTCCAGGGTCAACTGAGATTCCACTAAGATTTATCACAACTCCACTTCTCCCTTTGGCAGAACCCACTTCCCCACCCCCTGCCCAAACCTCCACCCCCATGTTTTGGTGGGGGTTTTTTGGTGGGTTTTTGTTGTTGTTGTTGTTTTGGAGAGAGAGGGAGAACACGAGTGTGAGCTGGGGGAAGTGATGAGGGGAGGAGGAAATCTCAAGCAGACTCCCCACTGAGCACTGAGCCTGAGATCATGACCTGAGCCGAAATCTAGAGTTGGAAGTTTAACTAACTGAGCCACCCACACACCCCTCCCAGGATACTGATACTAAGAGCACTCCCTAATAAACCTGAGTGCCAATCTCCATCTCCAAGTCTGCTCACCAGAGAATCCAGGCTGTAAAAATAAGTGGTGAAGCTCTTTAGCACAAGAGTGTTCACTACATTATTCTATTCATATGTATTTAAAATTTTCTCTAATTTTTAAAGGGTACATAGAAAAAACTTTAATGTCCATCAATCAGGGATTACATAAATTATGATAGAGCCTTACCATAGAACACTGCAGTGTGAGATATGAAATAATCTTCAAAATATATAGTGGGAGATAAAGGTTCAGTGCAGTATGTAAAATATACTCCCACTGTGGGCTCCAAAAGGAGGATATATGTGTATATATATACATCTATACATGCATAAGTACGTACACATACAATATTCAGAATAATTCTTTAATGATACCAGGCCAAAAACACAAAAACAAAGACAAAACACACAATAATGACGGCTACCTATAAAGAAGGAAATTAAGAAGTAAGAGACTAGATTGAGTGGGAATCCTAATTCTGAAGATAAATCATTGGTCTTAAGGTTTCCCTCCCACCTTTGGATTCTTCACTGTATTCCAAAATGTAATTTAATGAAGAAAGAAAATGGCTTTGACTCACCAGGTTTTGTTTTAAAGATGTACACGTACACACACAGCGTTTCCAAAAAATGTTTAACAAGAATTTATCTGTAACCTATAATCTTTCAAATGCTAGTTCTCTGCTGTGAGCGCTGTCCCAAACCCCATGATTCACTACTTCTGCAAACATGTTTTCACTACATGTTCTACATACAGGTGCATAACACTTAGCCTTGTGTGTAGTTATTTGCTTAGAAATATGATGTTCCATTACAATCTGTGTTCCTCAAGGGTAAAACCAGATCATCTATGTAAACCTACCACTTTTGTTATTTAATCATTATCAAGCAAACTGCATTCTACTGGGATTTGCGGTAGCTCACCAACACCTAGAATAGTAATTGACTTCCAGTAGTGGTCAATATGTATCTACTGAATGAATAAACAGAGAATAACAATAACTAGCATTTACTAAGCTCTCACTGTGTGCCAAGCAAGAGAAGAGCTTTTTTTTTTTTTTTTTTTTTTTGCTAAATCTAACTCCTTCTGGACTCTTTCAAGAATCTTACTCCCTTAATTATCCTCCTCCAGTCGACCATTTTAATCTCTACTAAGTTAGCCTTCATCCTTCAAACATGTTCACATGTCCTTTTTGTTCAAAACACCTTCCCTTGTTACTGGCCCCTGGTCATAAATCCAGTTCTCTCTGACATTCTAATTATGATTGACATTTTGAACCCTTGGTCTTTGACTCCCTGTTTCCATTTCCTTATTCCAAAGGCCTCATGTAATTGAGTTCTATCTTCAAACAAGATCTAGGGATCCCAAGATCTCCCTCCACATGAAGAGACCAACGATTTCTCTAACATGAGACTCCAGGACAGAACTCTCCAGTACTAACAGATAGAAGAGATGCCTTGGAGAGACCTGAGAAAAGAGAGAATGCTTTGACATTAATGGACTGTTGACACCTATTCTTTCCATTCTTTCTAAATCCAACCATCTTACTCAGTCCTTAACAGTCTAATAAGGCTGCTAGTTTGACATGGCTGAGCACTTGCTAATCCTTAACCCTCTCCTTTTGGTTTCTGGTTCAGTTCTCTCACAATGATCCTCTTCCTATTTTTTCAGCTTTCTTCTGCCTAGATACATGAGGGCCCAGAAAGCCGAAGAAAAATTCACGGAACAAGGGAAGATTTTTCATCCCTGTTTTTCCTCAGATTTAGACTACTTAATTTGGTTATTCTTTTAATAAAAATTAGGATGAAATTTACTTTTCCCCTTATGACTCTCCCCAACTTTTTATTATGAAAAATTTCAAATGTAAAAAAGGTTCAAAAAATAGTGTAAAGATCACTCAACAAATATGTCATATTTCCCTTGTCAATATTTATGTATGTATATACATATATATATTCTTTGTTGCTAAACCATTTGAAAATAACCTAAACACATCATGACAATTCACTACTAAATAAAACAGAGAACTTAAAAATATAGAGCATTCTCCTTCATAAACACAGTATCATTATCGCAATCCCCATTATCAACACCTCAATAATTCTCTAATAGCACTTACTATCCAGTTCACATTCAAATTATTTCAACTGTTTAAAAATGTCTTTTGTAACTTTTTTTAAACCAGTAAATACTCAGGTTGTACGCACTGAATTTGGTTATGTCTCTTTAGTCTTTAGTTCTAGGACAGTCCCAACCTCCTTTTTTTTCATATTAACTTTAAAAAACAAAACAAAATCAATTGCTTATAAAATGTTACACATTTTAGATTTGTGTGATTTTTTTCATGATGTCATTTACCTTGTTTCTCTATCTCCTGTTTTCCTGTAATCTGGAATTTGGATTTAAAGGCATCATTAGGCTCAAGTAAAACATTTTTGATGAGAATACTTTGTAAGTGGTGTTGCACACTTTTACACTACATCCACCCCAGGAAGCATGGAACATTGTCTCACACCTTTTGATTAAGGTACTGACTACCAGATATTTCCACTGTACTATTTTTTCTTCCTTTAAAGCTATCAATAACCTATAGAATGATACTCCAATAATATTCTGCAATACCCCATGTGACACTGATATCCCATGTGATTTCTAAAAGCTATAGAACAGAATATATGAAAAATCTAGTATGAGATCAATGTTAATTTCTCGACATTACTTTTTAAACTCTCAAATGCAAAAGCAAGATGTATTTCTATCCCATGAACGTAGGCATTTTCATAAGAGAATCAACATCATCTCAGTATGTGTACTTCCTATGCCTCAGGCAGGCCCCCAGAGACTCACAGACAACAACAAACTCAAATCCTCTCTCATGAGAACAGGCACACATGAACAACCCACCTTCCTATGGGGAACATGAGTAACAGGGACTATACATTAAAAAGCTGAATTAAGCTTGCCACAGATACAATAAAAGAAAGAAGAGTCTGTAAAGGTTTACTCAAATTCTCATAGAATATTCCTACATCATTTGTCAGAAGAGTGTCTTCAAGTCAAATTCACAATATGATGTGATGAAGGAAGTGATCGTTAAGATTATGAATTTTCATTGTGCTGTGCTTTTGTTACCAATTTATTGAAGACTTGGAAAAAACGGAATCAGATCATAAAGACTGTTTACTGTAATGCAGTAAGACAGCTAGGCCATAAAACACACTGAAGAAATTACTGAGCTGCTTACTCAGAACAAAAGGTTTCCGGAATTAAAGGGCTGTGAGGGACATGACCTTCTGAACACTAAGCCTGTCACTAGCTTGACAAGATCATACTTTATTATTTGAATGGCAAGAAAACAATTCCCAATGAATGTGACACTGAAGGACCACTTTTTTAAGAGAGTTCCAATATTCCGTTCCAAAAGGACATGTGCAACGAGCAGATGGCAACAGAAGACTACGCTTATTTCTTACTGCAAAACAGCCCTGAGTGCAGGAGAATCAGGTTTTGAAGAACTGTAGAGCTATCTGGTCAAAAAATATATCACCATTTTTAAAATGATTCATAGATTTTGAGGCATGAGTCATGTTCTAAATTTCTACAGCTGCAATCAGGATGTCTGAAGTTAACTTATGCTCTATCACCAAACTGCTTCAGTTTCAAGAGTTACTGATTAAGCTAAAAGCAAACTATGCCCATCAAGCCCCTACATTTTAGGGAAAACAGGCCCCATTTGGTAGAACCAACTTCGACCCACTCACCTCTAATCTCATCTGCATCTCCAATTATTCCTACTTGTTTCCCTCACTTTGCCATCAAACCTAAATTAAGCACTGAAGTTTCTCATTGCTCATAAATTAAACTACCCAGAAGTAGAAACAAACATGCTTTCCCAAACTGGAAGTTGAACTTTCACAGTATTCTGGGGATCAATAAGGTATGCTGGGTAAGTACAAAGATTTGACAGTCATACTGACTAGGCACTAATCCAGGTCCTCCATTTACTAGCTGCAAATCTTAAGGAAATATGTAACCTCTTTCCAAGTCAGGATGTCCTCATCTGTCCAACATTACCCTTCTTAGAGACTACAGAAAAATGTTCTGCCTGTCACAAAACTGCTCTTGACAATGACCTTTCCATTACTACATCCAATGTCAGGTGCTAATCCTCATCTTTCCTGACCTACCAGCAGCATTTGGCATAGTTCATAATTCCTCTTCCTTGAAACACTTCTCTTGCCCTCCGGGTCTTCACACTTCCCTGATATATCTCTTGCTTTAGTCTCCATTTTTCCTCATTGTTGACCTTTAAATGTTGGCATACCAAGAGCTCAGTCCTTGGACTTCTTTTCTGGCAACACTCTTTCCCTTCCTTTCTCCCTCCTTCAGTGATTTCACCAAGGCTCACAGCTTAAATACCAATTACATGTTGACAATCCCCAATTACAGCTTAGGGCTCTCTTCTGACTCCAAAGTGACCTATCCAGCTTCCTAATCAGTATGTCCCTCCAGATAGCTAATTAGCTTCTCAAACTTGACCTGTTCAAAAGTGAGTCCCTGGTCTTCTTCCCCATACCTGCCCCTCCCACAATCTTCACCATCTTGGTTAATAGCAACTCCATTTTTAAAGCTTCATAGGCCCAAATCCCAGAATCATCTTTGATTCTTCTCTCACACACATGCCACATCCCAATCCATTAGAAAACTCTCCTGGCAATACCTTCAAAGAGTACTATATCCAGAACCCACAGACTCCTCTATGCCTTTACTACCACGAGCCCATTCTAGATTGCCAGCAACTCCCACCATGGATGATACAATAGCTTCTTAACTGTCTGCTTCCAGCCTTGCCCCCTTACAATCTCAACAGAGCATGCAAAATGACACTATTAAAAAAAAATCACATCATATCACAAAGCTACTCCGAATTCCTCCTGTGACTTCCTGTCTCACCAAGAGGAAAAGCCAAACTATACAACTGCCCATCCTACACGAGTGAGGCTGTTGTTCTCTCCCTCGCTCTCTCTTGATCCACTCTGCTTCTTGGTTTTCTTCATCAGGCAGGATCTTATCTCAGAAGTGCCTCCCAGGTCTTCATGGTACACTCCCTCACCCCCTTCAGGTCTCTGCTAGACTGTCATCTTCTCAGGGATGCCTTTCCTGACCAACATAAATTGTAAAATCCACCATCCCCACAGTATTTTATTGTATTTCTCCAAAGCACTTACAATCTTTTAACATACCAAACATTTTGCTTATTTGTCATCTGGCTTTCCCACTATAACATAAGCTCCATGAAAGTGATGGTTTATGTTTATTGTTCTATACTGTATTTCCAGTGCCTAGAATTTCTGCCACTTAGCAGGCACCCAAATATTTGTTGAATAAATGAACAAAGTACTGAATAAAGTATGTTTGTTTTGGTTTTCTAAAAAGTTGCAAATTAAAATCCATCTTGATTTTACATGCTTCAGATCACAAAGGAGTTATCATTAGTTTTTCTATAACAATGTCAGTAATTAATATAAGTCTCCCTAACCAAATCCCTAACACACTAATTGTTTTTCACCAGCTGCAAGTTGTTCCTATATTGTAGCCTCTTTTATTCTACCTGTGACACATATGAAGCCAGACATACGGTAGGACCTATGCAGCTAATTAGCTGACTTGGTTTACTTTAATCACTACTATACTCACAAAGGCCTGTTAATGAGTCACAAAACTGTTTCTCAAACTAAGTAAAGTGATATTTTATTAGTGTGAACTTTTCACTCCCCCTAACAGTGGTTTTTATTGTTTGTTTGTATTTGAAATGTTTAGAGGAAAGAAGAGCCCTTAAGGGAGACAGCCAAATAAATAACTTGAATGTGAGAACAGAAGGTAACTGGCACACTCTTATCAATCTGTTATCACTGACATATATTAACTACCAACATTCAGAGAGAAATATGTATGTGCAAAACACTAGTAAAATACCTTGAGTGAGTTTGAAAGGTCATAAGTTATAACTGCTAAGCTGAATGGAAGACAGTGGTTTAAAAAGCCATGTATTTCCAGTAATTTTCTTTTTTTTTTTTTAAGATTTTATTTATTCATTTGACAGAGATAGAGACAGCCAGCGAGAGAGGGAACACAAGCAGGGGGAGTGGGAGAAGAAGAAGCAGGCTTCCAGAGGAGGAGCCTGATGTGGGGCTCGATCCCAGAACGCCGGGATCATGCACTCAGCTGAAGGCAGATGCTAACCAGTGAGCCACTCAGGCGCCCCTCCAGTAATTTTCTATTCTAGGAGCATAAAGAATAATCCTTGGCACTTCAGAAATTTTCTCTGCCCTGAACTACTCACTACTGCCCTAACATTATTGTTCCATCATTTTCTGACTCCCACTAACCCAAGCAACTATCAGGGGAGGGGGGGACCCTACATGTTCATTAAACATCACCAACATATTTTGGAAAAGATGCCCAATTTAAGTATTTAATGTTTCATAAATACAGTATATATGTTAATAGAAAAAAAAAGAAATTCCACTCGGACAGGACTTTCTAAATGTAGTCATGATGTAGGGCTTCTCCTTCCAACAAATTTTTTTGTGCTCTTACCGGCAAAGTAGTTTTAAGTAATCAGATGAACTACATGCATAGAGTTCAGGTTCTAAGCTGACATCATAATCATAGTATATGTAAGCAAGAACATAAGGTATCCTCTTATTGATGACAGGATTTCACTGGGCCACAGAAAAATTCTCAGTTGGTTCTGCCTATGATCAATGGCATGCATATAGCTAAGACTATGAGCTGTATAAAGTGCAACAATGAAGGGGATAAAATGGGAACAGAACCTACAAACCTCATTAACCTCATACTTTCATCATCTGTCTCAACAAACAGACAAGTGTCACAGAAAAAATGTAACAGATAAACCAGGAATAAAGTCACTACCTCGTTCCAGGCCTAACACTACAAATACTAAAATTATTTCCAGATTTATACTATGAATTTTGATCTCTGTCTAGAACACAACAAACATAAAATCAATATATGGAAATCAGTAGCATTTTCTTCTATCTCCAATAATCTACTTTAAAACAGTATCTAGGCAAAGCATTTTTTTAAACAACAACAACAACAATTCTGCTCAGTCATAAATGGAAGACCGTTCAATGTTCTTGGATAAGACGACCTAGTATTACAAAGTTGTCAATTCTCCCCCAAATAAATCCATATATTCAATGCATCCTCAATCAAAATCCTAGTTGTGTTGTTTTTAGAAACTCTAGCTCTAAAATATATAGAAAAGAGTAAAAATCCATAAAGAGCTAAACCAACTTTGAAAATGGGCAAAGAATGTAGAACTTGCCCTACCAGATACTTAACATCACTAGCCATTTGGAGGGGCAAATTAAGACCACAATGAGATATCACTACACATCTAAACAGCTAAAATAAAAATACAGTGATAATACCAAACACTGTTAAGGATGCAAAGAAACTCAATCTCTCATACATTGCTAGTGGGAACATAAAATGGTGCAGCCACTCTGCAAAGGAGTTTGGCAGTTTCTTCACAAACTAAACCTACACTTACCATACCACCCAGCAATCACCTTCCAAGGCATTTATCCCAGAAAATGTGAAACTTTGTACACACACACACACACATACACACTGTCTGAGAATGTTCACTGCACCTTTATTTGTAATACCCAAAAACTAGAAATGTCCTAGTGAATTTACACAAACTGCAGTACACATATACCATAGAATACTACTCAAATTATGCAACAATTTGGATGAATCTCAAAAATTATCTCATGCAAAATTTGGATGAATCTCAATCTCAAAAAATCATATGTTGTGTAATTTCATTTATTCAGCACTCCTGCACAGATACAATTATAGAGATGGAAAACTGATTTGTGAGCAGAGGTCAGGGATTGAAAGGAGATGGATGTGACTAAAAAGGTGTAGTGGGAAGGAGATCTTCGCGATGATGGAACAGTTCTCTATCTTGACTGCAGTGATGGTCACAGATATCTACACAGGTGATAAAATGGCACTGAGCCATTTTCAGGCATTGCACCAATGTTGATTTCTGTGTTTAGCTGTTGTACTATATATAGTTGGATAAAATGTAACCATTGGGGGAAATTGGGTGATGTTATATAAAATGTAACCATTGGGGGAACCGGACCTCTCTGTACTATTTTTGCAACTTCTGTGATCTATAATTATTTCGAACACAGGCTAAAACAAAATGGGAAGAATTATTCATATAGGGAAAAAAATTAATACAAAGCCATGGTGTGAAAACCACATGGTATTATGGCAAGAGCAAACAAATAAACCAAAGAACACAATAGAGTGTTCAGAGTATGTATGAGAACTTGATATAATGAGTGTAGCATCTTATCTAAGGGGAAAGGAGAGAATGCCACTAGGAAAACTGGCACACTACATGGAAAATAAACTGAATCTCTTCCTTGTGACATATAAAAAGACTCGGGAGGCACTAAAGACCTACATTTTTCAAGAAAAACCATGAAGTTGGTAGAACATAAAATAAGAGTAACTTTATGACATAGGATTTGGGGAAAGACTTCTTAAAACCCCCAAAGCAAAAACCATAAGGCAAATTTTTAAAAATCTGATTACAACAAAATTGAAGATTTCTGTTCAATGAAGCACATCATGAAAAACATTACAGACAAATGACAGAATAGGAACAGGGATACTTAAAATATTTAAAAGACTAGCATCTAGGAAATACAAGAACTTCTGCAGATCAACAAGAAAAGGAATGAAACCTCAAAAATGAGAAAGGGATGCACAATTTTACAAAAGGGAAAACCAAAAAAATAAAATGCACATGAAGAAATGCTCAACCAAACTCCTTAGTAACAGTGAAATGTAATTTAAAATGAGATTTTACTTTGTATCAATTAAGGTGGAAAAACTAGGACACTGGATAACATTAGGCAAGAGTGGAGCTACAAAGACATAGAAACCTCCAAGAACTGCCTGCAGAAGTAGAAACCATTAGGGTTTGTTCTGAAACACAATCTAGCACTCTTTTGATAAAATATATGAATGCCCTAAGATCCAGACATCACATTCCTGGGTGTAAATCTCAAAGAAAGCATCATAGAGGTCTTGGAGTTATGTTCATTATAGAATTGTCTATAGTGGTAGAAAAATAAAGGTAAAATGGAAATCCACAAATAGGAGAGTAGATGAAAACCTGTAATGGATATACTCTCTGAAATACTGTGCAGCAGTCAGATGCAATGGACAGTGACACAAATAGATCTTTAAAATGTAGTAGGAAGAGAAAAAAAATTTCAATATACAGTATTATACAACATATGTGATATATAACATACAACATATAAAATATGCCATATCTCTAAAAATAAAAAATGTGGGCACCCAAAACAATATACATTTAGTAACACATACGAACAAAGGATACACATCACACATATTAAAATGGTTTCCCATGGGTTGATGAGCAAGAGAATGGAGTGGGAATTGGAAATAAAACACAATGAATGGAAAACAAACAAACAAACAAACAAGAGACACACCTAGAACTGCCAAAGATGATCACTGAATTGAGAAAAATTAATTCAATCCTCTTCACCTGAGGTCCAAAACAAACTTCAAGGACTCACACCTAACACAGAGCACACTACTAAAGCTAAATATTACCCGACTCTTCTCACAACAAAGGCACAAAAACTAGCCCACTACTTTTCAAGTTTTCACTGCTAACCCTGTTATATAGATAAACCACCCCACTCACTTTGCTTCAAACCAGAAGTTATACCCAAGATAAAAATAAAAGGAAATTATAAGATACAAGACTCACTACTCAAAATGTAAGTTCCCACAATGATATTCAAATAAAGCAAAGCCTAGCCCCTTTGATTTATCTAATTATCAAGATCTTTTAAAATTTAGCTATGTACAGCTAGCAATAAGAACAAGTGTATAGTCTAGTTTTAAGTAGAGCTCTGGAGTATCTTAAAAATAAAGATAGACATTTAAGCAAATAAATTCTCTATAATAATCTCTTGTTGAAATTAACAAGGCATTTACTACCTATTTACATTCTGCTTTCCCAATTTGAAATAACTAAGATCTGTTATTTTCAATGAAATCAAGGCAGTTTTGGATTCTTTGTAAATAAAGAACTTTCAATACATTATTTTTACTTTTAAACTGCTCTCCACGTCCACTGTCACAAGTAGCTTATAAAGCAAGAAAATCTGTGTTATACCAAAATTTCAAAAACTCAATTTCTTTTTTACACCCTGTGATTCTTGCCATCTTATCCATAAAGTTCTAAGCAATAAGCATCTAAAAGAGTCATAGCCTGCCTTTTTTGGCTTATGTCAAATGTTACCATGAAAGCAAGCTGTTCCTCTCACTGAATTCTAAAATCCGCAGCATCAACATTGCCAATGCTAAGATGTAACTGTACCTAACATAATTTCAAACTATAAGAACCAGCAAATTCTGCCCAGAGCCTAAGAAATTGACAAAGCACGTGAATCAAAACATAAAACGCAATTTTTGAATCAAGGGCAGGATAATGCCGGCTCCAAACATACGGCTTCAGAAGGCTGGGACGCAAAAGTAAGTAGGAGTACCAGGTATCCTTAGACCAAGTCCCTGGGCAAAGAGATGGAGGGCAGGCAGGTGGCACCTCAAAGATGAAACTCTAACAGACGTACCTTAGGCAAGGGCAAACTGGAGAGGAGTACCAATAGGTAAGGAGAGACCATGCGTACCCCAAAAGCAAGCACATTATCCGAAAGCACTGTCAATAACCACACACTCATCATCACAAACCACCTCACTGTTTAAATTGCCACTGAGGGCAGGGCGCTCCCATCTCAAAACCAAGGCCAGTGTCACCTGTAGCAAATGTCATTCACCAGGCCAAGGAACCCCAAAGACCCCTGGCAGAACCCCCGCTCCAGGCAAAGGAGCCTAGCTGTGGGCCTGACCTGCAGGCTCGGCAAAGAACAGAATTTCCATCAGCAGGGCTCGAACAGCTGGCGCGGCCCCCGGCCAGAACGGGCTGTGACCCTTGAACCCCGGCCCCCGACCTTCACTGCGGGCACGTCCCACGCTGGGGTTCCCCCTGGGATAGCTCGAAATCCCCCTCACCTGTCACAGCTTCATCTCATGCCGCGATGCTGTCCGTCCCACCACCCGCAGGCGCCCCGTCAAAGGGGGACAAGGCGAGGACGTTATGTGAGGAAGATGTGGGGAGCTCAAATCCGGGTAGGCAAACCACAACCCGAGCCCAGCCGGCGTCTCCCCGCCGAGGTTGCAAGGTGCCGTTGCCGCCGCTGCCACTGCCGCCGCTGCAGTAAATCAGCTGACACCCAACTGCCGTGACTTTCGCAGCAACTGTCGCAAAATCAGGGGGAGGGAAACGATCATCATTTCCATACTTGCCTGGTGGAGGCTGGAGCCAGAGAAGCTGGCCACGTTACCAAGGAGACCGAACGGAGGCTAGGGTGTCGCCTCTGGGCAGGAGTGCGCAGCCGCCATTTTTATTATGGGACGTTCGGTCTAGGCTGTCGTCTCGCCTCCAATGCCCACCCTGGGATGACCAAGATGGAGGGAAGAATGAAATGGCAAGTCTAGGTGTTCCCAGGATGTTGCAAGTTTACTCTTCTGCCCTGCGACTCTGTCCAGACCCTTAGAAAGTGTTAGCTCTGGAATTTGGATACTGTTTCCCTTTCACGTCGAACTTACATGTTGCCCATGACACAGAGAGCCAGAGGAGGAACTCCGCTTCGGGACTAGAGGAAGTCTGACCTTGTGAAACATTGCTGTAGAGGAGAGTGAATGAATGTACATTCTGTGTGGGCGGTAGAGCCTGGTGGAGCGTGAGATCTGCATTCAGAGAGGCTTGTATTGGGATCCTGGGGCCTCCACTGTGCACTGTTATTGTCATCTGAGGCATGATGCTGCTTCTCTTCATTCTCCTCAAGTCCCCATAAGAAATAGGCATAATAACCTAATGGTTATCTAGGAGGCTAAACGAGCTAAAAAAAATATTGATTACTTGTTATGCTTGCCCATCTGCCTCCCAAATATTTTTTGAATGAATGAATAGTAGCCAAGGGCTACGGATGCAACGCTGGTAGACAATGGTCAGTTCTGTTAAAAAGATAAGCATTCCATATCTTTGTTTTTCCTTCATAATCTCACTAACGGATTTATAGGACAAGAATTCTATTGCAGTCCTCAGAAGTAAGCTGTGTAAACGAATCACCTGGGGAAGCTGTCAAAATGAAGTTTCTGATTCAGTAGGTCCAAAGTGGGTTTCTGAGATCCTCCACTTTTAAGGAGCTCCCAGGTAATGCCCTTTGCTGCTGGTCCTTGGACTGAGTCCTGGGTAGCAAAATCCTGGTGGATGGGTCTGAAGCAGGGGATTGACTAGGGGATTAGAACAGGGCAGAAAACAACACCTTGAGACAGGATCATTTCCTTACTAATATGTCAAAAGAGACCTAAGAGTTGGTTTAGTCAAAAGGCTTCCTGTCAATTTATTATTCCTGCAAATGACAAACTTCTTCCTCCCCTTCTTTCCTGCTTAGACGGTCCTCCTCCCTGCAACACATTGCAGACCCATCAGCGTTCTGGGGGGCACACCCCCTTTTCCCTCACTAGGCCATTTAGCATCCTTTACGTCTCCAGTGTTGTTTCCTATATGCTGTTTATTTGTAGAGACCAGCTCTGCTGCCATCATGAGAAAAACTAAATCATAATGTGGACCAAGGAAGTCAATAGAACACTTGAAAATCAGCAATTCCGAATTGTCTTATACAGCAAATTGGGATTCTACGATTTTCTTCAACTTTTGACTAACTGCCTTGCAATCGCATGGGGGCAGAGGAAGAACAGGGAAATTATGTTAAATAGAAGAAATTAATTCTTTGGACAGCTGGGTTCAATATACTCGTTCACTCCATTGTGATGATGAATACATTTAAACCCTTAAGTTCATAATCCCCTTTACAATTTAGAAGAACTTTTTGGAAATAAAGGAAACACAGAGTGGTTACCATGGAATAATCTTAGGCTTTATTAAAGCTTGTTTGGTTTGTAAAGCAAATCTATAAAATATCCCTTCTAGATAAAGTTGACTTTTATTCAACAAATATTAATTGACCTTGCATGTTTCAAATACCTTCCTAGGAATACAAAGGTTAATAGGAAGATTAATGAGAAGCCTTCAGACTACTAACACTCTGGACCCTTTCTACCAAATTTACAAAACGTATTGCCGAAGTCTATATATAAATCATGCAATCTCCTGTTCCACAGGACTAAAATAAAGACTCAAATATTAATGAATAACATGCTTCTGTTTCAGAAAAACTCACACACTTTTATATGCACATATATGTTTTACATATGTAACCTTCTTGAAAATTAAGACTTGGACCTTCTTTATTTATTCTTGTCATCTAGAGGAATTATACAAAAATCTTAAAAGATTTACACAACCAAAAAAATTCAGTTCAATGTATATTTATTGAACTTTAACTGAAAGCAAAGCCAAGAAAGCAAGAATTTGGCACGTTCGGTTCTATAGAGGAAAGCAGGCTCTGCTTGAGTTGAATTGCAATCTCATTTGGAGGCTCAACTAGGGAAGAATCTGAATCTGATTCCTGTCCTTGTGGATCTCATGTCCTACGGGCCACCTATAGTTCCTTGTCACCTGAGCCTTGCCAAAGACCTTTCACATGTCACCTTACTTCTTCAAAGCAGAGCAAAGACCATCTCTCTAGTGGGTGCAAGAAAGATAGAGTTATGTAGCTATAGAAAGAGATAGGTAAATCTGCAGATAATAACCTAACGAAGGGAGTGACAACCCATCACTGGTGTCATATTCTACTGGTTAGAAGCAAGTGACAGGTTTCACATGCACTCAAGAAGAGAGGATTGTATAGAATGTGGCTCACTGGAGAATCCCTGGAGGGTGTGTCAGCCACAAAAAAATCAGTCCAGCTGCAATGCATCATGTACACTAGGTGGAAAAGACAGAGAGGCACGGAGACAAAGGAGAAGTTGTCATCATTGTTGTTTTAACCAAAAGTGTATAGTTGTTACCAGAAAAGAACCATAAACAGAAACCATGGTGTAAGGGTCAAAAATTTCAACATGCTATGTTTGAATGATATGAGCATTAAAAAAAAAAAACTTAAGTATTACCCTGTCTTTAGAATTTACTGGCAATTACCCTACAACACACCAATACTTCCTGGACTTTGTAAGTTCCAAGTTAGTTCTCCAAAAGGCAAGGAGATTTGCTCCTCCATTTTACAAATTTCTGCCTGGTGGTCTAACTGGCCTCATTATTACTGTCATTTCCAGATTGTTTTATGTGTGCTAGTATTTTTTCCTGTAGATTGTAAATCTGTGATTTGGTGTTCCCACAGGGCCTAATAGTTTGCTAATTCTGTCCCTTCCTTAGTGGACCCATTCGCCTAGAAGTCATGTCATGGTTGGGAGCTTCATGTTAGTACCAGGGGTCTTCACACTTTATTGTGTTGCCACAGAGTAGTTTAGTAAGTGTTCTCTGCATGGTTTTGTGTAATTATAATTCTTTAAGAGCTTCCCTTTGTTCTTTCTCACATGACATGAAAGTCAACTGGTGAGACTTCTCTTTTTTTCCTGTCTCATGACTTCTGCTAAATCAGACGATTTCTTCTAAGTAACAGGATGTCTTTTTCTAGAAATATCTCTATTTGCTCCATACTTACACCTTCTAGGAAAGAGTGGAGATGTTGAACTAGGGTGTGCCTGAGCTCCTCACAAATAAGGGTTTCGGGGCCCCTCAGCAAGCTAACAAGATCAGCAAGGAGAAATTAGGATAGTAAAGAAGGACGTGAGGGGTGCCTGGGTAGTGCAGTCGGTTGAACAGCTGACTCTTGGTTTTAGCTCTGGTTGTGATCTCAGGGTCCTGGGACTGAGCCCTGCATCAGGCTCTATGCTCAGCAGTCTCTTGAAACTTTCTCCCTCTCACTCTGTGCCTCCCCCCTGCGTGCGCACTCTCTCTCTCAAATAAATAAAAAAATATAAAAAGGAAGGGCATGTAACTTGTAGACCTGTCATGGGCTGTAGCAACAAAGGCTGTAGTTTGTCCTGCTAACCCCTCTCTTCTTTCTTCTGTCAGGATGAGAGGACCCCCCAGAGCTCCAGGAGAGTTGTTCCTCAATCCTGTGCCAAGAAGAGGATCCATGTGTCACAAAGTGGACCATGGAATATACAAAGATGCACTGCCCAGATTTTCCTTCCAGGAAATTCCACTTCCCAGCTCCATGGAGAGGGTTTGCTTACTGCTCCTGCTACAAGCTTCTTCGGGGTCTCCTCAGCTTTCCAGCTGGAATTACCTAGTCTTGGGGGCAGCCCTGGCAAATATCTGAGCACAGCAAAGTGAGTCATGAGCACACTCTTCTTGGGGAGTCCCCAGTGAATGGCTAGCAAGAAAATGCACCCTCCTTCTCACCGTACCACCTTTTCCCTCTTCCTCCGTTTCTACTACTGTTACTTCTGTTGCTGCTGCAGCTTTTCTGTCCATTTGAATTGTTTCAAACAAAAATTCAGAAAAAAGAAATAAAGTTTTTTTTTAAATATTTTATTTGTTTATTTGACAGAGAGAGAGATAGCCAGCGAGAGAGGGAACACAAGCAGGGGAAGTGGGAGAGGAAGAAGCAGGCTCCTAGCAGAGGAGCCTGATGTGGGGCTCGATCCCAGAATGCTGGGATCACGCCCTGAGCCGAAGGCAGACGCTTAATGACTGCGCCACCCAGGCACCCCAGAAATAAAGAAAGTTTTAATAAAAATGAGATGAGACAGGGTCACCTGGGTTGCTCAGTTGGACTTCGGCTCAGGTCATGATCCCAAAGTCCCAGGATTGAGCCCCCACATCAGGCTCCCCACTCAGCAGGGAGTCTGCTTCTTCCTCTGCCCCTCACCTTGCTCATTCTTTCTATCTCTCAAATAAATAAATATTTTTTTAAAAAACCAGATGAGACAGATATCAACCAAATGCAATGTATATACCTTATTTTGATAATGATTCAAATAAGTCATTAAATAAATTGGGGGAAAATGGAGAATTTTAACATTAAGTGGATATTTGATGATATTAAGGAAGCATTGTTAACATTTTAGGTGTGCTAATTGTATTTTGGTTATGAAGGTTATTTTTAAAGGAATCCGTATCTTCTATACATGCAGGCTAAAATACTACAGATGAAATTCTATGATGCCTGGCATTTGCTCCACAATAATCTGGGTTGGGTGGCAGGGGGACGGGGCAGTGTCTATGAGTACTTTAACTTTATTTCTATTTTCATGAAATAATACTTCTTTTACTTGTCTTAAATATAATTTGGCAAAGTGGAAAGCATCATTTATTCAACATCCAGTGGTATCGGGGCTATGCTGAGCTGGACATTCAGGTAGTACAAAAACCTGGTTCTGTGGTCAAACTGCTCACAGTCTGGCAGGGAGACAGGTACACCTATCATGAGTGCAATGCAGTATGAAAGAGGTGTGCTTTGGTACTTTCTACCAGTTAGGGGTGATCCTCCTAATTTTCTTCTGATTCTAATATTCTGAATTTTGGTGGGAAATGTTTTTACGTTGTGTAAGTAACCACTTCCTTACTGAAGAGAAGCTAACATACATTTTAGCTTCACTGAATGTCTGCGGTGCCTGGCCCTCCGAGGTACTGAGAGTATGCACGTGCTACCACTCAGAAATGGGCTGACTGATGAGCTTGTGTACGCTTGGTGTATGTGTTTGCTCAAGGGCGTGCCTGAGAGTGGGCTTTGGACACAGCAGAAGTCTTCATTGGGTGGCACTTCTCCACCTGTACGTTCTAGTCAGACAACATCTCCTACACTACCAGAAGCCAAAAAAGAGCTCTTTTTACTAGTGATTAAGTGAAAACATAGTTATGTGTACGCATGTGTAGTTTTTCAGTTTCAAAGAGTTAATTCTAACCCAGAACACTCTCTTTAAAAAATTAAAATATAGATTTTTACCTCAGCAGCTGAAGTGATAGAAATATTTATCTATCTGGCTTTCTTAGTAGCAACTCTAGGCAGTTGAATGATTTCTGAACCTCTGATACAACTGTCAGAATAAAAAAACTATTTTACATTTCTGGCAAACACCCAAAACTGACTCAGAATTGCTAGCAAGTTTCTTCAGTATGTTCTAGGAGGACGAGATTTATGACGGTATTGGGTCACTCCATGATTTCCTAGAAAACTCTCTCCTCCAAGATACTGCCTAGGCTCCAAAACTAAGGAATATGGTGTTAGTGGGACAAATGGTCCATCTGGGGACTTGACAGTATTATTTAAAGAACCATTTGATATCCAAAGGGAAATCTACCCCTTTGACTGAAAGACACTGTGCCACCTAGAGACAGCAATGGGAAATGGTATTCAATTTTCAAAATCAATAGCTTACAACTAGAAAAGGTTTGGAAATCATGAAGCAGGATGTTCTTTCTATTTAATATTTATATTACACAAATTATATATTTTCCCCTCAAGACTTTAAGAATAAAACAAAGCTTATCTAAAATTATTTTTAAAATAAATTACCCAGTTGATCAATAATTTTTTTAAACTGATATAAAGTATTATTTTCCTGTTCTTCAGGAATAAGGTAACAGTAAGCTATTAAGCAAAAATTACTTTTTAAAGATTTATTTATTTATTTGAGAGAGAAGGAGAGAGAGAGAGAGCACGAGGGCGAGGAGGGACAGAGGAGGAAATAGAGGGAGAGAAGCAGACTACTCCCTGAGCCCAGAGCCCTGTACAGGGCTTGATCTCACAATCCTGAGATCATGACCTGAGCCGAAACCAACAGTCAGACGTTTAACCAACTAAGCCACCCAGGCACCCCAGGCGGAAGTTATTTGTATGTAGAATTTTGAAATAGTTGTAATTTTGATAAGTTAATGGGGGGATTTCATATGGTTTATGGAATTCATCAATAAATCTATATCCTTGGGCTTCTGCAAATACACATTCAGTTATTTAAAGAGGTATATTATATCTCAGAGGAATTTATGAGGAATTTTTTTGTAGAATAAAAGTTCTCTCTACATTATATTCTTGCTATTGCTCTTCAAAAAATCAGAAAGTGACATTTCCTCCACTTTTTACAAGGGGACTACATTTAAAGAAAAACTTAGATCAGAGATTTTATGCTTATTGCATACTGCCACCCTAACAAACACTCATTATATATGAAACTGGGAAATTGTGCCTTTCTTTCCTATCATGAGAATACTTTTAAATGATTAGAATCAAATTGTCTCAAAAAAGGAGGATGGCAGATCAAATAAACGTAAAAGCTAGAACTATGAAACTCTTAATGAAAACGAGGGAAAATCCTTATGGAGGGGAGAAGGGAAGAAGTAAACACCCAGGGAGCAATGGCAGACTTATGCATCTAGGCAGATGGGTCCATAGGCAGCTTCAAACAAAGGGTCCCCATCTCTGAAGATGATGTGTAGGAAGAGACAGTGCTCCTAGACATCTACACTCCAAATCACCACCCCCACTCTGAACCCAGAAATGTGGTACAACTTCTGAAGCAGGTAGAGGAGGAGATAAGGTTGTTTTTGTTCTAGTTGAATTCAGAAGGAGGGCGAGGATTTAGAGTCAAAATGAAATTGAGTTATACAACAAAGTAATATTTCTTGTACCCCTGTATTTTGTGGACTGAGAGTCATACTCATTATGGTTTCTAGCCATTCACTTATTCAACCAATACTTATTTTGTACCTTCCATTGGCAAAGGGCTATGCGGGAGATAAAGCCACGGGTGATATATCTCTAACATATCTATTTGTAAAGTCAGCAAAGTGAACCCATGGCAGCTACAAGTCATGATAGAAAGCCTTCCTCTAAGTGACTGGCTGAGCTTGATAAAAGTGGGTGAGCCTAAAGCATTGTATATTCTTGATGAGTTAAGAGGAAAGTCAGGAGTCATTTCTGTGAATGAAGAAGTTTATGCATTTCTTATTTTTATCCAGGCCTGAATATTATAACATATTCTTTCATAAAGCATTCTCTGCTCATCCAGCTGGCAATGTTCTTTTCCTTTTCTCAACCACTATGGTATGTTATCTATAGTTCTACTATGGCACTTACCACGTTTTACCTTGTACTATTAGCTTTTGTAGAAGTGTCTTATCTCCCCTTTGATGTCCCTGGAAGAAAGGAGTTTCAAAGCATTATCACAGTATCTTGTACATATTAAATGCATAGTAAATGCTCTAGGATAGTAGACAAGTAGTATCAAATAATGGTTCTCAAAATATGGACTCCTTGCATCAGCTACCCTGGATGCCTGCTAAAATTCAGATTCCTGGGCCACGCACCAGCACTACTGAATCAGAATTTCTGGGTGTGACACCAGAAACTCACATTTTTAATGAGCTCCCTGCAGTTCAAGACCTATGGATTTCAAGATGTGACAGTTACAGTAAGATGTGAGATGATAAATAGGTTTCATCCTGACTGCTGACTCTGGTAGTGGGTGGGGTTGAATGGAATTCTGAGGCTGAGGCTAAATAGACCCTGGGAAACTGTGTCCTCTAAGAGTGATCCTCACTGAGTGAGGGATTGGGTGGAGAGAGTTTATGTACAGTGTATTCTGCATTTCTCATTAAATTCATCTCAGGAATGGAGAAAGTGTATCATCCTTTTAAAAATAATCACAAGTCATCCTTGCAGAAATTTAATGTTAAGTTTTTTTCTAAAATTTTCATGGAAATTCCAGTAAATGGGGTTTTCAGTGTGGTATATACAAACCAAGGGAAAAAAAATAACATTTTTTGGGAAAATTTCATCCACTAAAAGCTTATTTTACTTAATGATATTAAACATTACCTAAATTTCTGCAAATATTAACTGTGAATATTAATTTTGTTTTAGTTACTACTAATAGGGTAAGGAAGAAACTTGGGCCTTCATTGTAGAATTTTTGTGTAGCACTTTTTCCCCCAGCGACACCTTCTTTCTTTCTTATTATTATTATATATACTATGAACAGGGACAACAATTTCCATCTGGCCTCCAAATTGTGTAATTGTGTTCCTGGGCTTCAGTTTTCACCCTTAAAACTAATGACTCTCGAATCTGCAACTTTAGCCTTTTTCTTTCGTCCAGACTCAACCTTCCTACTATCTGCTATACTCCTTACCTAGATGTCCTACTGGCATCTTAACTCAGTTCAAAAAGCCACAAGATTGAAATATTTGCACTATCCTAGACTCCTTCCTCTGTCATCGCTCCAAATTGGTCCAATTGGCCCCTAAATCCTGTAATTTTTAGCTGCTAGCTGTTTCTCAAATATATCATGTCCTCTTCATTTCCACTTTAGCTGCTCCCATAACTGACTTCCTGGATTACTACAGTAACCTAAACTTGTTTCACTGCCTTCCAGCCTCCTCACTGCTACCTCAGGGCTGTTTCTAAAGACACTTTTTTTGTAATTAAAAAAAAAAAATGCCCTGCAGTGATTGCTCCATTGCATTCATGTTAAAATACAAATCTCTTAGCTAGTCCTGATCAGACCTCTACCTTCCTCTTCAGTTTCATCTCCCCAGCTAATTCCAAAAGCAAATCATTTGTCACGTAGCCTGACACTTAAAAGAACACACTGGTGTTAGACTACCTCAGATTGAATGCTGATTTGATCTCTTACGAGGTGTGTGAACTAGGGAAAATTAGTCAATCCTTGAAATAATAGAACCAACTTCACAGGGTTGTTGTGAGGATTAAATGAGCTAATATACACAAGTAGCACATATCTTGTCTAGCGCATAATTTGTTAGCTATTATTATTATTATTATTACTATTAGCAGCAGCACAGCAGCCCTCCCAAACCGCGAATCGGTACTGCTGGTTCTTCTGCCTGTAACACTCCTGTCTCCTTTCACCGTCTGGCTCTCTTCTGTCAAGATTCAGCTCAGGGGCCACAATTGCTAGCAAGTTTACCCTGCCCCATCCTCCCGTCTCATTTGTCCCCCCCCACCCCGTTTCCTTTGCAAACTTGTTATTTTAACTATTGCTGGAGTCTATCACTAGACTGTGTTTCTAAAGGAAGGATGGTGCTTTCTTTTTTTTAAGGCACAACTTAAAGACAGGTGCATGACATTTTGTGGACGAGTGCACGGAGAGCACCCTTGTATGATGAGATCCGTAGATCAATGTACCGAAAGTCTGTCTAGTGGGATGATCTGCCCCAAATATGAGACAAAGTACTTCTCCAGCACTTCCATGGAGAGGGGGTTAAAACCTTAGCCACGAATCTCGAGGAAAAAGGGGCTCCATTTTGACCTTCCCACCCCAGGAAACTGGGTAGAACACAAGAGTCTTGGAAGCTCGGAGGAACACAGGAACGTCAGAGCGGCAAACCACATCTGAGCTCGTGACTGCTACTCTTCTGCGCCTGCGCCGCTCCAGCCGGAGAGGAGTTCCTCAGTCGAGGGTGGAGCCAGGGGTCGCGTTTTAGGATTGGGCGGTGGGAGTCAAAACGGACGACGCGGAAATGACGCCAACGTGCGCAAGCGCCAGCGGCCCTGTCGCGCGGTGGCTGCTGGGTGCCGCACGGCTTTCCTTCCCTCGCTCTCCCCTCCCCTCCCCCTTCCCGTCCCCACCCCCTCGGCCGCTCCGCTCCCTGGCGTGACTCGGCACTGAGAGTCCCGGAGAAGACGGCGCGGTCGCCACCTCCTGTGTTCAGGCCTCGGCCTTTCTGAGCCTCTCCCCTTCCTCTCCCGGGTCGTCTTCAGTTTTGAAGCCGGTGGCGTCGCGGCCGCCCTGCCGGGCTGAGAATGGTGGGAGTGAAGCCGGTCGGGAGCGACCCAGATTTCCAGCCGGAGCTGAGCGGCGCGGGCTCCAGACTCGCCGTGGTCAAGTTCACCATGCGAGGGTGAGGCCCGGCGCGAGCCCTGTGGGCCCTGTGTGTCCGTCCCTGCTTTCCCTTCACTTTTTCCGGGTCCCGACTCCCTTGCGGTCTCCTACTCCGGAATGTCCGGCGCTGGCCGCAGCCCCAGACCGCTGCCCAGTTAGGCCTCAGCTCTTGGGTGTGAGCCTCCGTTTGTGCACAAGGGAGTCTCTGGAGGGCACGGAGGCCTGGCCATCCGCATTCCCTAGCCTAGGAGATCGCCTCCCGTCCCTTCTGAATCCTTGGACGAGCCCTGGACTTGGGGGTGGCCCACTTTTCTTCCTTCTAGTCTGTGGGAGTCTTCCTACAGCCGCCCCTGCTTTCGCCTGTCCCATTCGTTTCGGGGAGCCAGCTGTCACTTGCATTTTAGAAATCCTAAAATCTTAATTTACCGAACACTTTGGCTTTCTTCGTTGCGTGCATTTAAAACCTTTAGAAAATTTAGATGGGTCTATCCAACTAATCCACGTAGTGTTTAGTTCCTAGGCTCATTTAATGCATTTTAAATTAATGTTGGGTCCGGGTGCTTTTTGATTTTTTTAATGGTTTTGTTATTCATTTGGTTAGTAACTTTGTAATTTAGTCTCTCTTATGTTTGCGACTGGATCTGATCACAGAAATTAAGAGTGAGCATATATACAATGTAGATATCTAAACATCCGGGTTTGGCTAAATAGACTCCATTTTTTACTTGATGGTTTAAGGGGACAGGGATCTTGAAAGATGCTTAACTGGCTTTGGTAAATCTCAACATAATTTATTGGTCGCAGAGCAGGTGGATTTTCTATTTTGAGTGTGCAGTGTACCTGTGTGAGAGTGACATGTTGGAACTAGGCCTTCAAAACCAAGATTTCAGCGACTGTATTTACTGACCTTCGCTTGTGTATGTCAGTGCCTTCTAATTTAGAAAGGATTAAAGGTCTGCATTTGATTTATCTTAACCCCTGGAGTTATTTACACTTAAACTAACCTGGAGAAATCTATAGGTATCACTATTTATGTAACACATTTAATTGTCCAGGTGACTATATAAACATAAGGCAGTATTTTGAATCAGGGTAAAAAGTGATTGATGGCTATTGAATATGATTCAATAAATGTTGAGTGTATAAGTGGTGGCATTAGGATTAGATAGTTTTAGTGCTTGGGGGATGCGGATAGAGATGAAAACAATTAAGGACTTATTCCTGCACCAATCTCTCTTACATAGAATTGAAAAGGAACAGTGTATTGGATTTTCTAGGTTGGCGTAGAGTACCAGTTTGACACGTGGACTTTCACATTTACTAAATTGAAGAAGATAAAAATTTTATTTTAAGGACACGTCTAAAGGGAATGTCAAAATTCTATAAATGTGCCCTCCCAGCTTTCGCAATTTTGTAATGTCTGTATTTTTAATATGGAGGGATACCTGTACATTTGCTAAGTACCTCGGCCAAAGTTGGAATAGAGATGATTTTAACAATGAATCTCATTTTTATTTCACTTTTCTAATTCTATCCTGTGGGAGTGTATAGATTTTCATCCCCCAATAAAATACTCTTTTTCCCTTACCATAGCAGAACAGATGACAGACAGTGATAAATAACTTATTAATTGAAGTGAGGAAAGTGGGGAAACTTTGATATTAAGGAAACTTTTCCATTAACAATGAGGCAACATTTAACCGTAAACAATTGCAGACATTGGTAAAGCACTGTGTTATTTACTTTTAAAAAGGTATTTTGATGCAATGAAAATTTAATTTTTTTTTTTGAAAAACTGAGCGCAAAGAAAAGGAATTTAGAGAATTTTTAAGTTCAAAAGCATGTTTGTAGATAACATCTGTAAATCTGGTAAGATTATATTTGCCTTAATTTCTTTAACATTTTGTCCATTAGTATTCCTACACAAACTATGTCAGTGTGATCCCGCTGGGGTAACTGGGCATCAGTATAAGACCCTCAAACAACTATATCCAGTAGATCATGTAGGAAACCTCTTAGATCAAAGTTAAGGTCTCATTTTAGGCCAAGAACATAGTTTTCTCCAGCAGCTGTTTCTTTTCCAACTCTCTTTGAGTGTGTTATTCCTTTTTTTCCACTTCAATGTTATACCTAACCTATTAATTTTAATAAAATGTTATGCAGATTGTCACTGTTCTGTTTAAGAATCTTCAGTGGCTCTCCAGTATTTTCAGTTTTTTGTTGTTTTTTTTTTAATATGGAACGCTTCACAAATTTGCATGTCATCCTTGCATAGGGGCCATGCTAATCTCTGTATCATTCCAGTTTTAGTAATATGTGCTGCCAAAGCGAGCACTCAGTTTTTTAATTGTAGTAAAATATATGTAACATGAAATTTACCATTTTAGCCCTTTTTAAATGTATAATTCAGTGGCATTAAGTACATTCACAGTATTGTACCAACATCATCACTATTTCCTAGAATTTTTTTCATTATCTCAGATAAAAGCATTAACCAGTAACTACCCATTAAACAAAAACTCCCAATACCCCCCAGCCTCCCACCCCTGGTAACTTCTTTCTGTCTTTATGAATTTGCCTATTCTTGATCCTCATGTAAGTGGAATTACATAATATTTGTCCTTTGGTTTCTGGCTTATTTCAGTTAGCATGTTTTCAAGGTTTATCCATGTTGCAGCATGTGTCAGAATTTCCTTTTTCAAGCTAAATAATATTTCATTGTATGTATACACCATATGTTGCTTATTCATCTATTGATGGACATTTGGGTTGTTTCCACCTTTTGGCTATTGTAATATTGATGTCAGCGTTGGTGTACAAGGATTTCTTTGAGTCCCTGCTTTCATTTCTTTCGGGTATATACCTGGGAGTGGAATGTGGTTGCACCATTTTGCACCAGCATTCCCACCAGCAGCGCAGGAGAGTTCTAATTTTCCACATACCTGCCAACACTTTTTGTATTTTCATAGCCATCCTAAATGGGTGTGAAGTGGTCTGGTGGTTTTGGTTTGCATTTCCTTCATTTATCTTCCTTGGAGAAATGTCTCTTCAAGTCCTTAGCTCATTTTGAATGACTTTGGTTTTTTGTTACTGAGTTGTAGGAGTTCTTTATATATTTTGGATATTCCTTATTTGATATATGAGTTATAAATATTTTCTCCCACTGGTTTCCTTTCACTTCCTTGATAGTGTACTTTGATGCGCAAGTCTTTAAATTTTGGTGAAGTCCGATTTATCTTTTGTTGCTTGTGCTTTTAGCGTCATATCCCAGAAATCATTGTCAAATCCAGTGTCATGAAGATTTAACCCCTATGTTTTCATTAAATAATTTTGTGACTTTAGTTTTCAAGTTTAGGTCTTTTGCCCATTTTGAGTTAATTTTTGTATATGGTGTAAAGGTCCACCTTCATTCTTTTGTATGTCGATACCCAGTTTTCCCAGCACCATTTGTTGAAAAAAGTGTCTTTGCCCCAGTGGATGGTCTTGGCACCCTTCTCCAGTATTTTTTTTTTCTTTTAACAATTAAAACAGTCAACATTTACATATTATTTCCTTTGTAAGAGACTTGTTTAAACCTTTATATTGACTTACTCAATACTCAAAATAATCTTTGAAATTATCCCCATTTTACAAATGAAGTTGTTGAGTCACAGGTTAAGTAACTTAAGGTCCCATTGCTGAATGCAGTTTGCATTGTAAAGTGGTGTCCTTGTTCTTCCCAGCCTAAGTAGAAAGGAAATGCAAGTTCATCTCTGTATTGCACAGAGCTTGCATTTTAAAATAAATTTTGCCTTGAATTATTTAGTTACAGCTGCTTGCAAACTAATCTTATGACTTAGGACAGTTCAGTTCACTCTCTCACATTCTTTTCCCTACCTGTAAAATGGAAATAATAACATGCAACCTAACAGTATTGTTTAGGGAGTGAAATTATTTATCAGAATTATATACTGTGGTAAGTTGTTTTTGTAACTGTTATCTCCAAACTGTTACTCATTTTAGATATACTCAAATACATTTAGTGATTATAAGCAGTAAAACTTAGTATGAGTGATTTTTTTAAATTGAAGTATACTTGGCATACAATATTTTATTAATTTCAGAGTACAACATAGTGATTTAAGTTATATACTTTACAAAATGCTCAGCATGAAAAGTATAGTTACCATCTTTCACCATATATAGTTATTACAGTGTTATTGACCATATTGTGTATGCTGTACTTTTCATCCCCATGACTTCTTTTTTTTTTTTATAACTTGAAGTTTGTACCTCTTGGTCCCTTCACCAGTCCCCTCCCCTCTACCACCAGTTTGTTTTCTGTATATATGAGTCTGTTTCTGGTTTTTTCATTTGTGCATTTGTTTAGATTCCACATGTAAGTGAAATTATATGGAGTATGAATGATTTTTATCTTGAATTTATGAATGTATCATTTTTATACACGTATTTACCATACATTCAGTTTTGTTAAAGCAGCTCCTACTTTGTATCTGGTTGGGTGTTGCTGTTACCACCTGGAAAGAATGTTAGTGTATATTAGGATATTGAGTTCTAATGGTTATGGTAGCTTGTCCAAATAGCACATCATACATATTTTTATATATATGATATTAATTATATGGTGCGCTATTGCTGCGGACTGAATTACAGAGATAGCAACCTCAGTAGTCCATAGGGACCAGGCAGATAATGAGAGAGGTAGGTAGCTTTAAGAAAACTAGCGCATGGTGAGGCCTCAGAGAACATAGAGAACTTTTCTTAAAAGTGTATATTTTAATTGAAGTATGACATGTATGCAAAAATGTACACAAATCATTTGTATATACTTTGATAAGTTTTTTTTTATTTTAAAGATTTTATTTATTTATTTGACAGAGATAGAGACAGCCAGAGAGAGAGGAAACACAAGCGGGGGGAGTGGGAGAGGAAGAAGCAGGCTTCCAGTGAAGGAGCCTGTTGTGGGGCTCGATCCCAGAACACCGGGATCACGCCCTGAGCCGAAGGCAGACGCTTAACGACTGAGCCACCCAGGCGCCCCCATACTTTGATAAGTTTTAACCAGGTAGATCAAGAATCTACCCCCCTCTTTTGCTGCTACACTTTCTTCTCCTCATTATTGAATTCTAACACTACAGATTAGTTTTGCCTGGATTTGAACGTCACAAAATGGTATCTATTTGGATTTTTTAAAAGAGCGTGTAAATAGTTTTAATCTTGGCAATTAATTTAGAAATAACAAAAAGCAGTGTGTAGGCCTCTGTTTGGGGGTTTTTGGAATAGCTGTTAAGAGTTGGGTTTTGTGATCAAATTCTAGCACTATACTTCATTGTTCTTGACTTTGAAATGAGGAATTGTAGGGCTTAAATGAATTTAAGGGTTTTGTAAATCGTATAACATACGGTAAATGCTCAATGAATGCTAACCATTTCGTGTTATTAATAGGACCAATTATGATTATTCCTGCCCTAATTAAAATATAATTAATCTAGACATTACCTACTTTAAAGTTGTGCCCTACAGAAAAATAGACTTTTAAAATGTCTCTTCAGAAAGCACATACGTTTTCCTTACCATTTATCAGCAATGTGTTTACACACGTTATTGCTCAAAGCAGAGCACTGACTACTTTAGCAAATAGTGAAGAGCGGCAAGTTCATAAAGTAGGATGTATTTATATTATGACTGTAAGCAAAAAATCGTACTTATGAACCTAACTTGGTGCTTTCAAAGAAAGCTGATCTTGGATTGGATTGGATTAGGAGTTAATTGTTCTGTTGTGGCCCTGCCATTGACTAGAGTGTCTGATCTTGGGCAGGTCAGTTAACCTTTCTGCTCTTCAGTTCTTACTTACCAATAATTGCATTAGGTTAGGTCAGTTTTAAAGTTTTAGTTTTGTGGGTTTGGTTCTTTATGTATTGCGGAAAGCTAGAGAGTTGTCTGCTGTGTTCTTTTTCTCAAAAAGCATAAGTCAGAATCCTTCTCACATATCCGTTTTATACATTAGATTTAATAGGTAACTTTTCTGTCAGAGAGGTTCGGAGGTAGAAAAAGAACTCTTTTTTTTTCTTTTTTAAACCTCTGGGCTAGATGATCTCTGGTCACTTTTACAAGTTCAGAGGCTCTGTGACAGTATGTTATTTAAGGGCTGTGAATCAAGGGTTGCACAAGAGAAAAATGTGGTTCTGAAATTCAGGCATGTTTGGGGCGCCTGGGTGGCACAGCGGTTAAGTGCCTGCCTTCGGCTCAGGGCGTGATCCTGGCGGTATGGGATCGAGCCCCACATCGGGCTCCTCTGCTATGAACCTGCTTCTTCCTCTCCCACTCCCCCTGCTTGTGTTCCCTCTCTCACTGACTGTCTCTATCTCTGTCGAATAAATAAATAAAATCTTTAAAAAAAAATTTGAAATTCAGGCATGTTTGGGCCATAGTATTTTAAAGATTTATTTATTTGAGGAGGGGGGTGGGGGCAGAGGGTGAGGGAGAAAGAGTCTCAAGCAGACTCTGCGCTGAATGTGGAGACTGACGTGGGGCTCAGTCTGATGACCCTGAGATTATGACCTGAGCCAAAACCAAGAGCTGGACACTTAACTGACTGCGCCACCCAGGTGTCCCTGGGGCATAATACTTTAGATGTGAGAAAGATGCTAGAGAGTCTAGTTCCTTCTCATTTTATATGGAGAAATCAGGGGACTTGCTCATGAGCTCAGCTAATAATGGAAATTTAAGTTTATTCTTAAATGCTCACGTTAAGCAGGCAAACATCTTAAAATAACTGATCAATTCATTTGAATGATTATAGCGTGAAAGTATGCTGCTTTGTTTATTTGTGCTTCTATGTTCTAGGACTTATTTTGATTTTTGACTAAAGTTACAACCTGTGATGGCTAACTAAAATTAAACAGAGGATCTAGATAAGGGTAAAGTTTGAAAGGGAACAGTTGTCTTAGTACAGTTATTTTAGCTACAAGAAATGTTTTTGTTTTTTTTAAACTTGTTAGCTTATACATGTCTGGTGAATAGAGTGATGGTGGTCAGTATGATGTGGAAGTTGTGTTGGTTCGTATTCTATTTTTCCTAGGTAGTGAGGAACAGAAATGGAACTAGAACCTTTAGCAGGAAGGAGAAAAACCCTCAGCCAGATAGGCAAGCTCCCTTCCATGTTTGTTGTAAGAGAGTTACTACAGTTTAACACGAGCACTTGCACCCGGCGCTTGTTCCCTAGAGGGCCTCATTGTCGGGTTTGCACTTCCTCCCGCAGCCCCATGGCTCAGAGCTCCGCTTCTACCTGGATTGTCATGGCACCTGAAATAGGCAAACTTCCATTGTTTTTATTCATTTTAAATATTCCCTGAAGTAGTCTCTAGGTCTGAGCCACCTGCCCGATGGTCCAAGTATTTCCTGAGTACGTTACTGTTTTTTCTTAGGGTTATTTTTACAAAGTTGTATCGGTTTAAACGATTTGCCTCAGTCCGATTTTTCCCATATGTGTTATTTTGAATGCATGCTTTTGCAGAAGGGAGATTTTTTTTCAGGAGTGAGTATGTTGTGGTGTAGCATAAATAGCTGTGCTTCATTTGGGACACTTGTTTAAATGCAATTAATGTTAAATTCTCTAGTCTCAAGTTATTTAATATTTTAAAATAAATGTACCTGTTCATCCTAAAAAAAAAAAGAATACAGAAGTATGAATAATTTAAAAAGTCTCCCCTAAACTCTCTTCCTTTTCCAGTCCTACTTTGCAGAAGTAATTAACTGATTATTGTGGGACACACCTAATGTGTGTATGTATACACATCTTTATAACGTATAATAGAGAATTTTATTATGAGACTTGGTTTTCTTTTAAACGATACACATTTATAAATTATCCGTATCCCCTGTTATGAATGTGTCATAACATTTTAAACTATTTTTCTATTGATTGCCATTTAGATTGTTTCTAATTTTTTTACTGTTATAAACATTGCATTGAACTTTGTTATACATATTGTGAAAATGAGTATTAAGGTAGGATGGATGTATAGAAATAAGATTGTTGAATTCATTGTTGTGTTCATTTAAAATTGACAGGTAATGATTAATGGCCCTTCAGGATGGATCTAACGGTTGGTACTCCCATCCATAATGTTTAAGACTTACTGATAACTAGAAGTGTTTTGCTAAACTAAACATAGGTTTAGTGACTGTAAATGTTTGTTTCTTTATAATTTGGTCTCAGGACCTATTTGAGGATTGTTAGATCCAAAAATCTACTTTCAGAAGCACCAGGTTTAATATTAAAGAACTTAATTGCATATTATCTTAGCTTTTTTGGTGTGAGGCTTAAGGATGGCATGGGATGAATACACCGATTAAAATTTTAAGACTGGAGAGGCAATTGCAGCTTGAGGGTGAACATTTGTGAGTTTGAACATTTTGTGCTTCAGAATTTGCTTTTCCTTGTGCTCCTGTCTGCTATTGCCAAGGTTTTTCTCTAAATTTTTATTGAAATACAACATAATACACAATTATAAATGTATAGCTTAATTAACATTCATAAACTGAAAATACATGCCCATGTAATCAGCTTCTGGACAAATAGAGCATAACTAAACTAGCCTTTTGAAGTCTCTCTCATGGCCCCATCCTGTCTTTAGCTCTCAGAAAGGTAAACTTTGTCCTGATTTATAGTACCATTGATTTGTTTTGCCTATATTTGAACTGTGCATAGATGGAATCATATAATGTACTACTCTTCTCAGTATTATTTGTGAGGTTAATCCATGTTTTTGCATGATGTTTTACATCAGTCATTTTCATTGTTGTATAGTATTCCACAGCATGAGTGCAATTAATTTACTCATTCTGTGTTGATAGGAATTTGAGTAGTCTCCACTTTTGGTTATTAGAAATATTACTACTACCAGTATTTTTTCAAATGCCCTAAGGCAAACATGTAGACATTTCTGTGTTTACATACTTCAGACATGCTCATCAGGTAGGCATAGATCTTTGTGTAGCAGATACTGCCAGTTTCTTTTCTCTACCCCTAAAGTGGTTATATCCCTAAGTTTGCACAGTCGCGAACAGTTCAGTTGCTCCACATTCTTGAGCTTTGTTATATGTATTGTGAAATGAGTGTTCTTGGTTATTCTTTTTTGTTTTAGCTATTTTGGTGGGACTAGTTTTAATCTGCATTTCCCAGGCTTCCCTAGTGACTAATGACGTGAGGTAACTTTTCATATTTTTCGACTGTTAGGATAACATGTACCGGTTTAAGAGTTGACCCATTTTCCTTTTGGGTGTCGGTCTTGTTCCTGCTGATTTGTAGGAATTCTTTACATATTAGCAGTGTAAGCCTTTCGATGTGTTTACAGATTTTTTTTTTTACCACTTTTTGGGGTCTTTTCATTCTCTACGTGGTATCTTATTAAACAAAAGGACTTAATGTTTTCCAGTTTATCAAGTATATTCCAGTATATCAATTATTTCCTTTTTTCTTTGGTGTTTTTGTGTTTTAAGAAATCTTTGCTTACTCCAAAGTTTTGAAAGTAAACTTTGTATTTTTTCTTAAAATTGTTACTGTTTTACATTTCACATTTAGATCTGTAATCCATCTGGAATTGGTTTTGTGTATGGTGTGGGGTATAGGGGCCAAGATTCATTTATCTTCCCATGTGAGTATCCATGGTTTTGTGTGTGGTGTGGGGTATAGGGGCCAAGATTCATTTATCTTCCCATGTGAGTATCCAGTTGACATAGCACTGCTTATTGAAAAGACCATCGTTTCCCCACTGCTCTGCTGTGTCAAATGTTTGATAAATCAGGTTACTCTGTGTAGGATGGGTTTGTTTCTGGACCTGTTCTTTTACATTGGTCAGTTTGTTTATTCTTGTACCAATACTGTACACTCTTAATTTATAAAGCTTTGTGATTGATATTAATATTCAATAATGTAATTTTCTCAGCTTTGAACCTCAAAATGGCTTGGGTTATCTTTGGTATTTCCCTATAAATTTTAGAATTTAAACTTATTAACTTCTGCAAGAAAACCTACTGGGATTTTACATTGACTCTAAAGATCAAATTTGGGAGAATTGATGTCTTGATACTGTTGAGTTTTCCAATTTATAAGCATTTGTATATTCCTCCTTATATTACCATCTTTAATTTCTCTTAGTGAGAACAAAGCCAGAATACTTAACAGTATTAGACTTAAAAACTTAATATAAATCTGTAGTCATTAAGACAATGTGGTATTGATGCAAGTGCATCTAAATAATCTAGTGGAAAAGACTAGAAAGACTAAAGCTAGGATGATCATTTTCTTTAATTTCATATTTTAATTAACAAATTCTTTAGAGTATAAATTAATATTGTTTTTGGTGGGGTTTTTTGTTTTTCTCTTTGTGTTTACCAAGCATGTATTTTACTTTTCTCATAGGTGTGGACCATGTTTAAGGATTGCCCCAGCATTCAGTTCTATGAGTAATAAGTATCCACAGGCAGTTTTCTTGGAAGTTGATGTACATCAGTGTCAGGTAAGGGAAAGGAGACCTTTAAAAAAAAAATTACATTGGTTTGAAACTCAACATTGTTATCATCCTTCATTTGTTTCTCTTTATGCACATAGTACTTCTTTGAAGGTGGGGAAATGTTATATGGACATGAATTATTACAAATGTCTTTGTGGCTATATTAGTTAAGAAGGGTAGTCCAATATTAATTGCTTCTGGGCTTGTTAATATCTTTCTGATGTAAAACTAAAAAGCTGTTCAACTAAGTCAGTCACGTAGAAGTACTTTTTTTTTTTTTTAGCATTTTTTTATTTATCTTTTGCAAATGAAGAATAGTATCTTTTACTACTGAGGCATTGTTTGATTTGAAAGCCATGGCAGAGAATTCTTGGTTATAGTTTGATTTGAATTGATGAGATTGTGATCTTAGCTTCAAAGCTGCATACTGTCGATTGAACCACAGTGTTGTGGGGAGATCGCCCTTATGACTTAGTTGGAATGGCTCTGTGACACTTCTGTGTTTGCATATATGGAAATATGGAGGTTAATGGGAAAAATTTTTGGAGGTTCCTTCCAACACTAAAAATGCAGTCTGTAGTTCTGACTCAGGAATAGCTGTGTGGCTCCTCTTTTTGGTGAGGTTTTGTCTTTGATACATTTCTGAGTGCGAATAGAATTTTTAAATGTTACAGTAGTTCGTGGTGAGTAGGTTGGGGTTTGGTTTAAACCCTGTAATCTTGCTTAGTACTTCTGTCACATACTGCTGGACTCCCATCAGTGGCCCTTATTTTAGTATTCACTGTCTCTACTCTGGAAGTGCTCTGTTCTGGAGCTTTTCTTGTCCAGTATGGTAGCCAGGAGCAGCATGTGGTTATTGCACACTTGAAATGTGGCAAATCCAAATTGAGAAGTGCTGTGAGTGTAAAATGCACATAGGATTTTGAAGGCTTAATATGAAAAGAATGTAAAATATGTTATTAACTTTTCACACTGACCGTGTTGAAAATGCAAATATTGGATTCACTAAAATATATTATTAAAATTGATTTCAGTTGTTTCTCTGTACTTTTTTTATTGTGGATACTGGCAACTTAAAATTACATATATAGCCCACATTTATGTCTTGTATTACTTTTGGACAATACTGTTCTAAAACGTCAGTCATGTTTTTTGTATTTTGTTTTTTAATTTTTGACGTTTAGAGAAGACATCTCTATGTAAACTTCATGCTCTTTTTCTCTAAACAATGTAGTGGTACCTCTTCATAATATTTGAATATGCAAGATGACGTATTTGCTTTACTGTTTCCTTTACTATTTCCTGTATACTTACAAAAAGTTTAAGTCATGAGTCTGTGGTTAATTAGCTAATTTCCAGTCAGTACTTAGTCTTATAATATTGTGGAGTTGGAGCAGAATTTTAAAAGGTAGATGTTGCAGTGTATTTGATAGGAGGCCAGAAGTCATTTCTATGAGTAGAGTGAGGATGTTAACTTCATTTTCATGGAGAGATAGGCTACTGTTTTTCAGATCTGTACTTTTTCCTCGTACCAGTGGTTTGTGTTGACATATCAATACCCTTTTGGGTTTCTCCATTTAAGAAACAGCACGTACTTATGAAAGCACTAGCTGGTGGTATAAAGCATAATTTCTGTATTGGAAGCTAATTGTTCTACTGGTGGATGAAGTGTTTATCACTAAAACTGATAAAAACGCATGTCATTCTTCATTGGGAATTTAAAGGTAATGTAGTTGTGCCCTCAGTAATAGGCCAGCTTTTTCTTAAAGAACAATTGGGAATAAATTATTTTATGTGGTTTTTGTTCATGCTTGTGATATTTAACTCCTTTAGAGATGTAGAATGCATATTCAAAGTGGTTTAAGATAAATTTTAATTCATTAACAGCATCTAACTTGCCAATTCTAGGGAACAGCTGCCACCAACAATATATCAGCAACACCTACATTTCTGTTTTTTCGAAACAAAGTGAGAATTGATCAATATCAAGGAGCAGATGCTGTTGGATTAGAAGAAAAAATCAAGCAGCACTTAGAAAATGACCCTGGAAGCAATGAGGACACAGATATTCCAAAAGGCTATGTAGGTAGACTTAAAAGTGAAATCATGATATATCTTTTCTCATTATTTGGTTAAAATGAAATTGTTATATTTTGCTAGTTAAGAATACTTGCAAATAAGATTTTTAAAAGTAATTTTATTAGCTGACTACTGGGTTTTTGCTTCTGTTGTATTATAATCTTAAGCCCTCATCAAAAACAGTTTTTCCTAAATAATTCTTTTTGCCACTTGTTTTTTCTTTTAAACCTGCTTTCTGCAGTGTCTTAATAGCCAGTTTTAAACATTTAATCGTTTTTAATGTATATATATGTGTTCAGTTTTCATTTTATTGCATATAATATATATGCTTTATTTATATGTAATTTTAAAATTATGCATATATATTTTTTCCCCAGAAATGTGAAGAGATGTGCATTGGAAAAATTTTTCAGGTTTTGACAATTGTGTAAAATGACATGTAAATTTTAACGTGTGACCTTTATATGCTAGACTCCCTTTCTTGCCACTTCCTATAGTTTTCTCTCTCTCTTTTTTTAAATGTAACCCCTCTTTTATGGCACGTCTTTTTTTCCTACTAAAAAAATCTTATTTTGTTTTAGAGTCATGTGACTTTGGTATTGGATATGTTTTTCTGAGTTTTAAGAGTAAGTTATTATTCAGATAATAACTTGAAGACTTAGGAACTTATCTTTATCATTTGAGAGCTATTCAGGAAGGACCAAAATTCAGAAGTAGCACTTCATGGTAACTGATATTTATGCATATTGGTTAATCCTGCATACCAGAATATGTATTTGCATATATCTTTCCTAATTTTTCTTGTTACAAAGTTAATGGTAATTGCAGATCAAAAATGAACTTTAAAAAAAAATTGTTACCTCAAGTTAAAGCTAATGTATGAAAGAATGTGTATCAAGTGCAGTAAAGCAGATTGATGTCATGGGTTACACATCCTTTCTGTAAAGTCCCTTAAATTCATGCTGAATAAGGAAACTCTCTAGTCAGATAAACATGAGAGATTCTTTTTGTGTGTGGGGGGGTTGAGTGTTGTGTCTTCAAAAAGTGTCTTTAACGTGGCACTAGAATTAAGTTAGGGAAGCACAATTAATATCTATTTAAAACAACTTTTATGTAATAATTTGAAATTGTAATATCCAGTTAGAAAGTGTGAACATGTCATATAAGTCAGGGTTGTGACACCTTTTGGAAAATTTTGGAAATTATTTGACTTGTAAACTGTTGTGTTTACATCTCTGTGTTTTTTTTCCTTTATTTACTAAGGGTTTTTGCATGAAAACGTCTTATGAGTGCAACAGTCCTGTTGCTTAGCTAGAGGGATACTTCTTTACACATCAGCTAAGTGTGATTATCAGTGTTTTGGCCTCAGGTAGGAAATAAGCAGGAAAAAGTGAAGTTTTAAGAAATTTAAAAAATTTAGTTTTCATTCAAATGTTATGAGGACAGTGTGAAAGGATATTAAAAACATTTTCATTTTTTCCATCAGGTGTCAATCAAGACATTAAAAGTTTTGAACTATATGTCTACAAGGTTATTAAATATTTAAGATTGGTAATGTGTTTCTAAGAATGTCATCATTCTCAAAACACAAATAGAAAATGGGAGTAAGTCAGTGAATGAAAGCTGTATCTTAAGTTGATTTAAGTATTAGCATTGTAAAAATGTATTGACAATTTTAAAATAAAATTTTAGTTTTAAAGACTTCAGTTATATTTTAACGTTAAGAGGCTATACAGTTACAGATTTTATACATCCTAGTTTTGGAACTGCTAATTTGATTGAAGCCAGAGTAAGAGAGATATGCATATCTCTTTTAGAGGGGTTTGAAATATTGCAATAAATGTAGGTGTGATACTCAAAACGATGAGTCATAATAGTTCTTATTCAGAAGTAAGACAGTGTTTTTGTGAATATAATGATTTTTAGTTCTTAAAGCATTGATTGAAGCATTGGGAAAGTTTGAAACATTCTCTCTTCTCTCCCATATTTGCTGAGAGTACCTAGTATGGCTTTAAGTCGCAATGAGAGGACCATTGATAGCAAGTCTTCCTCTCCTCCAGAAGTTTGAGTTCTGGGCAGTCTGGAATTGAACTTGGATTTGCATTATGTTCTGAATCTTGAGGCTTATATGTATATTTTAGTATTCTGACCTCTGAACTGTAGATTTTGGTCTACAAATGTTGTCATCATTCATCAAAATGAAATGAAACCTTAAGTGACCCTAATTTGTGTAGTAAGATCTTTCTTAAAACCAAACTAGAAGCCTGGAAAGGTTTTTTTTTAATTTCCTGTGTGTCTTGTGCTTAGATTTTCCCCCTCTAAAAAAGAAAGGTGAAGTTTATTAAAACACAGTTGACAGAGTAGTAGTACACCAAACACATATGCCATTCACCTGTGTTCATCAGTTGTGAATATTTTACTATTTTTGCTTTCTTGATATGTATTTATCCACTTTTACCTTCTACAGAGTCATTTAGAAGTCAACTATAGACATCATGATGGTTCGTCTCTAAATATTTTATTAGCCTGTAGCTTCTAAGAGCAAGAACATTCATTTACATAACCGTGATACCATTATCACACCTAAGAAATTTAACAGTGGTACGATATCTCTAATACTAAAGCCTACATTCACATTTTCTTAATTATCTCCAGAATATTCTTTTTTTTTTAAATTTAAGATTTTATTATTTATTTGAGAGAAAACACGAGGGAGGCGCAGAGGGAGAGGGAGAGGCAGACTCTTGGCTAAGAGGGAGCCTGATGTGGGGCTCAGTCCTAGGACCTCGGAATCATGACCTGAGCCAAAGACACTTAACCGACTGAGCCACCCAGGCACCCCTTGAGAATATTCTTTTTTTTAATTTAATTTAATTTAATTTATTTATTTATTTATTTATTTATTTTTAAAGATTTTGTTTATTTATTCGACAGAGATAGAGACAGCCAGCGAGAGAGGGAACACAAGCAGGGAGATTGGGAGAGGAGGAAGCAGGCTCATAGTGGAGGAGCCTGATGTGGGGCTCGATCCCATAACGCTGGGATCACGCGCTGAGCCGAAGGCAGATGCTTAACCTCTGTGCCACCCAGGTGCCCCGAGAATATTCTTTATAGCTTTCCCCCCCCAATCTGGGATCAAGTCAAGGATCATCCATTACATTTAAGCTGTTTATCTTTAGTGTTCTGGAAACTTCTGTCTTTTTTTTTTTTTTTTCCATTCATGACTGCCTCTTTTTGGAAGTTTAAACTGGCACCAGTCTAATATAGTAGCCACTAGGTACATGTGGCAATTATGCATTTGTTACATGGCTAGTGCAACTGAGGAACTGAATTTTAAATTTTATCTACTTTTAATTAATTTAATTTTAAATTGCCACATATGGCTAATGGCTATCTTATTGTACAGCTCAGGTTGAGACCATCTGTCTTATAGACTGTCCCACAATCTGGATTTGTCTGATTGTTTTCTCATTCTTTCCTCATTATTGGCAAATTGATTACATAGGTAGTGATAACTTATTTACAATTGCATATTTCTAGAATATGTCATTTTGTAGTTAGGTCAGATATAATGCCAGTTTGTCCCCAGACAGTGTTGTATAACAAAGCACATTTATTTATTTATTTATTTATTTATTTATTTATTTATTTATTTATTTAAAAGATTTTATTTATTTATTCGACAGAGATAGAGACAGCCAGCGAGAGAGGGAACACAAGCAGGGGGAGTGGGAGAGGAAGAAGCAGGCTCATAGCATAGGAGCCTGACGTGGGGCTCGATCCCATAACGCCAGGATCACGCCCTGAGCCGAAGGCAGACGCTTAACCGCTGTGCCACCCAGGCGCCCCGACAAAGCACATTTAATGCAGCTGTTCGTGATATTTGTTTTGTGTGCCCCACAATAAATAAATATTAAAATAACTTTAAGTAAGCCACGTAATTAGTTTATTTTTCATCATTAAGATATTACAAGTATGACTGCAATGTTGTCTTCATGCCTGGGTCTTAATACTAGATATAATATTGAAGAGGCATTTTGGTAGGGTGGAAGACATAAGTGTTTAGAAGATTTTGTCAAAACTACCCTTTCAAGGCAAATGTTCTTAAAATTTAGAGTAATTCTATAATAGTAGAACTTTGCTTTATAGTGCCAGTACACCTCTCTATCCCCCAACCCCCCCTGCTGTTTTTAAATTGGCTACAGATATTACCCTGAGTAATATCTACTGCAGTATAACATTTAATATAATTCAAAATGACATTTTGGCTAGAAAGCATTAGGCCACTCCATGAATAATTAAGGGTCTGGTCTATTCTAATGGATTATTATCATATTGATGATAATGATTTGACATGTAATTCTTTGACATTAAAAAAGTTTTCTTTAGAATGATATACACTCTTTCAGAATGATATACACATGTATTAGTTCCTCTGTATAATCCCAGGACCCTGGGATCATGACCTGAGCTGAAGGCAGACGCTTAACCGAGTGAGACACCCAGGCACCCCTAGACTTACGTTTTACAAGAATAACTTTGTGATAGGTGAATATATAACTGATAATCTATAGTACTTGGTAAACTTTAAAATAGTCCTTATTTAGTAGATGAAATGGATACTTTTCTAGAAAAAGAGTTTATCAAAATCAACTCCCATTATAAGCAGAACTCCAGAATAGACCAATCACCATAAAGGAAATAGAGAAAATAGTTAGAGACTTCTACCATAAGGGTTAAGATGACTTCATAGGCAAGTTCTACCAAATCTTTGAAGATCAGATAGTCTAGTGTTACTCCAACTGCTTAACACCATATACAAAGATGGAAAACTTTGGAGGTTTTTTTTTTTTTGAAGTAAATATGACATTGATCCCAGAATCTGACAAAATTTGCACCAAAAAGAAAAGCTATCAACCAGTTCCAATTAGGAACAATTGTTGTAAAGCTCTTAAAATATTAGTTAACAAAATCCAGTGATGTAGAGGAGAAAGATTGTGATCTCCTAATGTGCAGAAAAGGCATTTAACAGAATTCAATACCGATTTATTCCTAAAATAAAATAAAAATAAAATCTTAATGGGGGAGCACCAGAGGCACTCTCACTAAAGTCAGAAACAACATAGGGGTGACCACTGTCACAAATCTGGCATTGTGTTGGACTATTAACACATACGTAGGAGACAGGAAAATGTTAAATGACAACCACAGGGAAGCAGTCAGCAAAATCTAGAATATTAGAAATCTATGGGTGCTAAATGACCATAAAGAAGATTTGAGAGACATTAACCAACTACAGTACGTTTTTTGGATTCTTATTTTAACAGTTCAACTGTAAAACATCTATGAGACAACTGAAGAAATTAGAACATGGGTATTTGCTAATAATAAAGTATTACTCATTCTTTTAGTTGTAATAATATTGTAGACTTTTTTTAAAGGTTTTATTTGTCAGAGAGAGAGAGAGTGCAGCACAAGCAGGGGGAGCGGCAGGCAGAGACAGAGGGAGAAGCAGGCTCCCCGCCGAGCAAGGAGCCCAATGTGGGGCTCCATCCCCGGACCCTGGGATCATGACCTGAGCTGAAGGCAGACCCTTAACCAACTGAACCACCCAGGCATCCCAGAGGATTTTTTTTTTAGAGTCCTTACCTCTTAGAAATGTTCATGAACACACTGAAATGTTTATGAATGAAATGAAGAAATGCCTAAGATTTATTTGAAAATGGGAGGGGTGGGGACTGCTTGCAGGGTAAAGATGAAGCAGGAGTAGCCATGAATTGATTATTGTAGCTGGGAGGTGAGGACGTGAGGTTCACTGTATTATTTATTTATATATCCTTGAAATTTTCCATAATAACGAATGTTTTAATCCTTATTTTTTATTCATCTTAAATGTAAACTCTTTGTGGATATGGGTTTAAAGAGTACATGACTATTAGAAGAGGGAGGTAGGCTTTCTTTGGATCTTATGGATATTTTAATTTGCATTATTTTTCACTGCAAAACATGGGTAATAAAAAATACAAGTCAGCATTTTATAATCTTTGTGTTAAAGACTTGGTTTTTGATACTTTATCAAGTGGGCTAAGGCTAGATTGGCTTTAATAGTGGTAGATCTCAGAGAATTTCAAATGATAGGATTATTGTGAAAGTTTTAGTAACTGTTTTAAAAGAGAACTGTTTTCTTTAAAATTGCCTGATCTGGAGAGAATCATGTATTTACATTCAGATTGTTACACCAAATCCAAATGCTTTGCCTAAAGTCTTGATTTAATTTTTTTCAGATGGATTTAATGCCTTTTATTAACAAAGCTGGCTGTGAATGTCTTAATGAAAGTGATGAGCATGGATTTGACAACTGTTTACGAAAAGATATGACCTTCTTGGAATCTGATTGTGATGAACAGGTAATTGATACTTAAGTTAAAGCTTCTAGGGATCATCAATATTTATGCCCGCTCTGAATTCGTTATCATGTTTCTGTCTCATGGTTTTATGTTTCTCCTTCCCAGATGACCACTTCCTTTCCTTTTTGTAAGTTTCAGTTTCTTTGGTGGTGCAGACCCACCTCCTTTCTCTGTTCTACGCAAACTGCCAGGTGCATTATACAGAATTTCAGAATTTTGGATTGGCTCCCCTACTGAGTTGAGCCTTCACCGCTCTTAAGTTCTTATATTCATTCTTGACTTCCATACTTTTTACTCACCCAGCTGAGTTTGTACCTGAGAAATAGAGACTAATTAGATGGGCAGTCCTGTGTGTGTGTTCCTCACTCCCAGATGTAAACCTGTCTTGTACTTCCCTATACTTCCCTACGTTGTTGTCATAGAGGAAGTACCGTAGTACTATCTTGATCAAGCCATCATTATCTTCATCTTGACTCTTAACTTTCCTTAATTTACTTTCTAATCCACTGTCTCTGCTTTGTCCCCATTCTAGTTCATCTTCCACATATTCACAAAAGTTATTCTTCTAAAACATAAGTCTGGGGGTGCCTGGGTGTCTCACTTGGTTAAGCATCTGCCTTCAGCTCAGGTCATGATCCCAGGGTCCTGGGATCCAGCCCCGCATCAGGCTCCCTCCGCGCTGGGGAGTCTGCTGCTCCTTTCCCTCTGCCCCTCCCCTCCACTTGTGTGAGCTTGCTCTCTCTCCCAAATAAATAAAATCTTTAAAAAAAGAACACAAATCTGATCATGCTTGTTTTTTTTAAAGGAGTTAAATGGTTATTCTTCACAGACTTCAGGAAGAGGGTATCATATTCTTGCTGACTTGATCTGTTTCTAGCTTTCCATTCTCTTCACCTGTGGTTCAAGTTTCAGTAAACATGTCATGCTTGTTATTTTTTGACACAAGTATAAAAAGTAATTATATAACCAAAGGAAATAGTCTGGGTATTTTCTTAGACAAACAGACCACAGTGATCCTGAAATCATAAATCCAAATTCCATCTTTGCTCCAACCATAGCTACTTTATCGAACTAACAGCTTTAAGAATATTGTCCACAGTTGTGTTCCTTGTAAATGGTGCCCTGAATATAATGTGATGATGCATATCCGCGGAACTGACCACAGCCTCCCTGAAATCTTCCTGCCAGGGAAATCTACCTTCTAGGGGAGAAGCATAGATATGTACATCAGAAACGATTTCAGCTGGAAAGAAGATTGAGCAAATGACTCACGGTTTCTGAGAGAGAGGCATCCTGACAGTATTTCATATCCTGGTCCCTGATGTGGCCTTCTAAATTCAGTTAAGTCAAAATTTTAGGATGGAGGTTTGGAGGTTACTGTAGAGCTATTAAAAGTCTTATTCTCCTGAGTTTTGGACCAAATAGAGTGCATTTGAGGGGTAGTTTCTTCACATAAACTGTGCATTGTCTCCAAATTGTCAAATGATGTGGGTAGATGTTTGACAAACCATTCTATAAAATGTTAAGCTTATATGCTAAAATACATAGTTTGAATTTTAATTTGGATTTTGTTTGACTTTTTGGAAGGCAAATTGCTTATCAGTTTACAGGTCACAAGACATTAGGTTCATATGCATCCCCCCACCTTTTTTTTAGTAGGCTCTATGGCCAATGATGGATTCAAGCTCACAGTCTCTAGATAAAGTGTCGCATGCTCTACTGACTAAGCCATCCGGGTGCCCCCCTTATGCCTATTTTTAATTTAATTTATTCCACTAAATTTTGTCATTCCCTTACATGAATAATAGATGATTGTATTTCTCAACTGTTGGTCTAATCAAGTTACTTTCCACTTACTGATTTTTTTATACTACGTTGGTTTTTTTGAATTAAATATTGTCTGCCTTTGAATTAATAATTTTAAGTCTGCATAGCTGTTTTGTGTATTCAAGGTGTTCAAGAGCCCTTTTAGAATGAAACTTTTTTATTTTCTTCACAGCTGCTTATTACTGTGGCATTTAATCAACCTGTTAAGCTTTATTCAATGAAATTTCAAGGGCCAGATAATGGTGAGTAATGGACAACGTTTCTTTAACTTTCTGCTCTGTGGATCTGTTAGTACATATATAAAACTTTTTGTTAAATATAGAGGTAGATATTCCTTGTTTTGGAAGAGGGAAATTGTTTCTGGAACAAAGCAAGGAGATAAATGAATGTGCAAATAATGTGATATTATTAGGAACTAAAAGGAACAGAAAAGGAAAATGTTATCTTATATCTGAAAGTTTAATCTCTTAACCTAAAAACAAAGAAACTCTTTCTCTCAACTATTACTCTAAAACTCCAGGTCTGAAGTAGCCATTTTTCAGGATCAGAACCCGGAGAGATATATTTCACTCTCCTCCTGTTATAGATGATAAATAAGGTTCTAGATCTTCCTACTTGTGCACTATTAGTAGTTACCTCTTCTTTATATATATTATGATGCTGTAAACAGGATTGTACAGACTTGGTATTTCTCTTTCTATTAAATAAGAATTTTCCCTACTCAACTCCCTCCTTTTTTTCCTGTCCCTATTGATTTTTTTTTTCCTAGTTGTGTGTTGGCAGGTAGTGGGAACTAGGATTTTTCTTGTTTTCTTTATGATTTATTGGGAGAAACGGCAAGCGGCCTATTTATCAGTTAACATTCCCTTCTCATTTGTTATTAGATTTTTATGTATTAATATGTTTCATTAATAAAATTGTATCTTTATTCTGAAAATACAAAATATTTTTAAGGATTCCTTATAATTAAGGATTCCTTAATTGGACACCAAGTACGGGTTTTGGATTATGCCCTGAAGTTAAAGGGACTAAGGCATTCTCTAAATGTGATCTAACCACTTAGCACATCTTAATCCCTACGATGAAATTTGGCAATTTGTATAATTTTTTTTAAAGATTTTATTTATTTATTTAAGAGACAGCCAGAGAGCACAAGCTGGAAGAGGGGGCAGAGGGAGAGGGAGAAGCAGGCTCCCCGCTGAGTAGAGAGCCTCATGCAGGGCTTAATCCCAGGACCCTGGGGTCATAACCTGAGCCAAAGGCAGATGCTTAACTGACTGAGCCACCCAGGCATCCCGGCATTTTGTATAATTAATCCCTTTTAACTAAATGTTGTCACTGGTAATGTTTTTCTCCTAAATAACAAATGTACCAGTTGTTGGCAGCTGCAAGACCCAGCTCACATGTTAACCTACATACGTTGTCAGACTGTATTGCCACCTTCCCTGTACCTCCTTACTAGTAGTATTACATTTATCATAGTATGGCTTTATAGTTGAGCGCAAGAGGTCTGTATATGTGTATGTGTTTGCATATGTACATATGTGTTTCAGTCTAGTATTCCTAGAACTTAGTATACTGCAAGCAGGCATTAAAAAAAATGTCCATTAAAAAATGGCTATGAAAATAATTTCTTAAAGTTCCTAAAGATTTAGGTAGGTATGTGCATATATTTGGCTGTGTGACTGGTTGGATAGTGTGAATGTAATAGTGAAGGGAGGAAAGTATTGCAAGTTTGGTTTAATACCTAATTTTATTCTACCATTTTATAGGTCAGGGTCCTAAATATGTGAAAATTTTTATCAATCTACCCCGATCCATGGATTTTGAAGAAGCAGAAAGAAGTGAACCAACTCAAGCTCTGGAACTAACAGAGGATGATATTAAAGAAGATGGCATTGTCCCACTTCGTTACGTTAAGTTTCAGAATGTTAACAGTGTAACTGTAAGTAGTATTTCAGCTATATTTAATGAGTTTGTGCATAACAGTTCATGCTGTTACCTTCAGTATCCTAGGTGATTCTAAATGATCCTTTAAAGTAGATTTTTATCCACCTGATTTAGAATGAGTAAAAATGTATAATGAGCTAATTAAATTTTCTTCCTTTTATGTGCACTGAAGAGAAAGGACAGGTTGATTTTTTAAAATTTGTGAATTTGTCAGTTTACTTTATACATATTTGGCAGCTTCTGTTTAAAGTTTATTCTAGAATAATACTTATAGGTAAACTGAAGATATTTGCACATTGTCCTTCATACCTCGTGATGAGTGATGTTACAATTGTAAAATCCAATTTACTTTTCTGGAATGTAGGGTTTTTAATAGTATCGTGGTCATGATCTCAGTAAAAATGACTTTTTAAAAAGATATTTTTTTTACATTATCTTAATTTACATTAAGAAGTCAGCTGCTTGTTAGCAGATATTAATTGCTTTTGTGAATTTTAATAAACCCAGCATATGCTTTCCAAACCACCCCTTCCTCCTATCCACCCCTCCCAACCCAGTCCTTCAGAGGAGAGAGTAGTAGGAGGGTTAAAATAGAACAGTGGAATACCTAGAAAAAAAAAAGTGGGAATGAGCACAGAGTCACTGAGAACAAGTCATGCCAACTAATGTGATTTCCTTGTTATTTATTGATTAAAGATTTTATTTATTTTATTAGAGAGAGCGTGCAGGTGAGCGTGAGCAAGAGAGCGCAAGCAGAGGGAGTGGCAGAGGGAGAGGGATAAGCAGGCTCCCCGCTGAGCAGGGAGCTCCATTCAGGGCTGGATCCCAGAACCTTAGGATCATGATCTGAGCCCAAGGTAGTCGCTCAACCTATTGAGCCACACAGGCACCCCGTGATTTCCTTGTTTTAATGAAATGATTCTGGTTTTTGTAAATTAGAGAATGCTATTATGTATTCCTTTCAGGTTTTTCACTGGAGTTTCACAGGATATACTTAGTAATAAGATGAAGGATTATAATTGAGATTTCAGTATTTGAAATATTCTATCCAAATGAAATGTATGAAAATGGTTATATTAAAGTAGAATACTAGTTACCAGATATTTTCCTGACTTATATTTGTACCATATCCTCAATTAATGCCAGTTGCTTTATTTAGTGATTGAAGCAAGGTATTTATTGGAAAAAGCCCTTTCAACCCAAACGTCTTGACATAATCTCCTCTGTCATTGAGAATCACTACGTAGTTATTTTGTGATGGGCTCAAGTCTGTATGTGCTATGTCCTATCTCAATCAAGCTTTTAGTCAGTGACTTAAGTCACAGAAAGCATGCCTATCAGTTTTTTGGTGATAAAATTGAAATCAAAATGACAGTTTTGATCATCAAGTCTAAGCAAAGTAAGTAGTGAATTTTAAAAGCTGTGAATATAAACTTGTGCTAATTTTCAGAGAGCATTACAAATAAATGGAGAGCTAGTTTAATAGTCTACCTATTAATAGGCTTGGAAGGGGTTTTTTTGTTTTTGTTTTTTTTTTAAGATGTTATTTATTTGTCAGAGGGAGGGGGAGAGAAAGAGCACAGGCAGGGGGAGCAGCAGGCTAAGGGAGAAGCAGGCTCCCTGCTGAGCAAGGAGCCCGATGTGGGACTTGATCCCAGGACCCTGGGATCATGACCTGAGCTGAAGGCAGACGCCTAACTGAATGAGCCACCTAGGTGTCCCCAGACTTGGAAGTTTTAATTGATAAGCTCAGTTTGAGATGAATCTGTGCTTACCTATAAAAACAGCAAAAATCGATTAATGCCATCAGAGAAGGAAAGAAATATGTTGTCTAAATCAAGAGAGGCAATATTCTTAAGTAGACAGCATCTAGAGTATTGTGTTTTGTTTTGTTTTTTTTTTTTTTAAAAAAAAAGCATATAAAAATCCAAAATATTGAAAAAGAATCTGTGAGTAAAGCTGCTGTCTACTAACATGCTGAGGGGAATTTTTACATAGAAAGTATAAAGAGTCAAGCTTTAAAAAAATGCAGGCTATAGTATAGTATAGTTTTAGGAGCTGATTTCCAATACTGTTTTTTTCTTTTAATATTTTAGGAAATTGAATGAATGAATGAGTATCAGAAAGAAATAACTACGGAGACCTTCCTCAGTCAAAAACCAATTTTAATAAAATTTCAGCAGTGGCTTGCCCACTGTAATAATTTCATACTCTTTGAACATTCTCTGTAAAGTATTTAGTTGTGACCCCTCTGCACCCTCACACTGAATTATCCGGAACTTGTGTATGTGGGTGTCTTGCAGTGCCATCCTGGAGAGGGTGAGGATAACAGGGTAAACAGTGGAGTTAATAGTCTTATAGGAGCACTAGTCTAAAAGTAGTTTGGGTTAATCCTTAGAAAGAATGGAAGGTATTTTTAGTAATTTTTATTAAAAATCTAACAAAATCAATTGAGTTAAACTTAAGTAAGCATGTTTATGAAAAAAGGATACAATTACTAATGTAAAAATTCTTTTTTCTTTTTGGCCGGGGGTGTAGATATTTGTTCAGTCCAATCAAGGTGAAGAAGAAACAACAAGAATTTCGTATTTTACTTTTATTGGTACTCCAGTCCAGGCAACAAATATGAATGACTTCAAACGAGTAAGTTTATTTTAAATGGTGCTTAGGGGAAGTAAAAATATAATTTTAAAGAAATTTCATAAAGATCAAAATCATACCACATCATGAAGCTTTAGGTTAAACTAGGACAGTGGGTTCTCCTAATCACATTTTTAGATAATCCAACTAAAAGATAATTTCTAATAAAAATAAATCCTGATACAGTGTGTATTAATAAATGGTTTCCAAATATGTTTCCAAATAATGGTATCCAAATAATGGTATCCATTAATAATGATATCCAAATGGTATCCAAATAAGTGAGCATAGCATAAAATGTACAGAATTGTTGAATCACTATGTTGTACACCTAAAACTAATATAACATTGTATGTCAACCATACTTCAGTTAAAAAAAAAATCCTTACCTGTAATGAAGTAAAAGTTAAATAAAAGGAAAGTAATTTAAACTAACTAAATAATTATTTGGTTATAGAAAGTGGTTAGGAATAATGTCAAAATAGGAGTAAGTTAAAATCATTAGTGAATTTACTGGGTGTTATACACAACTAATGAATCATCGAACTTTACATCAAAAACCAGGGATGTACTGTATGGTGACTAACATAATATAATAAAAAAATATTATTATAAAAAAATTTGCTGATATTAAGATTTTGATTATTGTTTCTGAAGAAAACATTTAAAATCACTTGAATAATTTTAATCAAAAAGAATGGAGTACACTACAGATGAGATTACTACACTGAGATGCCTTTAAACCATTTCTGTGTGCTTAAACACCACTTTACACAAGCAAAGAAATTATCAGTGAGCAGGCAGATTACATATGTATGTATATGTACGTGTTTGTTTTGTTTTGTGGACACAGTCCTAAGGTTTGCAGAGGATTTATGAGATAAATGAGACCCCTAGGAATGAGAACATTTTGTCCATTCATGGAACAACTGTTACTTGGTCACAATTTCTTAGGGAGACAAAGTATTAAAACCACAGATCATGGAAGTACTACTAGGAGCTTTCTCAGTACAGAACCCAGTTGCTGTACACAGAATAAATGTGCACCAGCACGGGAAAGGTAGGTGTGGCCATGTTTCTGTGGCTGCCTTTGACAGTCTAGAACTGGAAGTGATTATAAAGAGGTGATTATATGGGAGGAAGTTTCCCTAGGGCTGCCAGTGCCTGGAGGAAGAGGCACGGAGCTGAACAGTTCAGACCCCTGTTTGGTGGGGAAGTGAAGCCATGGAACATCCTGAAAACTCTTATTCTTTTTTGTGGTATCTACAGATCTCATTTTATTTCAATTACAGAAAAAATTTGTAAAATTGCATAACAGTGGATAAGCTAAAATTGTACGCTGGCTTTTAAAAAACTGATAACCTTGACCATAGATATTTTAACTGGTCATTTTTCAACTACTATATCTTCCTGTCTCATAACTAACTTTTGGGAACTGTAGGGCAATTATGTACTTAGATCTGTCATGTCAAATGTTTGCCATATGTATAATGACAGATCAGAAGGTCAGAAGAAGCAGAGATTAAACATCTACATTTTTATGATATGAGATACGCTTTACTGGGAAAATGTGTGAGCACCAAAGACATTTTGGCTGCCTGCTTTGTTATGTTGTTTGTTTGAATTAAATGTCATTGGATTTGGCTTTAACTGCCTTGCATAGTTTTTTAGCTTAATTCCATCATAAGATCTACAAGCTGTATACCATTAATTCAACTCAAGTTCCCTGCTTCTCACCTCTGCTCATGCTGTTTGATTTCCATTTTTTTCTTTAAGTAACCACTGCTCCATCTTGACCATCTTCTTACCAGCCTGCCATTCATTCAGTTTTTCTAATGTGTGTTAATAATCATCCATCTAAGAATCTGTCTCCACCTCTTTGGTTTTAACATCCTCCTCTCCTATGCCTTCTGGCCTAGCTCCTCTTTCTCTCTCTTGGCTTACCAAACTACTTTTTCTGGACTGGTTTTAGGATAGCAAAGATGTTAGACCTTTCTTGCTTGGGAATATTTGTGTTTGTTTTGTAATTTGGCTATATATTCATTTAACTAAATACTTTTTTAATCTTAACATTATGTAGAGCAATCGTTCTCAAACTTTTTGGTCTCAGAACCCTTTTACACTATTAAATATTATTGAGGACCAAAAAGAGCTTTTGTTAATGTAGGCTATATTTATCTAATATTTACCCTTTAAGAAGTTGAAACTGAAAAATTTTAAAATTATTTATAAATAATAAACTCACTATATGTTAACACAAATATTTTTAAGTTAAATTACGTATTTTCCAAAATAAAAACCAATTAGCAAGATGAGCATTGTTTTACGCTTTACAAATTGTTTTACTGTCTAGCTTAATAGAACCGTTCGTTCTCATGCCTGTTTCTACATTCAATCAGGTTTGCTATCACAGGTCATGTAGCCTCTGGAAAACTCCACCTGTGAGACAGATTAAGAAGGCAAATAACGATTTAGCATTATTATGAACATAGTTTTGAATGTTCCCTGAAAGGGTCTCAGGGACCCCCAGCCTAGACCACACTGAGAACTGCTTTGAGAATAATTTAATACTGTCATGGACTCCTTTCTTTGTGTTAATCCCTTGCTTTTAATGTTTGATAAATTTTAATTGGTTGAATGATTTTCTTATGTATGTTAATATTACATTGCATTTCCTTTTAATAGTTTCTTTTTTTTTTTTTTAATTTTATTTATTTATTTGACAGAGATAGAGACAGCCAGCGAGAGAGGGCACAAGCAGGGGGAGTGGGAGAGGAAGAAGCAGGCTTATAGCAGAAGAGCCTGATGTGGGGCTCGATCCCATAATGCCGGGATCACGCCCTGAGCCGAAGGCAGACGCTTAACCGCTGTGCCACCCAGGCGCCCCCCTTTTAATAGTTTCTGAACGAGACTTGTGCCATTCATTGAATTGTTCCTCAAAAGCAAGCTAATATTTCAAGTGTTTTTTGCGTTCTGCTAAGTTAACATCGGTGTAGGAAAATTGCAATAAAAAATTATTTATCGTTTAACTGAAATTGGCCAGTTTAGATTTTGTATAGGTGGTCACTTATTAAAAATTATAAATGAGGTTGGTTTCTAGAAAAGGAAGGAATAAATACATGGTATGGTACTTGTTATCCCTGTAGTACTGTGCTAGGTGTAATCATAATACCTGTGTATAGCAAGTTTATCTTAAAGGATAGCATACAAACATTTGGAAGGTTGATCAAAATTAATCAAAGCTTAGTTAAGTCTCTTCCTCTAAAGAGTATTCTCATACTGTCTTAGCTCAGTGATACCTCCTTCTTCCCAAGAATGGCTGGGAGAGGACAAGAATGTTTTGTGGAGGAGGGAGGGTCTTGAACTAAACTTTGGGAGTAGAAATGGAAAACAGTGGAGGAAAAGATAGCAGGGGATACTCCAGGTAGAATGAAAAATAGGAACTTGGGCATGCAAATGGGAAGGTGCAGGACTTTCTTTAGACAGTCTGAATTTCAAAGGAATTACACATAGTCAGTAAAATTTAAAATTTCAAAATAGATTTGGCATGTATTTTATCAGCACAAAGGAACATTTGATTCCTCTTTGTGTAATGAAGAAAGCTATAAAAAATGGTTTAAAGAATGATAAAATAGAATTGTTTTGCATTTTCAGTTCACATTTTTATATTGTGTGAGTTGTTTCTAGATAATTTTAGTTTTCAGAGTGTCATTGATCTTCTCCTTATGTCACTAAGATGACAGAAGCTAAGGTAATGCTAATGAATCTTGGATGTGGATAGAAATCTTAGACCTCCTTGCATGCTATTACAACTTTAAAGGTTATACTTTTAAGATTTGGTACACTAGAACACAGTTCCCACTTGTCTGTTTTTGGCTATTACAGGCATTGTGCGCAGGTTATAATATACACTTAGGCTATTTGTTGTCGTAAATGGATTCTTTGTGTTGCAGCATGAAAAGCTTGCCATCTTAATCGGAAGTAGATATTTTCTTTGCTAAAATATGCTCTGTACATGTATTGCTTTATTTTAATATGAAAGTAATAACACATAAGTGTACAAAAATGAGCAGAATTGAAGGGGCTTCTGCTTCTTAGGAAGTGAGGTGCATGTGAAAAGCAGAGCAGATTTTCTATCACTGTAATAAAGATTTTTCTAAACTGGCCATTCACCGTATCAGCTATTTTTGTAACATTTCTGTCTGTTTATTTTTCAGCTTTTTTAATGCAACTCAAATGAACTAAAAACAGAAGATTTTTTAAAATGAAGTAATATAAAGATTGACCTTATCTCACTCTACTCCCCTCCTTGCTTCTCTGCTCATCTAGCATCTGTCTGCTCTCACCCTTCCCATGTTCTCGCCATTGTTGGTGCAAGATTTCTCCAGCTTCTATCATCTGGATCAGCCTTGTAACCTAGATTTCTTCAACCGTCTCTTTCTTCAGATCTTATTCTAGCCATGTGTCTCAGCTGGCCTTTTGTTTTGGTTTGCTTTTTATTTTGGGCTTTCAACTAGGTGCTTTGATTTCATTTTCATACCATGTTGCTCCCCTTTTATTTTTTTTTACCTTCTTATATTTCATTTTTGTACTACATTTTGAGAAATAATATTGCAATAAAATGTTGTTGTAAATGCTTTCAGGCGTAGCTAGTTGTTGGATGTTTTAATCCAATCAAAAGTTTAGACTTTATTTTTGGGGAACTATAGAAACATTTTAGAAATCAAATATGAACAGTTTCATCAAGTTCTTTTATACTAGAACTAGTATAATACATTGATTAGGCTGTAGTTAAGAGACATGGATTTTCTTTTCTCAATGGAACTGCAGCCCCAGAGTCTTTTTGCTGATTAATTATGGGCACATCCTCTGCTTTGTCTCTCCAAGTGAGCTCAAGGCTTTCAAAGACGGACTGAATGTTAGGCTGGTTTAAACTCTTAACATAGAAGATCAGTGGACTCTTTACTGAATAGATATTTTTGACACCTAATTTTGATGTACCTAGACTGTTGTTTGAGGTGTAATATAAGCACTTAAAAATGAATAAAATATCTTCTTTATGTTTGGGATGAGAAAATCCATATTGGAATGCTGAATTTCTTCTTTTTTACAGAGAATACACATTGGCAAGTTGAGAGTTATCAGCCTGTGAAACAGTATGCAGATTTGTCTTCTGTATCACATCTGCTAAAATTTTAACTTTTAATATTAGTTGTTTTTGTTTCCTTTTGCTTAATCTAATAGCTCTGTGTTTTGCGTGTTCCCAAGTGATAATAATGATCAATAATGCTTCCAGTGTTTATCTGCTTAAATTCACTTGTGATACAAATATTGCCACCTTCCCTTCTTTCTTAAGAAGGTCCCCCCTTGGCTTTTAAGTGCTGAATTTTTTACTCTTATCCACATACTTTCATGAGACTATCTCTTTAATATCTTTCTGACTTTTTGGGCTTTCTAACATATGGTTTTTATAGATGGAAGAGGAGATCTTTTAGAGTAATAAAACTGGTTTTCCTCAAGGTTGGGAAAACGGCACATCTGACATATGATTGGGAATTAAGTGGAAGGGTTTTTATAATCTTCTCTCATGAATGGCACTAATCCAGCCACGTTCTGTTTTAGACCAGACATGTACTGAAGACCTTTATGAATTTTACTTGATTCAGACTACCATTTGGAACAGAATCAGTTAAAATATGAAAGTTACATTTATAAATATACATAGAAATCTTTTTTTAAGGTTTTATTTATTTGACGGAGAGAGTGCCTGTGTTCACGCACAGGCAAGGGGAGCATCAGGCAGAGGGAGAGGGAGAAGCAGGCTCCCCACTGAGTAGGGAGCCCAATGCGGGACTTGATCCCAGAACCCTGGGATCATGACCTGAGCTGAAGGCAGATGCTCAACTGAGCCACCCAGGAGCCCCATAGAAATCTTTTTGTATACAAATATATCTTCAATAGCTTGCAAGTAGATTTCTTTAGAGGCATTTCTGCTGTGAGAATATTTTATCTAATGATAAACTTCAGGTTTTAAGTAAATTATTTGCTTAAATCATAATTGTAGAACCTTTCTACAGAGGATTTGTTTTCTAGCACTGTTAGTAGAAGCCAAGTTTACTCTTACATTTTTATGCTGCCACATTTATAGCAACTAGGACATTTTTAAAGCCGTCTGATGGAGATTTTTCTAATCATTGACAGAAACAAGATTTATTCTAACGTACCTTTGTAGCAACCAGGGTTTTTTAAAAATAGAAATGAGGCAAAATTAGTCACTTTTAATCTCTTTTCATTGCATATTTACATATTGAGAGAAAAGTCTAGAAACCTGTCATCTTGGGCATTTAGACATAAGTTTGGCATACTCTTTTAATTCTAGAGTATTTTGTGATCGACATTTGATTTCTAATTGCCTAAAAATAGTTTGCCAAATATATTTCACTCATATAGCATCATCCTTTTTATTAACTTCTCTAAACTGTCAACCTTGTTTTGAAAAATTGCATTACTTTTCCTTTAAACAGTGTGGGAAACCAAAAATAGCCTGCATGTGTTTTATTTTTAATTCCTTGAGTCTGGGAGGAAAGGGAAGGTCACAGTTTTGCTTCAACAGTGAAAATACATTGCATGCCAAAAAAAAAAAAAATGCAGGGATAAAAATTAATACGAGGTTTTAAAGATGATTACCAATTAGTAGTAATATTTTGAAAATAACACATATTTCTAAATCAATAAGATGTACATGTAAAGTTATTTTTGTTTTCTAGGTAGTTGGCAAAAAAGGAGAAAGCCACTAAGGTACAAAAGACACTGGAAGACCATATTGCAATCAGATCTACAGCTCCTGGATAATTGCTTGATTCTCGTCAGAGACTGTCAATATTCCATTCATTGCCATTACCAATAAATCATTGCTTTTGTTCAGATGGTATCACTAGTGTTTTTATTGTAATCTTGATACATGCAATTGTAAATAAAAGTCACTACTTTTGCCAAGCTTAATTTTTGTCATTCTAAATAAGTATTTTCTCTTTTCATTTATCTGAAAATTGGCCCACTTCTGATTTTTGAAGAGATTTATATGTCTGGTAGCATATTGATTGGAAGCCAGTTTTTCTCTTTAGGGGAGCAAGACTGTTTTAGGGAATTCAGGAGTGCGTGTGTGCTCGTGTATACACACGGAGCAAGTGATTTTGATAAATGGACTTGGAATGAGTACTAACTCATGTTTATTAAACATTTGGGTATCTGAGCTATAGAAATTACTCAAATTATAACCTACCAGAAATAAACAAGTTTAATGAGATTTAACTGTTCTCACTTAAAACTGTTAATGGGACCACAGATTTTAATCCCTTCTGGATGACCTTTAAAAATTTGAATCAGCCGTTTTCTTTACTGTTGAAATCTGACCATGGGGGAAGAGACACTGCTGTGAATTCATGCAGCAATAGGACTTAATATTTTTAATCAACTATTTATTATCTTAGCTACCAAAAGATGCAGTGTTAATATACAGAGAACATGATTTAAGGTTAAAAATGAATTGGCCAAATTACATGTTTGAAAGATGTTTCACAAAAGGCTAGCAAAACAAAACATCTGTTCCTTACTACTATTTTTAATCTTAAAACTAATCTAGAAAGTATTGGTAAATTTAAGTTTATAATTTCTCTATTTTTAAAATTAATATTTAATTTCTCTGAATATTAAAAATTCAGTGTTTGAAAAGAGTATATAGACTATTAATTTTGATTCAGTTAATACCTTTGAGGGCATTTTTGTCTAGGAATATGGTTGAGATAGCATTTTTGCCTTTGGGAGACCAATGTATTTATACACGTTTATGGAAAAAATTATGCAGAATTTTTTGTGTTAAAATAGTCACTTTCTCAAACACCCAGTGTCATTACATAGTGTTTAGTTCTTCTCTATGTAAGCACATTAACTGGTCTGTGCTGATGTCTATATACTTACGTATTTCATAGTTACTTTTCTTGGGTCAAATGGAGGGGGAAGGGCAAGAAATAAAAATTCATAACATTCCTTAATATAGACCATGTCAGATTAATTACGTCTGAAATTAGGGGTGTAATTAATATCAAGAGTTTTGTTTTACACTTTTGTACACTTAACCTTTTTGGGTAATTGTTAAAGTGCCTCATCTTAAGTATTGCTGACCTCATCCTATTTATACTTGACAGTTTGAAAATCCAGTGAAAGTAATTTCGTATGTGTAAAGGATTGGGCATCAGATTTATATGTGACTTTTCTATAACTCAGCTGGTTGCATTATACAAACATTCCATGATTCAAATTGTAAATAGTGAAAAATGAATGTTTATAGGTAACTATAACATGTTTCACTATGGGAAATTTTAAAAATAAACATACGTAGTTGATATTACTTAAATCACCAAGCTGAAATGCTGTTTTCTCCTAAAGCAGTCTGTGTGTGTGTGTGTGTGTGTGTATACACACACACATATATATACATATATATATATATATATATACATGCTGAATTTTCCAGATGAAAAAAAAAAGCATCAGAAAAATATAAGCCTAGTTATTTTAACCAAAACCATCCCTGAGATAATGTTTTCTAGAAAATTAATATTAGGTTTATTATTTGTCAGGCATAGCAGAAAAAACCAAAAACAGTCCACAAAACTTTTCCCTTTATTTGCTATGTTGTGTTATATTTCACATCAGGATGCATTATCTGATTTGAAACAATAAGGAAGTAACCCATAGTAGAAAGAAAAGTATCTGAGTACAGAGTCTTGCAGCATAAGGCTGAGGTCAAGAGTAACACATGCTTTTGTGACCCTTACAGACCTTTATGATCTATTTTGGCCAGATTATCCCCCAATCTCATATTGGAGGTAGCTACATCATCCATTGGAGTTGCCATGTGAGTTGAAACCTGTTTGCCACTTGGAGATGTAAACTCTGTTTCTTGCAGCGTTTGCAGGGCAGTGTGGATATGGCACATTTGGCCTTAGTATTTTATTTATGGCTATTAATTGACCTGAAAAAAAAGAAAAAAGAACCTACACCAGGTAGGGTGGGGGGCTTTTTACCTAAAATAGTTCAGATCTTCCCATGTTCCCCTTAATATCTAAAGTAAATCTTCAATTCTGACAGAAAAAGAAAACATTGGAACTGAGCGAGTTAGGCAACTTAAACCCTCTCCTTTGTAAACGTTAGAGGACGAAAGAACCTCAGGTCTTCCGTGTTGCTTGTATTAATGTTCATATTTCACATTGGTAGATTGGTTTTGTCTGTAGGATATAGTAGGATATATATGGAATTGGTGTTTTCTAACCTTAGATAATTTTTTTTTTAAAGAAAAGCAACTTAGGATAAATCCATTCACTGATCACTGAAGGGAAACCTTGAAGGAATACTGCATTCATTTAGTTTAACACCATTATTAGAGGTATTCTGCATTTTTTAAAGTTTTCCAAACACATGTATGTTCTATAACATATAGCATGTTTGTTAGGCAAATGAGTTTTAAAATAGGGAATCTTTTATCACCCAATGAAGCCTGTATTGCTTAATAGTGATGTCGTTTTAAACATTTTCACTTTGTTTTTAGATCAATACTTCATTCTTTACATGCCCAGCACTATAAGTGGGCAGAGTGGGCAGGTTAATAAGATTACTTTTAGACCTTGTGGCCCATGCAGAATTACTAATTGGGAGAATGTAAATAAATTTGTCCATAAAATAACTTTGGAATTTGGATATACTACTAAAATTGTAGACAGCCTGGAATAATATTGAAATTATTAATAATATTGAAATTATCTTACCATATGTAACCCTAAACCTCCTAGAGTCTGTCTCCTTCCTTTACACTTGCTATGCTTCTCTATGGGAAGAGGAAGTTTATTTAGGAATTAATTCTGATAGGTCGAACAGGCCAGAATTAGTTGTAAAAACATGATTCGTTGATTTATACTTGGACATGCATTTGAGATTTTGGCACATTATGCTACTTTGGAGGACGATCTTTGAAGCTTGAATCTCTGCTCCTTCTACTTGTAAGCTGTGTCATCTTGAGCAACTAACATTAGGAGTTTGAGTCCTCTTGTGTAAAAATAGGAACACCACCTCTTAGGCTTGTTATGAAGATTAAATGTGTTACTTTGTATCTGCAGCAAGGATAAGTGTTTCTTCTGTACCCTGCTGTCCCATCTCACTGCCATTGCTTTTGTGTGTGTGTGCTTATTTATTTATTTATTTATTTATTTAATGATTTTTTTTTATTATGTTAGTCACCATACAGTACATCCCTGGATTCTGATGTAAAGTTCGATGCTTCATTAGTTGTGTATAACACCCAGTGCACCATGCAATACGTGCTCTCCTTACTACCCAGCACCAGTCTATCCCATTCCCCCACCCCCCTCCCCTGTGAAGTCTTCAGTTTGTTTCTCAGAGTCCATAGTCTCTCATGTTTCATTCCCCCTTCTGATTACCCCCCCTTTCTTTATCCCTTTCTTCCCCTACCGATCATCCTAGTTCTTATGTTCCATAGATGAGAGAAATCATATGATAATTGTCTTTCTCTGCTTGACTTATTTCACTTAGCATTATCTCCTCCAGTGCCGTCCATGTTGCAGCAAATGTTGAGAATTCGTTCTTTCTTACAGCTGAGTAATATTCCATTGTATATATGGACCACAGCTTCTTAATCCAGTCATCTGTTGAAGGGCGTCTCGGCTCCTTCCACGATTTAGCTATTGTGGACAATGCTGCTATGAACATTGGGGTGTATATGGCCCTTCTCTTCACTATGTCTGTATCTTTGGGGTAAACACCCAGTAGTGCAATGGCTGGGTCATAGGGTAGCTCAATTTTTAACTTTTTAAGGGACCTCCACGCTTTTCCAGAGTGGCTATACCAACTTGCATTGCAACTGCTTTTTAAAGGCTATCATTTCTTGCAAGGCATAATGCAGTAACCTCCAAATTGTCTCCTTGCCTCTGTAATGTGCCCTCCTTATGGCTGCTAGTTATCTTTCCTTTTTGAGGTCTTCATAATGTGATTCCCTCCAGCCTTATACCTTACCCCTTCATGTCTGGCACTAGTAGTTCCCACGGTGTACCTTGATGTCTAATGCCTTCCTCTGACCTAACTGGTCCACCTGACGAATTCCTACTTATCTACGAGGCCCAGTCCAAGCAAAACTGATAGTGGTAACACACAATGATTGTATGCCTCCTTTGCTGCCATAGCACCCCGTGGTTATTTCATCCTGGTACTTAGCAAACAACACTGTAATTACTTGTAGTCTTATTTGCTCTACTAGCTTATGAGCAGTAAGGCAAGGATTTTTCCCTAGTACTAAACCGTTACTTTGCTCTAGCATCAATAAACACAATATTAAACAAATTCTCAGGTTCCAAGAACAGAGATGCTTGAGGTCTGAAGACTGTAGAATTTGCAGTTTAGTAAGGTAAGGAAGAGAATTTAGCAGTAGTCAAGGAAAGCGTGTTGTGTGGTAGAATGACATTTAAATAAAAGAGATTTCTTAGGTGAAGGAGGAGCTGGAAGAGCAAATAGAAACCATGACAGGAAGCTCCTATTGCCATGTTAAAGAGGTCAGACTATTCTTAGTTTATGGGAGGAGAAGGTAGTAGAGAGAGGAGCCCACACTGACTCACAAGTGTGTCATTTTTACAATTGGATGTAGAAATCTTGCTTCCAAGGAAAAGCAGCAAGTCGGGAGGGGACGATGAATATGGTTTTCCCTTGAGCAGTATATCTGAAATGCTTTTTTGGCTCTCTGGTGGAGATGTGTCATAGGTACACAGGCAGGAATGTGGTTTTAGAACCTAGGGCTAGAAATAGGGAACTAGTAGTCACTTAGGTGATGAAAATGAAAATAGGTATATGAATGGGAGTGTTTAGAGAGAATATAAAGGGGAAGAAGGAAACTAAGGAACAAATGCTAGGGAATATGAATAAATACTAAGGAATTAACATAAGAGGAGCCTGAAAAGCAGAATATTCATCAGGAATGTAGAAGGGAAAACAGGAGGATTTGGTATAGTGAATGCTAAATGAAAGAGGAGAGTAGTTATCATTATCATGTATAGAAATACTGAAATTAGTAGACCTATCCAATTGTCAACCCACCAAGTTGTGGAAACAATTTTGTAGTGCTTAATTATTAGAATCATTGATTATATTAATAATCCTATGGTTGAAGGAAGAGTCAACAGACAGAATGTTTCTGAAATCCTTCTGGCAAAGAAATTTAGAAGCTTTCATAGTCTACCATTGAACACAGTTTTACATGACAGTTAGCAAGGCGTGGAGATTGATGGCAACATTCCATAAGAATATGAAACACTGCTTTGAAGATTTCATTAAAGGCTTTAGTACTTCCTTATAATCAGGTGTCTTTTTCCTGTGTTTTTTTGTAATTATAAATTTTGTCCCATCTGTCATTCTAGAACATTCTTTCATGACCGCTTTTATTCTCTTAAAAGTTCCTTATTTCACAAAGATCATTTCTCTGACAGAGTCCTGGATGGGTCATTTAGGTTTCTTAGTAATTAAGATTTGTAATTTTATAGGGTAATATTGAATGTGTAAATTGTTAATATCACTGTTCAGAGTTTTTGAGTAATACACAATTTCTTCATTAGATCCCTATAGTCTTTCTGTGACCAAGGGTAGTAAAAATAGTGTCGCAGTTTCATTTCCCTGGCCACATAATTCTTTCAAAGGAATCAGCACGCTGACAGCATTAGGAATGCTTCTGCATGGGTTCAGCTTTAACTGCAGAGGACATTTTCAGTTTAAAAATGGGTATTAACTTCAAAAAAGGACAATGTCAGGAAGCCTGGGCATAAGTGGATAGGCCAACTCAAACCACTGGGATAGGCCTGTACAGAAGTAAATAGGTGTGACTTCATCTGATTTTTTGACTGAATCTAGCAACTGCACGGGGAAGATATTTGGGTATTTCCATTTTGGTTTACTTAAAAAAAACTTCTTTTCTGGAAGTTAAAAATTCTTAATCCACAATTTATGTAAAAGGAAGCTTTGTTGCTTTGTTGTTTACTCATCAAAATATGGAATCCATTGAATTGGGGAACTGCTAAAAACTTTGGTCCAGCATAACTTGGTTTAAGAGTATCCTAATGCCATTGTGACTGGGACTCTAATATATGTTTGCCATTTCAGGAATTAGCTGTTTTTATGGACATAAAACTCCATCATTCTTGCTGAAAATAATGAACCTATTTCTGGAGTCTCCATTCTATTCCATAGATCTGTTTGTCTACTATTGTGTGAATAGCATTGTTTGATTCCTTGAACTTTGTAGTATGTCTTGAAGTCAGGTAGTATAATTTCTCCAACTTTCTTCTTAAGATTTTTTTGTTGTTATTCTGGATCCTTTGCATTTTCACTTTATTTTATTTTTTTTTTTTTAATAATTTTTTTAAAGATTTTTTATTTATTCAACAGAGATAGAGACAGCCAGCGAGAGAGGGAACACAAACAGGGGGAGTGGGAGAGAAAGAAGCAGGCCCATAGCAGAGGAGCCTGACGTGGGGCTCGATCCCATAACGCCGGGATCACGCCCTGAGCCGAAGGCAGACGCTTTAACCGCTGAGCCACCCAGGTGCCCCTGCATTTTCACTTTAGAATCAGCTCATCAGTTTCTTTTATTTTATTTTATTATATTATGTTAATCACCATACAGTACATCCCCAGATTCCGATGTAAAGTTTGATGCTTCATTAGTTGCGTATAACACCCAGTGCACCATGCAATACGTGCCCTCCTTACTACCCATCACCAGTCTATCCCATTCCCCCACCCCCTCCCCTCTGAAGTCTTCAGTTTGTTTCTCATAGTCCATAGTCTCTCATGTTTCATTCCCCCTTCTGATTACCCCCCTTTTCTTTATCCCTTTCTTCCCCTACCGATCATCCTAGTTCTTATGTTTCATAGATGAGAGAAATCATATGATAATTGTCTTTCTCTGCTTGACTTATTTCACTTAGCATTATCTCCTCCAGTGCCGTCCATGTTGCAGCAAATGTTGAGAATTCGTTCTTTCTGATAGCTGAGTAATATTCCATTGTATATATGGACCACAGCTTCTTAATCCAGTCATCTGTTGAAGGGCATCTCGGCTCCTTCCATGATTTGGCTATTGTGGACAATGCCAGCTCATCAGTTTCTTAAAAAAATAGCTTTATGGTTGGATTGCCTAGAATATAACGTCTTAACAATATTGAGTCTTCCAATTTGTGAACAGTATATATACACACTACACACACACACACACACACACACAATCTCCATTTGTTTAGATCTTCAATTTCTCAAGCTAATGCTTTATAGTTTTCCATATAGAGGCCCTTCTTTCATTAGATTTACTCTCAGCTATTTGATGTTTGTTGACATTATCGCAAATAAGATTTTAAACATTTCATTTTCCTGGGTGTTCAGAATGATTTGATATTTATCTAGCTGGCTTTGAGGGACAAGGCAAGCTTAGGGTCCCCCTAGTCCTCTGCCATCTTAACTCCTCCTAAACATTTTATTTTCCAATTGTTTCTTACTACTCTATAGTAAAACAGTTAATTTTTGTATATTGACCCTGTGGTCTTGGGACTTTCATGAACTATTTATCAGTTTTAGTAATTTTTTAATGGATTTCTTAGGACTTTCTATGTAAATAATCATTATATGCAAATAGAGTCCATTTCAACTATCCTTTCCAGACTTTATATCTTTTATTTCCTTTTTTGCCTTATTGCGCAGCCTAGGGATAAATGTACAATGTCGAATAGAAGTAGTGAGAGTAAACATCTTTGCTTAGTTCTTGGTCGTACAGGGATAGCATTTAGTGTTCACTATTAATATTAGTTGTAGACTTTTGAATGATATCCATTATTAAATTGGTGAAGTTGCTTTCTATTTCTAATTTGCTTGAATTAAAAAAAAAAACATGAATGGGTGATAAATCTTGCCTAAATACTTTTTCTGCATCTGTTGAGATGGTTATGTGTGTTTCCTTCTTTATTCTGTTAATATGGTGAATAATATAAATAGATTTTCAAATGTTAAACCAAGCTTGTTTTCCTTGGATTAACCGCACTTGGTCTTGATGTATTATCATTTCCATACATTGCTGAATTAAATTAGCTAAATTAGTTTGCTAAGGATTTTTTGTGTCTATACTTATGGAGGATTTTATTCTATGCTCTTCTTATGTTGTAATTTTTTTGTCAGGTTTTCATATCAGGATTATGCTGGTTACTGTTTAAATGTGTGATAGAACTCACCACTTTTTGGGTGAAATATTCTTTTTTTTAAAGATTATTTATTTGAGAGAGAGAGCGTGCAAATGCGCGAGTCAGGGGGAGGGGCAGAGGGAGAGGGAGAAGCAGATTCCCCACTGAACATGGACCCCCCCGCCCCCGCCACCTACCCAGGGCTCAATCCCAGGACCCGGAGATCATGATCATGCCCTTTGTCAAAGGCAGAGGCTTAACTGACTGAGCCACCCAGGCGCCCCTTGGTGGAATATTCTTACGTACATATTTGATAGATATTAGAGTTGTTGAGATTTTCTGCATCACTCTGTGTCCACTTTGGTAAATTTTATTCCAAGGAATTTATCTTTCATTTATGCTGTCAAAGTTAGTAGCATTGTTTTCCATAATACCCCGTTATTATCTTTTAATGCCTGAATCATTTGTCTACCCCTCTTTCATTTCCATTATTGGTAATTTTTTTTTTTGTAAATCAATGTTGCATAGGGGTTATAAATTTTATTAATCTTATCCAGAATGAACTTCTGGCTTTGTTATTTTATTTTATTAATGTATACATTTCTTTTTATTTTCTTATTTCTACTTGATTTGTGTTTAATTTGCTCTTCTTTTTCTATCTTACTAATGTAAAAACTTTGATCATAAATAGGAATCTTTCTTCTTTTCTAATATAAGCATTTATCGTTGTAAACTTCCTGCTGAGCTATGCTTCAGGTAAATACCAAAATTTTTGATATGTTGTTTTTTATTGTCATTCAATTAAAAATATTTGAAAGTTCTCTTATAATTTATTATTTGATTCACTTAGGGTAATTTAGAAGTATATTACTTAATTTCCAAATATTTGGGGATTTTCTAAATATCTTTAAAATTTTTTTTAATTTATAACCATTTTGATAAGAGAACATACTCTAAGATTTCAATCACTTGGAATTTTTTGAGACACATTTTCTGTCTCAGCATAATTATCTTGATGAATATTCCATGTACACTTAAAAATGTATATTCTGCAGTTATGAGTTTGATATTTTTTATAAATATCAGTGAAGTCAAGATGGTTGATAATGTTGCTCATCTAAACCCTTATTAATTTTATTGTTTGTTATTTTATTAATTACTGAGGGAGTAGTGTTACAAACTCCAATTGTGAGTGTATGTTTGACTTAAGCACATATATATTGTGTCTTCCTGGTGAATTGACCCTTTAACCATAAATGTTTCTTTATATCTCTGGTAATACTCCCTGTCTTGAGGTTTATTTATTTTGTCTGAAATTATAGTCACTCCAGTTTTCTTCTGATTGTTTGAATAGCATAGCTTTAACCCTTAACTTTCAATGTATCTGTGTCTGTATTTAAAATATGTTTCCTGTAGAAAGCATTTAGTTGGGTCTTTTAAAATCCAGTCTGATAATCTCTGCCTTTTAATTGGAATTATTTTATTTACATTTAGGTTAATGATTGATATGACTTATTTATGTCTACCATTTTGTTATTTGTTTTCTAGTTGTCATATCTGTGTTTAGTTCTTTTCCATTTTTTTACCTGCTTTTTTAAGTGCTAATCAAAAATTTCATAATTCAATTTAAATTTCTCTTTCTTTAGTGGCTACTCTAGGGAATGCATTATGTATTCTTAATATATCACTTAGGTTTAACATACTATTTCACAAATTACAGCAAAGTTGAAGCACTCTACTTCTCTTTAGCTTCCATTATTTGTGGTAGTGTTGTCACATCATGTTTATAAGTTATAGACCCCATAATTTACTATAATTTCTACTTAATGTCTTTTAACTGTTGTTAACATTATTTGCCATTATCTCTTCAAATACTGCTTCTGTTTCATTTTCTCTCTCCTGTCCTTGATTCCAGGTGCATGCATACAAGTCCTTTTCACTGTGTCTTGCCATTTCTTCTGTATTCATCTTTTTACTTTCTGCAGTGCAGTCTACATATTTTCTACTGATACCTCTTCTAGTTGTCTTATCCTTTCTGCTAGTATCCTGATCTTACACTAAACCTATCAAGTTCTTAATTTCAGTATGTATATTTTTCATCCCTAGAATTTCTATTGGAGTTTCCTCAAAAAATGCTAAATCACTGGTGATTTTCTCTATTTTTTTCCCATCTCATTAAAAACATTTTCATTTTTTTCCCTCTAACATAGAAATTGTATTTATTTTAAAGTCCTTTTCTGCTAACTCCAATATCGGAATCATTTTGTCAGTTTGTTTCTATTGTTTATCTTTTTTCTCTTGGATTTCAGTCATTTGGTCCTATCTCTTGACAGACCGGATCCACCATTTTATTAATATTTATTTAACACCTGTTGCATCCTAGACATTGTGTATGAACAGTTAGTAAAGCCTCTGGATGATACTGTCATCCTTCAGAATGAGTTGACAGTTTCCTCTGCTAGGTAGACACAGTGGGGCAGATTGCTTTATCCATGGGCTTATCCAATAAGCTGAGTGCAGGCAGCGCAATGTATTCACTGAAACCTCTCCCCTTGGAAGATTTGAACCTTAATTCTTACCTCCTTAATACTGTGAGACTCATGAGCACTCTGCTTTCAGAAATTCTCTAACTTCTTATCTCTAGTTTCATGTAGCTTCATAATTTGGCTAAAGTCTTGAGGGAAATATCACCTGTATGTCAAGATTTGTTTTCTGTTCCTTCCTTCTAAATGGGATTCTGGATCCTCAAATCTCAAGTTTTTGTCTGTCCAGTTCCGGGAGATGGCCAAAAGCTTCTGGCCTCTCTGCTTCTCAGCAAGAGCCTTTGCCTGTAACCTGTTCAGACTTGTAGCCTCGTGTAGCATTTAAAAATGTGACTACAGGATGTTGACACTCCTTTCAGTAGTTCCTCCCTCTGTGACCATAGCCTCCCAAGTCTTGGTTGCCTCAAGGGCTCTCCAGTGTGGATGCAATCACATTTTATCTGTGTTTCTAGTTGTTTTCATGGGAGCATTGGTTTGCTACAAATCATTCCAGAGTAGAGCTGGAGTCTATAGATAATAAGAAGTGTAAATAGAGCTATTTTATTTTTTTAAATTTTTAAAAAAGATTTTACTTATTTTTTTGACAGAGCACAAGCAGGGGGAGCAGCAGAGGGAGAGGGAGAAGCAGCCTCTCTGCTGAGCAGGGAGCCCCGCATGGGGCTTGATCCCAGGACCCTGAGATCATGACCTGAGCTAAGGGTAGATGCTTAACTGACTGAGCCACCCACGTGCCCCAATAGAGTTATTTTAAAGTTTGTGTTGGATGATTCAATTATCTGCAGTTCTTGTGACTCTGTTTCTGTGGACTGCTGTTTCTTTTCATTTTTATTCATGTGTTTTTTTTTAATGGTTTTCTAAATAACTTTAGATATAATTGATAACAGTAAATTATGCATAGTGTATGGAGATATGTTTATTTTACCTTTTTTCCCCTACTTTTTGTAGTGGAGATTTACTTCATTAATTTTCAACTTTATTTATTTGTTTTTTATGTATTTAGAGCAAGTGAGTGAGCGAGTGAGTGTGGGAGAGGGAGAGAAAGAATCTTAAGCAGCTCCATGTCCCATGTGGAGCCCAAGGTGGGGCTCGATCTCATGACCCCGCAGAAAACAAAAGTCAGATGCCCAACTGACTGAGGCACCCAGGAGCCCCTTCAGCTTTATTTTTTAAATATGTGCTTTAAACCTAGGTATTTCTAAGAACTGGTTTAACTGCATTCCACAGATCTGTTGTCTAGGCCAAAATATTTTCTGTTTTTCTCTTTGACCCATGAACTGTTTAGAATATCTATTAATTTCCAAACAAGTGGAAGGTTTTCTAGATATGTTTGTTTTTTATTTCTAGCTTAATTACATTGAAGTCAGAAAACATATTCTATATGATTTAGCTAATGAAATCTGTTGAAATTTTACTTGTGACCCTATATATGTATCATAATACATATTATAATACAAACATTTTAATACAGTTATTTAATAAAATTTGTATTAATTAGTATAATATAATTAATGATGATAATACATTTTTGGTAAATGTTTTAATGTGTTTTTTTGATACCTAGTGTTTGTTTATTTCTATTTCATACCTTCTTTTCACAAAAGGCCATGTCTTTTGTGGTTCTTACTCAGGTCTTCAGATGGTTTCTTATTATTCTTGTCCATGATATGCCCCAAGTTTCATTGCTACTTCCCCAGGAGGGTGCAAAAATGCAACTCAGTTACATAGCTTCTTCTGCAGGATTGACAAATGCTGTCAGGGAAAGTTAGCCTTGTTGATTTTGGCTAAACTCTTGGATGTTTTCAAGAAGATTCTAAACATTTTGTCTAGCATATTTAGTCGTCACCAGTGGATGGCTAATCTGAATTACCTGTGGCATCATTACAAGAAGTAGAAGTTTCAAATGAATGCAATTTTTTTTTAATTTAATTTTATTATATTATGTTAATCACCATACAGTACATCCCCAGATTCCGATGTAAAGTTTGATGCTTCATTAGTGAATGCAATTTTTTTTACAGACTGTGCCTGAGATTGTTTAATCCATAGTAAAAAATAATTTTGAATTTAGTCAGGTCCCTCTATACTAGCTATATTTTAGCCATCATTTAGGTTGATAAAAGTGTATGTTCATGAAAAATAAGGTTTTAAAATATTACAGGGGTGCCTGAGTGGCTCAGTCAGTTAAATGGCCAACTCCTGATTTCAGCTCAGGTCATGATCTCAGGGTCCTGGGATCAAGCTCCACGTCGGCTCCATGCTCAGCAGGAAATCTGCTTCAGGACTCTCTCTTCCTCTGCCCCTCCTGCCCCCCCAACATAAATAAATAAATCTTTAAAAAATATTACAAGAAAATGTAAATATTCAAATAAGAAAGGTAGATATTACTTAGCAATAGATGGAGACACTTTTAAAGATCACCCCATTCCCTTTAGCTGTCAACCTCCTATCCCTCCATTACCCCCACTCCTACATAAGTATTAATTTACTTTTGTCTCTGTAGATTTTCCTATTCTGGATATTTCATATAAATGGAATCACATGACGTGGTCTTTGTGACTGGCTTCTTTCACTTAACATCTTTCAGGGTGCATGCATATGTATCAGTACTTTTTTAAAATTCTTTTTTAATTTTAATTTTATTTTTTTTTCATCATGACAACTATACTCTTTAATTCTCATTACTTACTTCACCCATCCTCCCACCCCTTCCGCCTGGTAACCCTCAGCTTGTTCTCCAGAGTTAAGAGTCTGTTTCTTGGTTTATTTCTCTTTTTTCCCTTTTCTCATTTGTTTTTTACATTTATACAAGAGTGAGATAATAGAGTATTTTCTTTGTCTGACTTATTTTTCTTAGCATTATATTCTCTAGCTCCACCTATGTTGTTGCAAATAAACAATTTCATTCTTTTTTATGGCCAAATAATATTCCATCACACACACACACTCCACACCTTCTTTATCCATTCACCTACTGATGGACAGTTGGGCTGCTTCCATAGTTTGGCTATTGTAAATAATGCTGCAATAAACATAGGGGTGCATGTATCCTTTTGAATTAGTATTTTTTTATTTTTTGGATAAATACCCAGTAGTGTGATTACTGGATCACATGGTATTTCTGTTTTTAACTTTTGAGGAACCTCATTCCTGTCTTCCATGGTGGCTGCACCAGTTTGTATTCCCACCAGATGTGCATGAAGTTTCCTTTTTCTCTACATCCTCGCTAACACTTGTTGTTTCTTGTGTTTTTTATTTTAGCCATTCTATCAGGCAGAAGGTGGTATCTCATTGTAGTTTTGATTTGCATTTCCCTGATGATGAGTGATTTTGAGCATCTTTTCATGTGTCTGTTGGCCATCTGTATGTCTTTTTTGGAGAGATGGCTGTTCATGTCTTCTGCCCCTTTTTTAATTGGGTTGTTTATTTTTTGGGTAATGAGTTGTACTAGTTCTTTATATATTTTGGATACTAACCCTTTATTGGATAAGTCATTTGCAAATAACTTCTCCCACTTAGTAGATTCCCTTTTAGTTTTGTTGATTGTTTCCTTTGCTGTGCAGATACTTTTTATTTTGATATAGTGTCAATAATTTATTTTTGTCTTTATTTCCCTAGAAAAGTGTTGCCATGGCCAATGTCAGAGAAATGACTGCCTGTGCTCTCTTCAAGGATTTTTTATGGTTTCAAGTCTCACATTTAGGTCTTTAATCCATTTGGAGTTTATTTTTGTGTATGGTAAAAGAAAGTGGTCCAGTTTTATTTGCATGTAGCTGTTCAGTTTCCCCAGCACCATTTGTTGAAGAGACTGTCTTTTTACCATTGTATATCCATTCCTCCTTTGTCGAAGATTAATTGACCATATAATTGTGGATTTATTTCTGGATTTTTAATTCTATGCCATTGATCTATGTATCTGTTCTTATGCCATACCATACTGTTTTAATTACTACCATTTTGTAATATAACTTGAAGTCTGAAGTTGTGATACCTCCAGTTTTGCTTTTTTTTTTTTCTTCCCAGATTGCTTTGGCTATTTGAGGTCTTTTTGGGTTCCATACAAATTTTAGGATTGTTTGTTCTAGTTCTGTGAAAAATGTTGATATCTTGCTAGGGATTGCATTAAATATGTAGATTGCTTTGGGTAGTAGAGACATTTTAACAATACTTGTTCTTCCAACTCATGAGCATGAAGTATTTTCCATTTATTTCTGTTGTTTTGAATTTTTTTCCTTAGTGTTTTATAGTTTTCAGAGTATAGGTCTTTCACTCTTTTGTTAAGTTTATTCCTAGATATTTTATTGTTTTTTGTGCAATTGCAAATGAGATTGTTTTCTTAATTTCACTTTCTGCTGCTTCATTTTTAGTGTATAGGAGTGCCACAGATGTCTGTACATTGATTTTGTATCCTGCAACTTTAGGCTAGGACTTTCAGTACTATGTTGAATAAAAGTCGTAAGAGTGGACACCCTTGTCTTGTTCCTGAACTTAGAGGAAAAGCTCTCAGTTTTTCATCTTCAAGTATGATGTTGACTGTGGGTTTTCATATAAGACCTTTATTATGTTGAGGTTTGTTCTCTTTAGACCTACTTTACAGAGGGTTTTTATCATGAATGGATGCTGTATTTTTTTGATTGCTTTTTCTGCATCTATTGAAATGATCATATGGGGGCGCCTGGGTAGCTCAGTCGTTAAGTATCTGCCATGGGCTCAGGGCGTGATCCCAGCGTTCTGGGATCGAGCCCCACATCAGGCTCCTCCGCTGGGAACCTGCTTCTTCCTCTCCCACACCCCCTGCTTGTGTTCCCTCTCTCTCTGGCTGTCTCTCTCTCTCTGTCAAATAAATAAATAAAATCTTTAAAAAAAATAATCATATGGTTTTTATCTTCTCTTTTATTGATGTGACATCATATTGATTGTTTAGTGAATATTGAACCACACTTACATCCTGGGAATACATCCCACTTGATTGTGGTGTATGATTTTTAAAAATGTATTGCTGAATCTGGTTTACTAATATTTTGTTGAGGATTTTTACTTCTATATTTATGAGAGATATTGCCTTGTAGTTCTCTTTTTTTGTGGTATTTTTATCTGGTTTTGGTATCAGGGTGATACTGGCCTCATAGAATGAATTTGGAAGTTTTCCTCCTATTTTTTGGAATAGTTTGAGAAGATGGTATTAACTTTTCTCTAAATGTTTGGTAGAATTTGCCTGTTAAGCCATCTTGTCCTATACTTTCTTTTTTGGGAATTTTTTTATTGCTGATTCAATTTCATTGCTGGTAATTGGTCTATTCAAATTTTCTATTTCTTCCTGCTTTAGCTTTGGTAGGTTATATGGTTCTAGGAATTTATCCATTTCTTCTCAGTTGTCCGATTTGTTGGCATATAGGCTTTCATCTTATTCTGTCACAGTTTGTATTTCTGTGGTTTTGGTTGTTATTTCTCCTCTTTCATTAGTGATTTTGTTAATTTGGGTCCTCTCTCTCTCTTTCTCTATTTATTTTGATGAGTCTGGTTAGAGGTTTATCAATTTTGTTGATTTTTTTAAAGAACCAGCTCCTGGGTTACCTGGTTGGCTCAGTCGGTTAAGTGTCCAACTCTTGATTTTGGCTCAAGTCATGATCTCAGGCTCATGAGATCAAACCCCAAGTTGGGCTCTGTGCTCCACGGTCTTCCACGTGAGAATGAGATTCTCATTCTCTCCCTCCCTTCCCCCCATCCCTCCCCCTACTCATGCTCTCTCTCTTTAAATTAATTAAAAAAGAAAACTTTAAAGAACCAGCCCCTGGTTTCATTGATATATTCTATTTTTTAAGTTTATATTTCATTTATTTCTGCTTAATCTTTATTATTTTTTGTTTTGATGGGTTTGGGTTTTGCTTGTTCTTCTTTTTCTAGCTCCTTTAGGTATGGGTTAAGTTGTTTATCTGAGATTTTTCTTGCTTTTTGAAGTAGGCCTATGTTACTATAAACTGCCCTTTCAGAACCACTTTTGCTGCATCCCAAAGATTTTGGACTATGCTTTCATTTCATTTGTTTCCATGTAATCTTTTATTTCGTGTTTGAGTTCTTCGTTGACATAGTCATTGCTTAGTAGTGTGTTATTTAACCTCCATGTATTTGTGCTCTTTCCAGAATTTTTCTTATAGTTGATGTCTAGTTTCATAGAGTTGTGGTCAAAAAAGATGCATAGTATGACTTCAGTTTTTTGAATTTGTTGAGACTTGTTTTGTGGCCTAATATGTGATCTATTCTGGAGAGTATTCTGTATGCACTTGAAAAGAATTCTGCTGTTTTAGGATGAAATGTTCTGAATGTGTCTGTTAAGTCCGTCCAGTCCAGTGTGTCATTCAAAGCCACTGTTTTCCTTATTGATTTTCTGTTTGAATGATCTGCCCATCAATGTAAGTGGGGTGTTAAAGTCCCCTGTTCTTTTATATGGCTGAATAATACTCTATTGTATGAATGTACCACATTCATTCATGTATTCATTAGCTGATGGACATTTGGGTTGTTTCCATTTTTGGCTATTATAAACCTGCTGCTATAAATATTCATATATAAGTTTTGAGGGTTTTGTTTGTTTTAATTCATATATAAGTTTTACATACACATATATTTTCATTTCTCTTGGGTACATACCTAGGAGTAGAATCACGGGTTCTTGTGATATTTCTGTTTAACCATTTGAGGAACCCCAGACTCTTTTCCTAAGTGGCTACCTCATTTTACAGCCCCACACGTATTGTGTGACGGTTCTTGTTTCTCCATATCCTCACCAAAACTTGTTTTTAGATGACTTTTTGATTCTAATTATCCTAGTAGTTATGAAGTGATGTCTCGTTGTGGTTTTGATTTGCATTTTTTGATGACTAATGAGGTCTAGCATCTTTTTATGTGCTTATTAGCCAGTTCACTGATATAATGTCTTTAGTATAAGATCCTTTGCCCATTTAAAAAATTAGGTTATTTGTATTTTTATTATTGAGTTGTAAGTGTTCTTTATAGGAGCTAGAGTGACGTTAGCAAAATGATGGCATAGGAAATCCCAGTGCTCATCATTCCCCAGAAATGCCACTCTGAACAAATACTCACATGCAAAAATACCTTCACAAGAGCCAAAGATTCCAGGTGAGGGATTATAGCACCTGCACGATATACAGACACAAGAGAAGATGTGCTCAGGAGTGTAGGAAAAATTGACACTACCCTCATCCTGCCTCCCTCAAGCCTGGGCAGCCCAGCCTGGAGAGAGACACCCCCCTTGTGGGAGAAGGAGAATGAAGTGAGCAGGTGAACCCCACAGCTGGCCTGTCCCAGCACCAGGCCCACTCTGGTGACTCATATCCCCAGCTCACCCTGGTACCAATCCGGCCTCATGGACCCAAGCTATAGACCTATTCCCCCAGCACCAGGCCAACACCCATGGACCCAGGCTCCTGGGACATGCCAGTGCCAAAACAGCCCATGCAGACCCGAATCCAGGCTGGCCTCTGAGACCCCAGGTTATTTGGTCAATGCCCATAGCCCCAGGGTCCAGAGTTATCCTAGCACCAGGCTGGCCCCTGTGGCCCCAGCTTTCAGCCTTGCTTGAATGAAACCAGGATCTAGGCCCGTTCCAGTATCAGACTGGCTCCCCCACACACCTAGATGGTGGCCTACCCCAATGCTCCCCAGTGCCTGGTTAGCTCCTGTGGACCCAGGATTCAAGTCGACCCCCATATACCCAGGTCCCAGGCTCTTCTTTGGAGGCTCAAACACCAGGTCCGACCCAGTGTACCCAGGCTCTAGGCCTGCCCTGTGGACCCAGGCAACAGCCCCATCTACCCAAGGGCTCTAGCAACAAGCCCCTAAGAAAACAACTACACACAGCACACCCGGAATGTCTGGAAGAGCTGACTGGTGAAAGGCTTCGTCCCTGAATTAAATACTTACATTTAATTAAAAATATATAAAATATATATTTAAATTCAACAGAAACTGGAATAAATAAATCCTCTTGCTTTTGAGGTAGTGATTAGATATATCTTTTCATAATTACTTTTCTGTTTACCAGAACCAAGAAGCCAGTACAGCCCGTTGGCATTTTGCCTTTATTGCCAGGGTAAGAATATATTTCCGTCTTACAGGGGGCATTGTAGGTAGAGAGCCACAGGCCTGACGCTGACGGTGCTCGCGTCAAAGCCTCAGTCTGCCAGTGTGTCGTCGCTGGCACGACCCGTCCCCCGTGCCCGGGAAGCCAGTGCGGCGCGGGGACGAGAATGCCAGCATCTGACGCACACGGCTGCTTCCTGCTCCCCCTTGGAGTCCTGACAAGAACTGACCTTGTTCAATCCTGCTGAGCTTCCTAGATTTACGGGGCTTATAGCAACACATGGGAAGGAGATTATGTTTATTTTTAAAACGTAAAAAAAATGCAACCTTCCCAAGGCCTTTGTAGTGTGTGTGCAACAACACACAACACACACACACACACACACGCAATGTATGTATAATCACTTCTAATTAACTTCAGCTCTTCCTGCAAAACTAAGTGTGAAGTCTTAAAGACTTGTCAGCTTCTCTGCCTGTGAAATTTATCTACTTCTAATTGTGAATAACAATACATTCAAGGTTAGCTATAAATGACTCAGATTTCACAGGAATCCAAAGTCTTAAAACCACATTTGAAGATGAATGCATTTACACAAAACATTTTCGTAGTATGCTTCCAGATCAAAATATAGTTGTTTACGCTGATCCAAAATGCCTTTTTTTTTTGAAGGAGGATGGTGTGTTTCTCTGATATCTGTGAAAAAAAGAGACTTGATTGATTTCAAAGTAAACTCAGATGTAAAAGATATAAAGCAGTAAAGATGCCTAAAATAAGGATGAAGATATCATTATGGTGGACTGAAAAACGGATTCAGTTTACAGTTTCACAAAATAAAATATCCAAAGAGCAGATATTAAATAAGATTAAGNATTAAAAAAGATTAAGACCCCCCCCCCCCCGCCATGTTCTCAATAGCTTTTAGAGTACGGAAGACTCTTCCAGCCTTTACCACTAGATGTCATGAAGAGCCCAGTGAAATATAATAGGCTTCCTGAGTGCGGTCTGTTACAGAGCCTTTACAAGTTTTCCCCAATTTTGTACTTAATTTGGATAGGAAGTAATTTCCTTTGGGGTTTGTGTCCAAAATATTCATTGTGGATTAATGTTAAGTAAGATGTTAATAACTATTAGAAAATGCGATCAGTTATCAAATGATGGGAAGCACAGCTATTAAAGCATGGGGAGTACCTCTGGGGAGAATGTTGTCTGCCCCATGGGGTATCCGAGCTGTGCTTAAGGTCTGCTCTGGACTACAGTTCACTTAGGATCCCCCATCTTCCTTTCCTTTTGAAATAGGCACGGGCTTGTCACATGTGCAGTCACCAAGACTTCATAGGATTTTTGGTAAAATTAGGTCAGTGAAAGGAACGATAAGGGGGGGGGGACCTTGATATCAGGTGAGCATGTTTGAATGTAGACCTTGAGATCCACTAAGCAGAGTTATTCTGGAGGAAGACAAGTGGATGGGTGGAATTTTAGAGAGAAAGAATTTGACTCAATATAAGGAAGAACTTTCTAAATAAAAAATAGCCCATCATTTAAACCCAGTGCTCTAGGAAGCAGTGGTGTCCCTTGTCACTGGAAAGATTTAAGCACCAATAGAATGGCCCTCAGTGGGCTGGAAAGAATCTGTTTGGGGTGGAAAGTTGGACTAAGTGACCTTCAAGCTTCTCTAAGAGCCACAATTCTATACACAGGGATGTCCATCATGTAACAACTAAGAAGGCAGCAAGGAAAGAGCTGAAGATGTGTCCTTAGGTAAATACAAATACATATTTGAGTTTACTTAACCAGGAAACATTGAGTTCTTGAAGCCACACGGGGGAATTACAATGAGACTGCCTGGGAAAAACTGGCAGGAAGGCACCATTGGACTTTGCTGTTTCCAGCCTCTGCCTCCTGAATCCTCTCCATCCCCAGGGCCCATCTCCTCTCTCCCAAGAAAACATGCTCCACTTGTTCCTCCTAACCAAAAGCTGATCTGACTCAGTCTTTACAAACTTAAATCTGGGAGTAAATTCATTGACAATCTTTTTAACGTGCTGCATTTTCTTAGGGAATAATGCCTCAAGGCTACGCTAACGGAATAAAAGTCAGTCTGGGGATGGAAGGTATCCACCAGCCTGCAGGGGAGGAAAAGGGCCCTAGTTTGACCTCCTAACAGTTGCCTTTTCTGCCAAGACCATAAACTGCAGAGTATGGCTGGCTCTTAAGTATATCACTTGAGCTCCAGAGACTGATAAAAAACAAAACAAAATATGTCCACGTATTCTTTGCTCTTGAACGCAAAACAAAAACAAATTACAGCTGAGCTATAACTTAAGCCCACCCAAGACCTTGAGGTATATATAGTGAATGACCCCGATATATTTCAGGAGTATGACCTGACTGTCCATCAATTTCATTCAATAAAAGTCAGGTTTTATCACATCTTTCTGAACTGAGAGTTTGGTAAAACATCACATGGTTAGCCTGTAAGATGGATTTAAAATCTCCTTCTTATGCCAAGCCTGAAAAAAGATTTACACATGCTCACATTTTCTAGGTGCACAAAAGAGTTAAGTGCTGGACTGTTTACCTGGATTCTGGACCAGATGTTAAATGAAATCCTTTCTCTTCTTCCCCATGGACAGAGACCACCCACAGTATCACTGATACTTAGAGTGGAGGTGAACTACAGGGACCCTTTAGCTCAATCTCTTAATTCCACAGATGTGGAAACTGAGGCCCAGAGTCACTCGTTCTACCTGGCAACACACTGTCTCTCCACTGTGCTGTCTCCTTCCCAGAGGGTGTGTGCTGGAAATGCAGACCCACATTTGCACAGACCTAGGCACACGCCTTCACCCCCGCCCCGGGAATCAAGAGCAGAGGAGCAGAGATAGCTGTGTGGGGTGGAAAGGGGGTCTGTTGCCATCAGCCACCCCAATGGTTCTTCTTATTTTATCACCAAGAAATGAATGTATTAACTGCCAACTATAGTGGGCCCCATGCTTTGAAAAATTACTTCTACGAAACAAACCCCGTTTGTTAAATATTCAATTATTTTCCTACTACGAAGAGGAATTGAAGACAGGAATTCTATTCTGATCAGCACGGAGAGCCAGGGTGATGCAAACCCAGCTCTTTGCAAAGAAACGCGGCGTGCTGGCCTCAACAACCTTCCAGATGGTTTCCTTTAGAAGTATTAAAACGTAGGAACCAGTCGAGGACCTCCAGAAGTCTGGAAGCTCAGGTTGGTAATACTGGCCCAAAGGACACTCCCACGATTCCTTGGCCTCGACTTCATCACCACCACGTCTGAGTTAACTGCAGTTCGGCACGGGCTAGGTGTGAGGTGAGGGCCCGCCGCAAACCACCATCATCTTGCACCTGGATTATTGAAATGGCTCCGCAGGGTCTCCCTGCTCCCACCCGGCCCATCTCCCTCGAGTCTATGCTCAACGGAGCAGCGGGTAACGTGGTTGAACACGCTACTGCTGTAAACAGTGCTGGCTCCGCATTTGCTCAAGCAAGAGTGAAGTCCCGACAGGGATTCACAAGCCACCCCCCACCCCCCAGTTTGGCTCCTGACCCTGCCCGCCCCCTGCTCCTCTGACTCTACCTCCCCCTCCTTTCTTCAAATTGTTCTGCTCACTGGGCTGAGTCACACTGGCCAACCTGCTGTTTCTCAGTTATTCCAGGAAGAGCCCCAACTCTGGGCCATTTGTGCTCACTGTTGCTACTCTCCAGAATTCTCTTCTCCTGAGTAGCTCAAAGCCCAGCCCCTCGCCTGCTTCAGGGTTTACTCAAATGCCGCCTTCTCATTTGCTCTCTTCCTGGCTGTCCCCTCTGCAATTGCAACACCCCTCTCCCCACTACAACCCCCTCATGCCAATTCCCCCCCTTTCCATCCCTCTTCCCTGTTGGGTTTCTCTCCTTATCAATCTAAGAGGCCAGATATTTTCCTGGTTTACTGTCTTTCCCAGCAGAATGTAGACTTCATGAGAACAGAAATCATCGTCTCTTCTGTTTCCTGCGGTGTTCGGCGCCTGGACGTGTGCGTGGCACATAGCTGGCACTCCGTAAACTTTACTGAGGGAAGGCACGAATGAATGCACACCATCTCTCCATGTTCCAGGCTAGGAGCTTCAGGGGAAGTGATGAGACGCTGCAGTGAGCTCTGGGTGCCCCATTCTGTGGGTGGGAGACCCTGGGCTGTCAATAGGGTTCTGCGAGCATCTCACTGTGTGACTTTAAGCCACTTGTATAACCTCTCCGTACCTTCCTACTTTACACCTGAGAATACTAATACTAGTCTTAACTCTCTCATGAGGATTTATAGGAATAACATGAGACAAGGCGTACAAGCACTTTGAAGTCAGACATCCCATTCAGCTGTAAGAGATTATTCTTCTTTCAAAGATTAATTCATGTTCGAGAGAGAAAGACTGAAGAGAGCTTCGGGATCTAGTGTTGAGAGAGGGATCTGAAGAGCAGTGAACGTGTACATGGATCGCTCAGTATGTGACATCAAAAACGGAAATAATTTGGGAGCCAGGAGGCTGAAAGTTTGTGGTCTTGCAACCCACCCCAGAAATCCACAGCTGTGCCTGCAGCGGTAAATTATTCTTCGCCCAAAGCATTTTAGGCCAAGTGATGAGAAGGATTGATTCAAGCTGTAATAATGACCACTTACTTTAATAATAGTAGCTCCCACTTACTTCCCTGTCTATTGTGAGCTCTGTTCTATGGGTTTTAACTGAGTTAGTTAATCCTTGCTACACTATGCCATAGGGATTATGATCTCTGTTTGATGGGTCAAAAATTGAGGCTTAGAGAAGTGAAAGAATCTGACCAAGGGCATACAGTCGAGTGCTCGTGGTGTCGAACCTGTCTCCGTTCCGCCTTGCAGCCCTGCTTTCCATTCATTCGCAGGCAAGTTTGAGAGAAGAAGGTGGAATCAGGATTCCAGGTCCAATACCTGGAATTTTTAGAAGGTTAAGCTCTTATTTTCTTTCTCATAATCAGCCCCTCACAGGGTAGGACCTAATGCGATACCATCTTTCTTCATTCTCCAGTGTTTGCATTTGCGTTAATCTTGTCTCTTTCAACAGCTTTGAATTGCCCATAGTACTAACACACTAGTACTTCAAGGAGTCGAACATCTCCCATAACCCTTACCATGCTCGATTACTGGCTTGGTTAAATGAACTCAGTTTCCTGAATGCTATTAAACGGCCACATGACCATTTCTGGGAGTCTCCTTAATCGCCTCCCCCCAACCCCGCAAAAGGAAATGAATATTCAATTAGAGAAACTGGTGAGGTAGAGAAGGTTTCCATTTAAGGATTTTTATAAGAGTGAGTTGATGGTGGTGGTCTTGACTTTTCTTTGTACATCTAAACAGGCACAGGAAACTTAGATACTTTCACCTAAAACACACTGATGTATCAATTCATTTTTGCACTTTCCAGCTTAGAAAGGGGAAGTTATTCATTTTCCAAAATATGAACAATATATAAAAAAGAAGCTGATCTAATTTTCCACCCAATTGTACAATTCTGGGATCTTCATGGTTTAAGGCACCTAAAATGCACTTGAGCTCTGGAAAAAGAGAAGCCAACTTTCAGAGAGCTGATGTGTTTTCTTTCTTTCCGCAGGATTGAATTGGGAAACCACCACAGACTATTATAGTCTGAATTACTGCTTAACCTAAAGGCCTTTTAACTGACTAGAAAATGATTGCCCACAACTTGGCATTGAGAAGCCAGAAACCACAGCGGACATAGCTAGAAAAAAAAAGAGGAAAAACATGTAATGAAGATGTTTATATTCATTCAGAAGTCTACATATGTATTTAAACAGAAGTTGTAAGCCAAGCCTGTCTTTCAAGAGGTGCTGAGGAAGTGCTTTTTGAGGGGAGAAGAGCAGGGACAAGCTATGTTCTTCTAAACCTAAAACAACCCCTGGGGTATGCCCCAACTCCACGGGAGACAGAAATTTTATTTAGACGTATTTTATACCAAAGGACATACTATAGACATTGCAAATGAATCTCACATTTCTCCTTAATTGTTTTCACTATACACAATGGAAACAACATGTTCTTTTTTGTTCTGCAGGTGGAGAGGGAAGGAGGCAGTCTGTATGTGTGTATATATATATATTCGCTTTCTTTCTCTCTCATTATAACTTCCTTATAATATGGACATTGAGTGACATCACTAACACTCGTGTTGAAGACCAGGTGGATTTTAGTGACTGCTTTCTCCTCTTAGGTCTTGCAATACTTAAGTTGACTTACACCCTTTCTCTGTGGTAGTAGGTTCCAATCTGTATAAATGAATAAAAGTTCGGGAGTTTAGATCGTCAGTGTTGCACCATCCCCCTAACCAACAGCTGTGATGTCTGGAAGAAAAATAAAATCAGCAAGCTAGATGGAATGGAAAGAAAAAAAAAGCAAGAGACATTTCCTATTGACTCCAATTAAAGAATTTTTGCAAATCATTGCCTCCATCTTAGGGTGTGCACTGTGCTGTCCACACTGGCTTTTAATTTGCTTTCAAGAGCAGTTCAAGGTGTGGATATTGATCTATAAACCCCCGATGGTTGATCCCTGGGTACCAAGCTACATCTCTTTGTTTACCATTGTGACAGCTGAGGTCAATTAGAGTGCAGGCTAACAATCCTCATTTCCAAACACCTGAAGAGCTGTCCTTGCTGAAGCACCCCTAGCTCACGAATCTCCTCTCCCTGGACCTCCTCCTCCGGATGGCCTGGGTCCGAAAGTTTTGCAAAGCAAGGCCATATAGCCCAAATCTCCATTCCACCTACTCACCTTCTCTTAGGTCATTTTACCGACTCAGGTTGGGGTGCTAACCCTTTCTTTAAAAGCTCAGTGTATTTAATTCTGGGCATCACAAACAGTTCCTGCTGAGACTGTCTTCCAGTGTCCATGGAGCGCACCGTGTCCGTGTCTGTGCAACTCAAAGTGTGGTTCTCCAACCAGCCGCACCTGGGAGTTTGTTGAACGTGTGAATTCTTGGGCCCCATCCCACACCTAATGAATCAGTAACCCCGGGGCTGGGGCCAGCAACCTGTGGCTTAACAAGCCCTCCAGGTAATGCTGATCCATGCTCATGATTAAGAACCACGGGTATAGGTGATGATTGCAGTGATTCCCCCCCTCCCTGCCTCCCTTCACACCATTCAAATCTCCCTCCACCTGTTACACACCTGAACTTTCACTGGACTAACATCTTCTCTCTCATTTAAAGCTTTGGATTCTGCAAGACACACGTGGCTACAAGCATTTTAAGCTACCGTCCGTTACTTATATCTTAGTATGAACAGTTTCATATTTTTCTGTTTTTATAGAAAGACTCAAGATGCTGACCTTCAGATGGGGAGGGATCTCTCCAGCCCTTGAGAGGAAAATAGGAGGGAGCAGGGACCTGAGCAAAAGTCCCTTCGAGCTACGGTTTTACTCAGCGTGAGCTTTGCGTCTTGTTCATCTGAGACAATGTGCAGAGGAAAGTCAAAGGACTAAAAACTCCTGGGCACACAGCACAAGTATTGAAGGATGGATCCAACACACTAAACAGGGCAGAGTCGTTGCTTAGAGGTGAAAAAGTGAAGGTTGGCCAGTGTGGCCCCAAGTACTAACAATGAGGAAGAGAACCTAACACGGAAAATGGAGTGGGACAGATACACAGGGGAATGATCGTCTGTCTAGATCGTTTTTACACAGGATCCTTAGAAGGCTTTAACTCCACCACAGAAAGAAAAAAGAAAGAGGTTATAATCAAATTTCAACCAGTATCACTATAGCTTGCATCTGCTATGGAGACAGAGGGGAATTTCCCTTTTCCTCACTGACTCTCACTGCGCAGCTGAGCCGTGGTCCCAGAAGGCGACGGCTTGCCTGGTGGGCGAAGCATGGAAATCAGAGACAGGGAACCCAGCCTTCTTAAACCTAACTCCGCCATCCATTCAGGCAAGCCCGGGGCTGGTCTCTTAACTTCTCTGTGGCTGTTTCTTCCCTGTAAACCAGGAATAAAAACATTCACCTGCCCCTCAGGGCGGCTCTGGGGGACTGACTGGCAGATGACAGGGCTGCCCTTTACTTTTTCAATGTGCCACATAAAAGCTGTTTTGCTTGTTGGGGGCACTCTTTTGTCTGGTTTCTCACAGAGCAACCTTTCATGATGCTTTAGAAAATCAATTCCGTTTGTAAATTCTATCAAGTAATCACACGGAACTTGGAGCTTTAACTTCTGAAACTTGAATTGCACAATAGGAAATTGCCAAATGTGGATATTATAGGAATTTGAACATGCGGAACGCGGCCTTGCGCTGGATAATAATGGTATTGAGGAATGTGCAGCTGTTTGTATGGGAGTGAGGAGTCCCAGTCCTTGGAGAGCGGGGAATGGCAGGAACTGCCTCTAACTATTGTAATCTACAAGATTATCCCATTAATCATATTCGTCTCTGGGAGTACCTTCGTTCTAACTCGAAGTGTTGTTTTTCCCTTGGTACGTCACATGCAAGAAAGCTTCTAATTGAAAACATTACAGGGACAAATTTCAAAATGTTCTTAAATACAAGATGAGTTTTATTTGCCAGTAAAAGAAAAGTAAATTGCACACATCAGAACCTGATCTGATTACATTTTGGGGTCTTTCTGTGTGTGTTTCTTCCTTTTTCTAACCTATAACATGTTATCATTTGTTAGGATCTGAAACACTCCAGAGTTTTCCTGAGGTAGCTCGAAAGCCTGCTAAGCCCTCCAGGCCTGTGGGCCAGTTGGGGAGAGGGGGTGGGGAAGGGGTGACCCGTCTCTTCTCTCCTTTCCACCCAGAATTCAACAAGGCCTGGAGATGCAGATTAGTCTGGGGACAAAAATTAAAAGCACATTTAAAAAAATGAGATTCAGATGCACAAGGATGGGGTGATAAGACTTTTATTAATGACACAATATCAGAGCTGTTAGGCCAATCGCGGCCGTGTTTGAAAGCTCAGGCGGCCCCCTCTTCAGCAGCTGGTGTGACTTTTCATGCTGCTCTGGCACGTTCCCCTACTGAGAAGCTGTACAAAGTTTAGGGTATGGTGTTTCATCTCAATAGCTGTGTACGATCTGGTGCGTTAACGATCCCAGGAGTCACAGATACGCTGTGTGCATTTGCATGGGTCTGGACGGTGAATGCAGGCACTGTGTGTGATCACGCACACACACACACACACGCACGGACCATTCACACAATGGATTTTAACACAGGTCAGAGCTGAAGACCAAATGCTGACAGCAAGGGAGAATAAGTAATGCTTTGATTTGTGAACCTCCACTTGAACTTCAAGTGAAGGAGGTAACTTTTTGTTTACCGAACAAGGTCTGCATTGATTGCAGACCTCGCATGTATAAAAGCACATTAGTAGTTTGGGAGACTGTTTGATTTCTTGGGTCACAGACAACTGGGGAACGTGGCCCAGCTGGTACTTTCAAACTCGAACTATATAGGGGAAAGGAGAGAGTGGAATAGAAAGACACTGTCCGTGAAACTGAACTACAAACACAGAAGTAGAGTTACTTCATGGGTTTGTTGACTGTTTTTCTTGCTGTCAACATTACCTAATAGTCAAGCCTCAACCAAAATATCTGATTACCAAATCTACCGCTATCTATGGCATGTGCTTAATGGACTTATTCATTCAGCAACTATTTACGGATTGTCAGTGATGTGTCAAGCATGAGGGGGGCACAGCTCTCACTGGGGATCACGCAAATGTTCAATTTTCTCTTTCTTCATCATTCTGTACTATTTCCTCTATCTCTACCTCCCAAACGCCTAAGGATTCGGAAAAAAATGTAATCGCTCTTATAGCTGAATATGTGTAAGCCTAACATGTGTCTTTTGTTTGAGAAACCACTGCCTTTTAGAGTTTCCTCCTTTAAAATGGACCCCCAAGCCCTCGCCCTCCAGTCGGGCAGCAGCCCTGCCCTCTGCATGGACAGAGGCGAGGGAGGCCCAGTCCTCATCCAGACCCATCTCTTTCCTGCTGTGCGATCTTTCACAGTTCACTTCATGCTCCCCAGGCCCCCAGCTCTTCAGACAACAAGAGCCACCCACGCCTTGTAAACGGTTAAGTGCTAAAGAGTGGCAGGACTCTGACCCCAAGGGACACAGGCAGCCAAGGTCCTGGTGCTGTCCCACAAGGTGTGGGGCCCGTTGGTTCCAATCCATTTCCTCGAGCCGCAGCCTAAAATAGTACAGCAACACCTGCAGCCCCTGTGGGAGATGTGGGACGGTCTGGCCAGGGGCCAGAAGGGGGCCGCCTGGCTGCCAGGGGCACAGGTAACCACATGTGGCAATAAGGGGAACTGAACCTTCTCAGACTGCCTTCCTACTGAAGTCAGATGGACTTTTGTCAAGTCGCCCTACTGCTTTTCTCTAGTGCACATTGCCAGGGACAGTCATGGGTTAGAAATAAGCACTGGGCCCACTCTCTGCTCTCGGCCATGAGATGCTGCTGGTTTGTTTTTAGGAGGGGAAGGAGAATGATGGAGCATTGAGGGGACAGGGTAGGGTGTCTCTTGGGCACTCCTTCCCCCAGTGGAATTCCCTCTCGTTGTCACTGCCACAGCCACTTCCTTTCTGCCCATATACGAAAGGGGGCATTGGTGTGCAAAAAGCCAGAGGAGATGGCCAGAAATGGAGGAGCTGGCTACTTCTGCTCCCAGTTTAGTGATCACCTCCTTCTGGAAGCCTTCCCTGGGCTCCCAAGCCTTTCCCAGATCGCTGTGGCACTTAGGATATGTGCCTGCTTACTCGCCTTATCCCTACCCCAAACTAGACTGTAAGCTCCAGTTGGACAAGCACTGGGCCTGTCTTGTTGATCCTGGGATCCTGTAACTAACATGACCCCAGGCACTGGGAGGCCAAGGTGGCTAGAATGCAGTGGAAACATGCCAGGAAAGCCTTCCCTCTGCCCCCGGGACTCTCTTGCCCGGGATGGGCCAGGGGAATCAGGACGCTTAGAAACAGTCTCGTTTCTGGCTCGGTTGATGGCGTGGCTGCAGCGGCAGCTTGCGGGGGGGGGGGGGGGGGCGGTCACCGCAGAAAGCAGAGCACGCGGGATGCTGAGCATGTACAAGGAAGGCGCGAAGTGCTGGTTGTGCGGGATGGACCATTTCGTACGAGTCCCTCTAAGAGCACGATCTCCTCAGCAGCCCTCCCAGGGCTTGCCTTTGCCGAAAGAAACCGGGACTCAATCCGACCCACAAGTCAATTGTATTATGTAGTGTCTGCTGCAAGTCGTGGTTCGTTTTCATTGCTAAGTACCATCTGGTTACGGTTGTGTCTTTGTGTGTAACTCAGTCAAACTCCAGTTTAAAAACTGTAAATGGTTATTATTTTTTTTAAGATTCATTTATTTATTTGAGAGAGAGAGAGGGTGCACGCAAGTGGGGGTGGGGCAGAGGGAGAGAATCCCAAGCACACTGTGCGCTGAGCAGCAAGCCCACGCGGGACTCGATCCCAGGACCCAGAGACCATGACCTGAGCCGAAATCGAGAGTCATGCTCACCCGACTGAGCCACACAGGTGCCCCTGGTTAGTGTGTAGAGCAGAAATGCTCCGGCCTGGGCCATAGCTAATAATGGTAGCCCCCTCGATAGAATGTTTTCTACGTGCCCAGCCCTGTTCTAAGTGCTTCACACACAGTAACTGACAAATTCCTCATCTCAACTGTACGAGGTAGACAATACCATTATCTTTATTTCATAGTAGAGGAAAAGGAGGCAATTTGCTTCAAGTCACACGGCTTAGGTGGCAGGGCTGGGGCTTGGACATGGGAGCCCCTGCTTGAGATACTTCTGACAGGAGGCCCCTGGAGATGTGACAGTCACTCCTGGGGTGCTCACAGAAGCTGGGGAGGGGTCTGCTCTCCTCCAGCTACTGGGGCCAGCAGGCAGAAGGGTCATTACCGAGGCATGTGCCATCACCTTTCCTCTCTCTCCTCAGTTTCACTGATGGCCCTGGATTTACTTTCCAGGTTACTGCGGGGCGTTTGACCAGCTTCTCTGTTTCTCCGGTTTCCACGGTGGTGACCACAATTTGCCCAAAGTGCGTCATACAGGACGGACTGCGGGTTAGAATATCCGAGGTCCAGCCTTCTAGCACTGAAATTTGTTGTCTTGTATTTTTTAAAGTGCAGTGGTGGCATTTATACTAGGAAGAATACTGGTTTTGCCTCCCTACTGCCAAAAAACTTTCTATAGATCTCCTGTTTTTCACCTACGTGATTTTTTTTAGAGGCCTCCATGATTCAAAACTTTTCTTTAATCATCTGTACAATTTGTATGGCTCTATTCATGGTTTTGAGAAATTGTTCCCTTTTTTAAAAAGATTTAATTCAATTTAATTTATTTTACTTTTAAAGATTTTATTTTATTTATTGGCCAGAGGGGGAGCAAAGCAGGGGGAGGAGCAGGCAGAGGGAGAAGCAGGCTCCCTGCTGAGGAGGGAGCCCGATGAGGGACTTGATACCAGGACCCTGGGATCTTGACCTGAGCCAAAGGCAGACGCTTAACCCACTGAGCTACCCAGGTGCCCCTATTTAATTTATTTTTTTGAGAGAGAACACGTGTGCACATAGGACAGGGAGGGAGGCTCAGAGAGAGAGAATCTTAAGCCGACTCCACGCCTACTGGGAGACCAACATGGGGCTCGATCTCATGACTGAGATCATGACCTGAGCTGAAACCAAGAGTCGGTGCTTAACTGGCTAAGCCACCGAGGTGCCCCTAAAGATTTCATTTTTAAGTACTCTCTCCACCCAACGTGGGGCTCAAACTTAACAACCTGGAGATCAAAAGTCGAGAGCTCCCCGGACCGAGCCAGCCAGGTGCCCCTGCACTCCCTCTTTTTTTAAAGTTCAAAATAACCACCTTCTTGGGTTAGGCAAACTCCTAGCTCAGCAATGTACCATCAAATGACAACCATGCCTCTAAAAGCATGAAGCTTTTATTGCACTTTGGGGAGAAGATGCCTGAGCGTCGGAAGACGTGAGGGAATTCCAGGCTTGGTCCTGCAGTCGCTCTGCTGGGTGAGTCACTGCATTTTTCTGGTCTCCAGTTTCCTCATCTATGAAGTGGGTTGGAATGTGTCAGCATTTAAATGTCTGCCAGCTCTAAAAAGCTTCTATGAAATGGCAGGGCAGTGTGGAAACGGTCTCAGGCTCTTCTGCTGAAATTTCTCGTTTTCTCTGGTTTGTCAGCTTCTAAACTTTAATTCTCTTCTTCTTTCCCCTGATCTGTGTGACCAACGGAGAACCTCAGTATCTCCTCTCATCCTCGTGGCCAGGAAAATTCCCTGTGGTTTTCGCGGACTCTCTGCCATGATCACATGTTCTCCCTGGCTACGCGAGTCTATTCCTTATGTCTGCAGACGAGTGCCCTGAACATGTTAGTGGTCAAAATATTTCACAATCATCATGGCACCTGCATACACTTTTCTGAGTCCTTTCACGTACATTTCATAGAATCCCTGCTGAGGGTTAACGTAGAACTTTGTTCTTGGGAAATGTGGGGTAAATCATCAACCAAAACACAATACATAAAGCGAACCCTCTGCTTTTACATAAAAAGACGCTAAGGCAGAAAGGTGACCTCACTCCCTCAAGGGACCAGCGAGCTGGTGGCCGAACAGCAGCTGTCCCCAAGTCAGTGCTCAATCCACCAATCCAGGTCACCCTTTGCATTCCAACGGCTGCCGGTCCCTGTAATTGTCTCATTTTCCAGTTTCAGTGTAGAGAGTTTCCCGCCTATCTTTCGTGTTCAAGGAGGATGCCAGCTTTCTAGGCTCTTCTGAGCTATTTCTCTGACTTAGATGGATACGGAAGCTTCCGTGTGGTGGCGGCACATGGTCTGGCATAGAATGCTCGCTTGATAAATACTTTGGAGCCGAATGAACGAGCGATCGCTGCAGCCACAGATGTGGAGTCACCAGCCAGGGACACATCTGTACAACTAACTACAAGTGCAAATCAGTGCATTCAGCTCTGCTTCTCCAACATTCTTGACTGTCAATGTGTTTGCAAATACCTGCCACTTCTGGGAACTGATTTATAGACTGCCTTCAAGAAGTGGCATGAAACCAACAGCCATCTAGTGAAGTCCACTGATATGGGAGGCCGTGGGATTGATCCTGATGTCTTAGTTGCCATATTGCCATACGGAGTCTGGGCTGACAGCGACAGGACCAGCTTAGTACCTAGAGTCTCCCGCCATCTGCAAGTCCTTATATAGTTAGAGCTTTCAACTTCTTTTTTTTCCCCTCTCAAATATTTTCTCACAACTAACACGAAGCAACACTAATCAATGTGGTTTTCAATTTCTTTCTTTTCCCTCTTCCTGCTGTGCTGCGAAGGAGTCCAGTAGTTAAAGCAATGGCTGCAGGAGAGAAAGGGACAGGCAGAGAGACATGCACGGACCACAGCCTGGGTCCTCAGCCTTGGTTGCGATCCTGGGATCGAGGAATCCTTCTCTCTCCTGGCTGCTTCTTAACCCGGCCCCCTCGGCAGGTTTCTGTATTCTAGTCACTGCCCTGGGCAAGTACAAACCTCTAGTGCCTTTCGAGTGGATCCAGAAGCTATTTTTGAACATTTTCTATGTTTAGCCAATTCACCCAAGCACAAAGTATGAAATACGAGAAGCTGTGAAGTTTGCTTACACCAGAGCGCTGAGGGGTGTGATATATATATGTATATATGTGTGTATATATATATATGTATACATGAAATGATATATATTTAATAAATGGGGAAATGCACATGTAGTGTAAGGATATTTGTTTAAAGGGGTCCTGACTTTTGCTCTACTATGCACCACGTGTTGCATCAGAGCCGTCTTAGCGAGCATGCCGGCCACCTCGCCAGCATCCTATTCTGGGGAAACTCAATTACTCCTGCATACATTTCATGCAGGTGAACCATGGTTGGGGGAGCTGGGCTGCCTTCCACTGTGCTCTGCCGTGGACCGTGGTTCCTGTGATAGGACCACTGGAGATGCACATGAGAAAAGAAATATATGGCTGCCTACCAACAACCCTGAAACTTTTAATTTATCCCACGTTCCCAGATGGGTAACACGAGCTTCAGGGATGCGCCTGAGTTCATGGAGTTAACTGGTAGAGGCGGAAAGGGCCCTGGGGTTCTGATTTCCAATCCCTGACTGGGTCCTTCCCTGTTGAAAATAAACTACATTAATAACATTTCTGGTGCTTTCCTCTCTGTCCTGATTGATGCCACCTACTGTTTTCCTATCACGCTGGGACATAAACAAAATAGATCTATGCCACTCAGCTGCCCCCAGTACACCTGAGTATCTGCTATCCATTTGGATGTGTGCTCTTCTCATACAGTAGCTGCACTTCCTACACATACAATATTTCTGCTCCAAGTAGTGGATATGTTACCAAAGCCTGGTGGGCAATCAGTTTTTTGAAGATTTTATTTATTTATTTGTCGGAGAGAGAGAGAGAGCGCGCGCACAAGCAAGGGGAATAGGAGCAGAGGGAGAAGCAGGCTCCCCGCTGAGCAGGGAGCTTGATGCAGGGCTCCATCCCAGGACCCCAGGATCATGACCTGAGCCAAAGGCAGACGCTTAAGTGACTGAGCCACCCAGGTGTCCCACAATCATTTTTTTGAGTTGAGTATCTTCTCCTTGAATTATATTTTCTGATGCTATTCTTTTTTCGGATTGGACTGTAATAAGCACGGTCTTACTCTCATCAAATTGATCACCTTTGTTATTAAGTTTTCTAGCATGTCCTTACACCAAGCTTCTCTATTAAGTGATAATGAATTAGCAAATATTCATTAAATCTGGTTTTTTATCACGGAGACACAGAATAGTGCAATGGTCACAGAATGGGATTTGGAGGCAGAAAAGACTTGTGTTTGAATCCTAGCTTTTCCCAGACTTCTTGGGTCACTTTATGTAAGTTAATTAATTGCTCTGTAAAATTAGGATACTAATCCTCTTAGGGTTGTTGAAGTATAATGTGAGCTAGTACAGTGCCTGACACTCACAAGTGCTCAGTAAGCTTTAGGTGTCATTGTCGAGCTGCGGTTGGCTCTGTGCTAAGCGCTCGAGGACAAAAGGGAAACATGGGAGTGACAGACATGTAGACAATTATAAGACAGTGTGATACATACCATCATAGAAAGCTCAAGGTGCTCTAAGGACACGGGAATTCTTGCAGTGCAGTGATATTTAATTTTCACAAGTCCGATCCAGCATGGTCTGCTTTCTCTCCCTTACATATGCTGGACAGCTCTCCATGTGCATTCTATCATATACTGTTTTATGTTCTTACGTATTTTATAAATTTATATCTGCATATTATAAAAGTGGGTTTTACTCACAAAACTCTCTGTATTAAACTTCCTGGAAGATTTGGGAGATTTTGAAGTGTGATTTTAATATTTGTGATTCCAGCCTTATGACTCTAAACCTTCCCTTCCTTCTGATGCCACTCACCTGTAACCAGGTGTGCTCTGGGGAGCCAAGAAAGGTCTGCCAGCTGGATTCATGAATCTAGTGCATTTATTTAGCCAATGGGTCCCAAGCTGATGTCACAGGCATCCAGTATACCACTTGTTCTTAAGGGGGTTCTATCTGAAAGGGGGGGACAGCCTGGCGAGTCATGCTCAGCCCGGCCCTCGAGGTGTGAGGTGGGTGCGGTTGGGGGTGATTAATTCCCCTGGGGCCGCAAGGGCAGGCTGGACATTGCAGGGTGAGTGAGGAATCCCTGCCAATGAGAGACAGAAAGACTGTTCCTCCTTCAGAGAAAAGCGCTGCAGGTAAGAGCCTACAGGAGTCTACAGGCAGACTGCACGAAATGATTTAGTCAGACAAATGCATCCCCAAGTTTCATTTTAAGGGACTTGAAAAGAAGGCGCTGTTCTAAATGGCAGGCTCTTATCACAGATTTCGTGATATCAGTGGGTGTCCAGAGTTCTTCGGTGGGGTGAGCAAAACTCATCCTTCCAAACTGACCTTAAGGAGAAATGAACAAGAGAGAAGTGTTATGAAACATGCTTTAGGAGTGTCCTTTCCGTGTTTATTTAAAATGGAAAGAATCAATGTATTTAATTATGTGAGTAATTGGACAATATGCATAACTTTATTAGAAAGAAGGGGGAAAAACCCCGGTAATCTTGCCCTTCTAGAAATAACTACCACTGGCATTCTAATGACCAATCTTGCAGAATTGATAATGTGCAAAGAAGAATGAAGATGAGATCAAAGATACATGTTATTTCGTAAGCTCTTTTCACTTAGCACTCTAGCATAAATATCTTCCTATATAAAACTATGCAGCGCATTTTAAAAATATTTTAATATACATATTCACACGACAGAATACTTGTGTTATAACTTTAAGAATGAAAAAAATAGCAATAATAGAAAAATGTTATAATGACTAGTAAGTATAACTTTGGAGTGTCTGCTAGACCCTGCAAGTCTATTTAAAAAACAAAGAGACAAAACTACCAAAGAGAGACTAAAAGATAAGGATAGAACCTTATTCTATAATTGCTATTCTATAAAAGTAGTGAGAATTCTCCACAAGACACTGACTGCCTGGGCATCAACCAACATGGAAGGTCCATGTCCGTGTGTGAATGACAATCAAGGGGACACTCCCTGGGCCCAATCGCCACCACCCCAAGAGAATCATAACCTTATAGACAGCCCGAATCCCCTCATCTTGAAGAAGAAGGTCACAGGAGGTCTTCTCTAGCATGTGTTTTGGCTCTGTCAATCTATGGCACTGTCTTCTGGGAAAATGGCTTATTTTAGAAGCATAAAATAACAGTTTAGAAGAAACCTTGCTCCGGAAGGGGCTGCAAGATGCATTTTGGAGAGTCTGAAAAGAGAGCTCATATTCTAGTCCAATTCTAAAATGCCTATTTGGGAGCTTGTCTCTACGAAGAGCAAGTGAATAAGGAGGTGGGGAGGGCTGGGCTGATGGCTGTGCAGCCAGCCCTGGTCCGAGGACCCGAGATGGGGCTGGAGAAGCATCAGGCAGAGGTGGGCTGGGGAGAGAGAGGTGGGCTAGGGTTCCCTTGCTTCTCCACTCTGCACTGACAGCCTCTCCAGCGTTCTTTGGCAGCTCGAGGTCCTCCATGATTCACTGTCTACATCTCCAGGGAGATGAGATGGCCCACAGGCAGTTTAGGTGGGCCCCCTCGCACCCCTGCTGCCACGTGCTCAATGGGAGAGCACTAGGCAAAAATGCCCCCGAGGGACTGGAATGGGCAGAATGTGGAGAGACGGATGCCAGGGAAGAGGCTAAGTGTGAACCCCCACTGCTGCCACAATGCTTAGAATTTACTGGATCCTTTCTCTGTCGGGAAGAGTGATCTGCACTTTTGTTTCCAATGATCCTCAGAGGTAGATGCTGTCATTATCTCCACGTGATAAGACAGTGGAGACTTACAAGTTTATGTAACTTGAGCGAGGTCATGCAGTACAAGGCAGAGCTGGTGTCAGAGTTCACGCGATTTGGCTCAGGAATCCACGCCCCTCTGCAGGTGGAGAGGATGGGGGGACACGCGGGGGGATGCGGTGGGAGAGGTGGGCAGGGACAGGTGTGAGTAAAAAACTGACAGAAAGGTCAAGGTCCAGAAAGAAATCCGTTTTGATATATTGTGTATCTTTCATGGATATACTCATAGTCTGCTTATTTCTCAAATGGGATTGAAATCATTTAGATCTTATATCCTAATTTCTCAAAGTTTTCTGATGACCAAAGACTGAATGTCACTAATTTTTACAGTCTGGCCCGGTCACTAACTGCATCCCAGGACCTATGAATTTTTTTTAAACATATGACTGACTATTTTTAAGGCTTTTTGGGAGTGTATTTTATTGCTTGGCTATAGGTACATTTAAAAGTGATTATAATTCCTGATCATATTCAGGTCTCACAAATGTTGCATTTATGCTGAGAGTTCTGAGGTAGGAGACTTGATTAAGCAAATGAGTACTAATGAGAACGGAAATAAACACAAGGCTGGTTAAGAATAACTAGAAAATGTATCATCTGCTTGGACATCAATTGGTTTTAGCATTAAAATATATGAACCAAAAATAGGGCTTTGACTTATCATAAGTAGTTATACTGTGACTATTTGAACTTGATTTTTACACTTTTGCATGTGAAGATGATCCTTCTGTTTGACTCTCCAGCTGATAAGCCATAAAGCTAATAATAGTCAAAGAATGGCTCTGGGTGCAACTTCCACTTACAAAATAAAAAGTCCTAGGGATGTCATGGTGACTATAGTTAACACTACTGTACTATATATTTGAAAGTTGCTAAGAGGGTAGATCTAAAAGGTTCTCAACACATGAAAAAAATTGTAACTGTGAAGTAATGGACATTAACTCAACTTATTGTGGCAGTGATCATTTCAAAATATACACACATCACATCGTTACGTTGTACATCTGGAATGATTACAATGTTATATATTAATTGTATCTCAATAATAATAAAAAAATAATAAGAAAAGAATGGCTCTGGGAATACTGCCTAAGGTTTGGCCATTTTTGTGAGATAGAGAAGGGAAAATGGAATGCCAGTTTTAAAGTTGAGCAAAGCAGAACAAGGAGAAGGCAATGCTCAACTAACCTTCTAGAACCATGACTGGACTGGGTCCAAGGACTCCTGAGCCAGTGCTCTTTCCAGGAGACTCCTTCTCCTCTCTTCTCTCATCTTCATCAAATTTGAAGACCCCTATGAAAGAGAGATATTTGAATGGCCAGAACACACCCGGATAGAATCTCTGGAAACATCGCAAATGTTTTACAAGGAGAAGAGAGAGCAGGATCACTCACGAGGTCAGGAGTCCAGACTCTCGTCTCAGCCTGGTCACCAACTAGCTGGGTGACCCTAGGCATTTAGCATTTCATGACTAAAGAATCACTAGCTTTCAGGGAGTTAGGGAACACTCCGTGAGTAGGACGTAGATCGGCTTGCTTTTTTTTTTTTTAACTAAAAATTTCTCCCCTCAGTGGTGAATTTTCCTTCCACTGGCATAGAAGCTTTTTGGCTTGCTGGTGGCTTCTCTCTAGGTCTGTATGTATGCCTTCCTTGGGCTAATTAACCACTAAGTTCAGCTAGGTCAGCTGTCTGGGAACCGATTTTTCATTTCGGAGACTCAGCAGATTCTCCTAGCCTACAGTCATAACTACCTCATTCTCTCTGTCCTGGTCTTTGCTTCTAGGTGTCGTCTCTTCCTCATGACCTGAAGGGGTTGGGAGTAGAGGGGAAAACACAATGTCGGTCAATTTGGCCACTCCTAGGAATTACAATTTTTTAAATTTTTATTTATTTATTTTTTTGCATGAGTGGAGGTTAAAACCGACAGACAAGGTGAAGTGGATTGGCGATTCTGATTTGTTCAGCCTCTTTCTGTTCCTGATTACCAGAGACTACAGTGAGGTTGACTGAACTTCCCAAAGGATTTATGATATTTTTAAGGAAAGTGAAGAGGAAATAAATTTGGTCAAAATTTCCTCAGTTCTTGAGGATTCATTTTGCTTTGTGTGTTGTCATTTTGTTTTTACTTCAGGGCTTTGGGGCAAAGCATACCCAAACTACAATTTTCATTTATGGTAACAAGTTAGAGGGCATACATGTATTTTCTGCAGTCCCCTTCTATGGAAAGAGCTGCTGTTAGTCTTGAAATGATGGGGAATTTTGATTAAAGTCATGGACTGCATGATCAAAAACTAGCATCTGAGATAGGGAATTAAGGCATTTTGTCATAATTTAATTTTTATTCATTTCTAGAAAAAAATTGCTCAACATAACATAAGCTGGGCCCACTCAAATGGGGGCATGCATATGTTACCCGTTCTGCCAGGCTTGCAACCAATTGGAGTGTTAGCTATTTATAAATTCAAGGTTGAGTGAAACCATCTCGCCACCACACTGAGCTCCCTCCTTAATGGAAGAAGATCCACTGGTAGGTGTTGGGAGCAAATGTTTAACAAGCATTTTCCGGCCCTGAAATATGGAGAAGGAGAGGAAACGTATGGCAGTAGCAACTGAGGCCATAGACAGCAGTATGAAAGACTGCACAGGAAGGACGGTGTTAGAATTGGTGCCCCCATATGGGGACCTTCATTGACGGGGAAGCCGGAGGGGGAGGGATGCAATGGAGAAACACAAGGAGAAAAGAATGAGAAATGTGCCTACTCCTTCCAAGATGGTGAACAGAAAAGCAGGTGGTTATTTTTGACTCTAGATGGACCTGTTTCCAATGGGCCCTTAAAGGGGCTCCTTTGGGAAGGGAAGTCTGAGCTCTTTGGCAAGCTGTTTCTTTGTGTTGCCCTGTTGCTGAGAAGGGGGAAGACAAAGAGGAAAAACTCCGTCTCGTTTCCTACAGAAGAACTTCAATTTGGGAGCATGCAGTTACGGAGGGGCAGGAGATGGGAAAGAAGTTAACGTTCATGGAGTTGCCAGTGCCAGAAAACCCAGCCCAAACTGGCTTAAAAAAAAAAAAAAAGAATTTGTAGTCTCCCTTATGGAAAAGTCCACGGGCAGTTTGGTCACAGGGATAGCTTCAGCCAGGACCTCAATAATAGTATGGAACTTTCTATCTTTCTAGCTCTCTTTCTGCCCTCCCCCGTGATTGCTTCATTCTTGAACTTGACCCGTTGGTACAATGGCTGTCTGTACCTGCAGGCTAATATCATTCCAGATTTCCGTCTGTAAAATATTTTAGCTTCTTTTCCTCTGCCAGTTGAACAAAAAAATCTTGGGTCTAGTTTTCCCTGCCCTGAATTAGGTCACATGCTCATCCTTGAACCAATCATGGCAGCCGGGACGATGAAATGTGCTAATTGACTTAGGCCTGGGTTACATGGCTGAGCTGGCATAGCGGGTGGAGGCAGAGCCCGCGGAGCTGAAGGATGGAGAGCAGATCTGGAGGGGTACTGCACAGTAATCGGCACCAGGGCAAAGAAACCTATGGTGTACAGATGCCACAGGTGCTTTGTTTCATTTTCTCACGCATCTTTCCTATGAGGAAGTCATTATTCCCGCCATCCTGTAAATAAGTGAACTTGCTCAGAGAAGCTTAGTAATAATCGGTGTGAAAAGAAACACGGGTAAGTGGCAGAGCTAGGGTTTGAACCTGTGCCTACCGAGTCTCAGTTTTCTTATGCATCTAGCCAACGTCAAAAACCAGGCCCTACTGATCATCTAAGCAAACCCTCCTCAGCTCTTTGCCATTTTCCATTTTTTCCCTGACCACGAAGACGCTGAGGCATTTGTCTGTAGGAAGGGTGGGGAATAACACCTTTGCTGGCATTAGAACTCCCACAATTTAGCTCTGTCAAAATCATCTGAGCTGCCGTCTGGGGGCCACCGATTGCCAGGGTCAGGGAGTAAAGGAAGTGTCTCCATGTCTCCTCCTTCTCCCTTCTATTAGATTATCATCTCCTCACACCTACTTCCACGTGCACCCTGGACTCGACTCTCTTGGCGGAAACATCCTTGCCACACTGCAACGTCCCTCCCCCTCCAGGCACCTCGACAACTCACCACCTATCCTACTCCTCCAAACCTTAGTCCTCTGTCTGGACTTCGGAGACCTCGGTCATCGCTCCCTCATGGTTTCCCCAGTCCACACTGCCAATCTTGTTTTCTAGTCACATCCTCTGCTGTACTCAGGTTTGACTCCTCACTGTCCCACAAGCAGGTGAAGCCCATTCCCTTCTTTGCACCACAACTTCCTGCCTAGAATAACCATCCTCCACTCTCCTTCCCTGTCCAGAGCCTTCAGCCCCAGCTGATCAGGGCTGTCCCCCTTGTCTACTCCCATGCCCTGGGTCTCCTCTCCTCCAAACAACCTTCCATTTTAGTTCCCATGTATAGTCCCAAACACATACATGTGCAAACATGTATAGAGTACATGTACATACGTGTATGTGTGTTCACCTGTTCAAATCTTGAACCCTAGGAGAACATGACCTCCTTTAAATTAATTTTCTCTCTCTATTTAAGGAGTCTCTTTATGCTTGACTTAGTTGCATGCTTATAATAGACTTCACGTGGATAAAAACTTATTGACCGCTTCAAACAATTTATTAAAGAAAAACATGGGTATGAGAACATATCAAATAATGAAGAAGAGTGAAGGACAGAAAGGAAGAGTGTCTCGCTCCACTCCTATTCCCAGTTTCAGCTGTTACTTCCACTGGTCATTCTCTCAGTAGCTGTAGTCTCTGTAGTCTGCTTACACAGCTATTTCTTGATTTATCATCTTAGACAATAATACCGACTCTACCATGTGAAAAGTGAGAATTGACTTCATTTTTACAAATTCCTTCCTCCCGGTGTTTGATATTTGTATTGTTATTTTTATTCTTTTCGTTGTCCTTGTAATTTTGAGCATTATATTTGTTCCTCTATTTTTTGCCCCATTAATTTTATTTTTTATTTTTTTTTAAAGATTGTATTTATTTATTTTAGAAAGAGAGAGAGAGAGAGTGAGCAGGGGGAGGAGCAGAGGGAGAGGGAGGTGATCTCCGGCAGACTCCACACCGACCAGAGGGGCTTGATGCCACCACCCTGGGATCATGACCTGAACTGAAACCAACAGTCGGATGCTTGACTGAGCCACCCAGGCATCCCTGCCCCATTAATTTAAAAATGTAAATTATTAGATAACTGATAATTTAATGGGAAAGAGTTCGAGCTGATAACAACTTGGCTGGGTATTAACAATTCCCTTCCATGATATTATGAGCATATCAAAGAACGTAATATACATGTGAATATAAAGCCTAGCTCTCTCCTGGCATCTAAAATCATTGAAACGCAATTGACATCATTACTACAGATTCTTGTGAAAGTGTTAAAAAGGAAGTATTTTAAAAACACACAATGATTTTTCCATGACAAACCCTTCTAGTTCAGTGTATATTCTTTTCTCCCATTATATAAAGAATTGTATAACACAATACTGTTAAACTGAAAGGCTAGTCTTTTGCACGACCCATTATTATTGTGTATTGAATTTAAGTCATTTACCGCTGAGGGGATTCACCTTATTCTGGAGAGGAACAGAAGGGACAGGAAAAGTGCTGAGACTTGGTGAGACACGATTGTGTCTGTGAGGGACCGGGCGGGAGGACAGGTAGGGAGTTGGAAGGGAAGGCAGGCTGGCAGGCAAAGAGAACTACTTTTGATGGCAAAATTTTTCTTAGGATTAGGGTATTTGGGGCCCAATATCTTAGTAGGACACAGATTCAAAATACATGATCGAAAACTAAAGGGGCACAGGAAATACAGAGTGAAAAAGTGTATGTTCTTCCAATTCCTGTGCTCTGGGCATTTCGTTATTAGTTTCTCCTGTCTCTTGCTGGAGGTGTGCAAATACAGAGGTGCGACTCTATCTTTATTTCCCCCACATACTGTAGCATTCTGTGAACACCTGCCTGCATCTTGCTGTTTGCCTTCTAACAGTTTAATTGGGATAATTTCATAAAAACTCATATAGAGCTCTACTTTTTTCCCCTTTTAACATTCTATAGAGGTACCATCGTTTATATAAATTCTTATGGAATGATTTCAAAGATATGTTATTTGAATACCTTTTCTGAATTTGTTATTTAAAAGCCCCAAGGATGACTTTAGTAGTTTCCAGTCTTTTTCTACGTTAAACAATGTTGCCGTGAATATCGCCTTAGATACCTTGGTTTGTACACATGTGAGTATATTAGTGGTTTTACTTTCTATAAGTTATCGAGTCAAAGGGTATGAGAATTTAAAATTTTGTAGGTGTTCTATATTTATAAATAGATATCTATATTACATATCTATAAATATATATTTGCTAAATTTTTCTTCACAGAAGTATCCATTTACACTCCTACTCTTTTTTTTTAATCTTTAAAAATGTTATTTTGGTAAAAAAAATAAAACATAATACTTAACTATCGTAATCATTTCAGTGAATTTGAGTATTTTAGATACCTCATATAAGAATCATACAGTATTTGTCCTTCTGTGACTGGGTTATTTCACTTAGCATAATGTCCTCAGGGCTCATCCATGTTGTAAATGTCGTCAGATTTCCTTTCTGATGTTGAAACATATTCCATTGTATGTATATGCCACGTTCTGCTTACCCAATCATCTGTCTGAACTCGTGAACTTGAGAGTTGCTTCCACCTCTTGGCTGTTGTGAATAATGGTGCTATGAACAGGGTGTAAATATCTCTTTGAGATCCTGCTTTCAGTCCTTTTGGATCTAGGCACAGAAGTGGAACTGCTGGGTGATACGGCAACGCTGTTCTTAGTTTTTTGAGGACTCACCATACCGTTTTCCATTGCTGCTATACCATTTTATATTTCCACAGGCAACGCACACTCCTGCTGTTATGATTGAGAGTGTCTGCCCTCCACACACCCACCAATGATAGTACGAGATCGGCACTTCCCTTGACTTGGCGTGAAGCTATCTCTCTCCCTTTTTTCCTTCCTCTCTCTCTGTATTTCCCTTTCCTAAATGAGTTTGAGCACCTTTTTCCTCTGTTAATAAGCATTGTGTATCTCAATTGGTGTGGGCTGTGACAATAGCCTTTGTCCATTTTCTACTGGATTTTTAGCCTTTTTATTTGGAAGGACGTTTTCTATATTAAACACACAAGCCTGTGTTCTGTGATATGAGATCCAAATATTATTTTCCTCCTTGTTATTGTCTTTTGAGCTTTGATCATGGTGATTTTGTTTTTCCCTAGACACGTTCCATTTTGTGGTAGTCAAATTTATCTGTTATGCTTTACGGCTCCTGTGTTGTTTTATACTTTCTTTAGGAAGTCCTTCTCCTGCTTCAAGATTATAACACGTTTTCCCATATTTTCTCTGGGTATTTTTATGGTTTCTTTTGAAATGCGCGATCTTTGATATGTGTGGAATTCATTTTGTTCTAGGTCTGGCATAAGGATCCAACTTTATTTTCTTTCAGACACCCTTCATTGTCTCAGCAACTTTCCAGTATTTTCCCCCCTGATAATTGGAAATTATTAGGATTGGAAACCTGTACTTTGGAAACTTGTTCTTTAATATTATTTGCAAGTCCATTTAGTATTTCTTCCTCTCACACACCTTAGTTCATTATAAACAGGAGATAAGCTTGGGTTGGGATTTTTCAGGAAAGAGGAGACTACATCTGAAAGTTGAACCGATGTCCGGAATCAAAGGGAAAAAATCCAGAGAATGACGAGATTATGGAAAGAATCGCTGGACCACTTGCACAGCCTCTCTTTACCCTAAATATCAGAGAACGTTGGGCTCCCCCATATTACTAATCACAATTAATTTATTAATTATGTGATTAGTACTTGAGTATCCATTTCTTTCATTAGACAGTAAACTCCGGAAGGGCAGGGAGCATGCTCCGTCATTTCTTACTGTATTGTTAGCAGCAGAATATCTGCTTCCACAAGTGTGTCACGACGGACTGAATTTCTGAAATCCCCAAACCTATCCCTCCCCACCTGCCCCCAGAAACCCGTGCATTCTTCATCTTGATTTTCATCTTCAGGAGCCTTGCCTTGGTGCGTGTTCATTCTATGCGTTAGAATAAATGAATTCCTGCTGTTAACGATGACAACCGCGCACCAATAGCAACTGATCCAGTTCATGGACTTGGGAGGCGGATACTTCAGTCACTCAAGCTTACAAAGCTCTGGGGAAATCAGGAAGTTGAGGAAAATCTCAAAGTCTCACACCACAGCCATTGGAAATGCTTTCATCAATCCTTGCAGGCATCAGAATTTTGGCTATGTTTTCTCACTGGCAAAAGAAAGGATGGGGAAAACTGGAACATTCCTATTGCTGTCTGACTTCCTTGCAGAAGTCTTACGTTGAGAAGATCAACTTGGAAACATTGACATTTCCACTTGAATTAAAAATAAATTATGTATTATATGTAGTTATAAGTTTATAGTTTAAAGCTAAAAACAAATAAAGTAACATGCTAATTAAGGGTGGGTATTTTATTTAGGAAAGATTTATTCCCTTCCCAATGAAATCATCCTAGGGTTCCTAGCTAGGTTGCTTAAAGATTTAAAAATGCAACCAGATGGATGCCTACTTTTCAAAAAACAGGCATTTTGTGAAGTGAAGAATGCAGGTTGCCATTTCATTTCCTCCGAAGACAAAAGGAAAACCAAATTGTTTTCAAGCTTGTAAAGAAGTTATTTTTAAGGTAAAGCGTGTGTCATCTCACCTGGTGAGTTGACAAGGAAGCTCAGTTGGCAAGGAATTAACTTCCAGGCTGACAGGTCAGCAAGAATGTGGTTCCAGAGTTGTCCAATTATGTGATATCACTAAAGGGAGAAGGGGTGTTTTCAAGAAAAGGATAAAAAAACAATCACAGAACTAACACCTTCTAAAGAACGCACAGTCTGGAGACCACGGCAATCGAGCAATTGAGAAAGAGACTCATCTGAGACGGAAGCACAGAGTAGCTTTTGCTTGGAGAAAGTTGTAAAAACACGGACGGTAAATATACCTTAATTAGGAGGCAAATCAACCTTACAGAAAATGTCTGAGTTACATAACACTCTTAAAATAATTTTGAATCTTTATGGGAGGTCGTACCTGATTGATGAAAAAAATTCCATTAACTGAAAGTACCCACTATTTGCATTACTTTGTATACGCTTGCTTTTAGTACTAGTCTATAGTCTACTCTTTCACTGGACATGATTTTGTATCCATATTTTCTTATAGCTACATGGTCCAACACTCATATTCTTTCAGGAGATACATAGTTTATAGAACTTTTAAAACATTTATTTAGGGAAAGGAGTTTTATGACTTTCAAATGCATGCATAAGTGCTGACAGGCCGAGGGGAAGTGGGAAAGTGCAAGTTGCCTATGCATTGAAGAGAATCCTGGAAGGGCTTTAACAAACAGATAAGATGTGCTTCGACTGAGCTCATCCATCCTTTGAATAAAAACTGCTGGGAAGGTGGTGCTTAAGCAGTTTGTGGTCTTTGATGCAAATGGGGTTGACATTCCCGTTGCTTGCCACATTGTTCAAGCTCCCTTTCAAAGCCAGCACCCAAACTTCAGCCCCGGGAGTTCAAACGCCTACGCAGAGCGCTGGTCGCTGGCCCGCAGCCCCGTCTGCCCCTTAGAATCTCTGGTCGGTAGTAAGGAGGGCACATATTGCATGGTGCACTGGGTGTTATACGCAACTAATGAATCATGGAACTTTACATCAGAAACCAGGAATGTACTGTACGGTGACTAACATAATATAATAAAAAAATATTATTAAAAAAAAAAAGAATCCCTGGTAGGAATTCCAGACACCCAGGCCTTATCTCTGATCAACTACTTCCAAGAAGGGGTCTGGACGTTGGTATTTTTTTAAAGCTTTCCAAGTGATTAGAATGTGCAGCGAGGGCCAAGAATTGCTGGTCAAGAGACGATATTAACAATTCCATTATCTGGATCCTTTGATTTCTATAATCGAGTAGATGTAGGTCACCAGAAAGCAAAAGGTTTATCTTGATTTCCTGTGTAGCGAATTTGTCAACATATCCCACGCGTTACAGTGCAAATGGGCCTGCCTGAAACGCAGATGTTAAGATAGAAATATTCGTTTAACAAGTGTTTATTAAGCTTGGATTATATGCTCTGTTTTAGGCAATATGAATGATTTAAAAATGAATAAGACATCATTTCCCTTGTTTTCATAGTATAATCGGAAAGACAAAAAAAATGTAAAATGAATGACAATACTATATGGCGAATTCTGCTTTGATTCACAGATCTGTAAGGGAGGAAATGGGTTGGGGTTTGGCGTCTCTGCCTGTGGGGAGGCCTTAAGGAGGAAGGGACCTTTGAGCAGCTCCTGATTGCTGGGGAGGGGTGCACAGGCTGAGGTGTGGAAGGAGCAGGAGGGGAACCCAAACCTGAGGGGGCACAGTGAGACCTACTGGGCAGTGGGAGAGAGCTTGGGGAGCCCGGGAGGCCAGCGTTCCTACGGCCCCAGCTTTTTTTTTTTAATAATATTTTTTTATTATAATATGTTAGTCACCGTGCAGTACATCCCTAGTTTTTGATGTAAAGTTCCATGATTCATTATTTGCCTATAACACCCAGTGCACCATGCAATACGTGCCCTCCTTAATACCCATCACCAGCCTATCTCGATCCCCCACCCCCCTCCCCTCTGAAGCCCTCAGTTTGTTTCCCAGAGCAAAGGGTTAGAGGATCAGATAACTCCGGTCTTGAATTTCATTACAAGGGTCCTACATTTTGTGTTAATCATGTGAAAGGGGCCTCATGAGAGACACTTTGCCTCCAGAAAACGTGGGAAAAATCCAAGATTGAAAAATGCTCTATTTTGATAGAAGTCCATAGAGGTAAAGACGTCTAAATCCATCCCTGTCTGGCCTAAGTTTTCTTAGAATTGTTCATTCTCCCAGCGTGGCCTCTGAGAAGGCTGGGGAAAAGCTCTGCGTTTTTCCCCCCTGCCACATTCAATAATGGCTAAGGACTTAATTATCTTTTTATGAGTCCAACAGTCCTGGTTTCTGTTGCTCAAACACAAAGACATCATCTGTCTTCCATAGACATTCGGCTGTTGAATAGGAGCGAAGGAACGGAGGCGGCCGGGTGGAGGGGTGCAGCGCACAGGCGAAGGGGAAAATGTGCCTTGGGAACACCGAGTCCTGGAGGGGCTGACCCGCGGGTGAAATGAGATAAGACACACAAGTGTGCCCCACACTGTGCTCGGCCCCTGGTCAGTACACAGAACCCTTAAAGAATCAATTAAGAAGCATGGAACATTGCATCAAAAACTGGGGATGTACTGTATAGTGACTATTATAGCAAAATAAAAATTAAAAAAAAAAAAGAAGCAGTGAGCCCAATGAAGTAGGAATCCTGTGCGCTTTTTTTTTTCATTTTAAGCAACACTTTCCTTTTATTTTTATGATATTATGCAATATTACAAAGATGAGTATAGAATATTAACGCTGAGCTTTTATGAGAACCTTAGCATTAGGCCATATTTGCATCACATTTTTTTTTTTAAAGGAAAGAGACTTCAATACAGATGTACCTGCAAAAATCTATGCTGTTTATGGTTTTACATGTGGACACAAGTAACGTTTTACTGTATACATTGTGTGGCAACTTCCTTTTCTTTTACTCAACATTTTCATATGAGATTTATTCATACTGATTCTTATGGTTTATTCCCTTCGATGGCTGTTTAAATGTATCCTGTTGTGTGAATATACTGCAACTTGCTTATCCATTCCCCCTGGCAGACATTTGGGTGGTTTCTACACGTCTACTTTACAAGGGATGCAATGGTGGGTACTTCCGTGTGTGATTCCCCGTGCAGGTGGGAGGGAGTCTCTAGGACATATACTCAGCAGGGGAAGTCTTGGGTCATTGGATACAAGTGTTTTCAAGTTTATATGGTCGAATTGCTCTTAAAAATGGTGGCACCAATGTAAACGTCCACCAGCAGTCAAGAAGAGCTCCCAGTTGCTTCAATAATGTCTTCCACTCTGTGGTATGTCCGACTATGCTGTGAGTTTAATGGTTGAGTGGTTAAGATGCAGGCACTGCATAGGGTGTCTTTCTGGGATGATAAAAATGTTCTTAAGTTGGATTGTGGTGATAGTTACACAACTCTATACATTTACTTGAAAGATCAGTGAACTGTGTTTGAAACTGGTGCCCAGGGCACCTGGGTGGCTCAGTCAGTTAAGTCAGACTCTTGGTTTTGGCTCAGGTCATGATCTTGGGGTCCTGGGATCGAACCCTGCATTGGGCTCCATGTTCAGCTTGGAGTTGGCTTGTCTTTCTCCTTCCCCCTCTGCCCCTTCTATTTCTCTATCTGCCTTTCTTCTTCTTTTACCCAAATGAAATCAGATCTCCCACGAGAAAAGCCTACACAGATTGATGCACAAAAAGTCATTCATGATTGATAATTTTTAAAATTTTGTTTTATTTTGTTTTAGCATTTTTAAACAGAATCATTGAAAAATAACTGGAGTTAGGGAGTTTGGAAAACTCATAGATAGTCTGCCCAGGCTTCCATGACAAAATATTACAGACTGGGGGTGCAAACAGCAGAAATGTATTTATTTATGTCTTCATAGTTCTCAAAACTAAAAGCCCAAGAGCAAGGTGCCGGTATGGTTTCCGGTGAGACCTCTCTCCCTGGCTTGCAGATGGCTGACTTCTCCCCGTGTCTTCACGTGGCCTTTCCCCTGTGCACCTGCACTCCTAGGGTCTCTTCCTCTTCATATAGGGAAACAGTCCATTGGATTAGGCCCTTTATGATTTTATTTAACCTTAATTTCCTTCTTAAAGACCCTATTTCCAAACACAGTTATGTTGGGAGTTAAGGTTTCAAGATGTGAATTTTGGGGGAACAAAACTCAGTCCCTAACAGATTTTACAAATAGGTCATTTGACTTTGTCACTTGCAGTTGTAGAAGATGCTGATTAAAAAATCTATATAGATTCTCAAGGGACAATGATCATTTTACTATTTGGACTAATTTTTGGAAGAAGCAAAGTCAATTTAGCAACAGAAAGACTTCACCAGAATATTTTTTGTTCTGGTTCTTTATTGCTGTGTAACAATTTACCCCACACATTGTGTTTTAAAACAACAATGATCATTTTCTTATGCTCATGGATTCTCTGGTCAAGAATTTGAGGGGCACCTGGCTGAGTGGCTTGGGCCCTGGATCTAACACGCTCCAGTGAGGTATGGCTGGGCTGAAGCTGGCAGCTGATGGGGTAGCTCTCTCTTCCATGCGGAACAGTGGCTTCAGGACGGTGAGGACTCTACTCTCCAGGCACAGTGTCCTCAAGATTCAAGTAGACCCTGAATTGCCTTCTATGACCTAACCTGAAGTCACATGACCTGTCTTCCCCACAGAGATTCCAGGGCAGGGAAGGCAGACCCCACCTCTCAATGGGAGGGGTGTCAACATCACTTTGTAAGTAGAGGATGTATGATGGGAAATTTCATTCTGGCCATCTTTGGAAAATGCAATTGGCTGTAATTTTAGGAAGATTTGTTTTTATAATTATTCTCAGGTATGTATAGAAATACACACTGAAGAAAAATTTGCACAGGGAAGTAACTCGTTTTCCTTGGGGTTTTTCTTCATTTGCATCCAGGCAGGGGCTGGACAGCTTTGGATTCAGACCCTTGTCCTTGTCAGCACCTTCCATTTTTATGAGTTAGTTCTGTGTCTGGTTCAGTTAACTATCTGGTAGGACGTGTATCTCCTAACTGGCCACAGAGAATATCCCTCCTTTAGGTAGTGGTTGGGGGGCTTAAACACTAGCTCAGGGTTACCCCATGCTTATTGTTACGGGCTGACTTATGTCTCCCTAAAAGTCATATGTTGAAGTCCTAATTCCCAGTACTTCAGAATGTGACTATATTTGGAGATAAAATCTTTAGAAAGATAATTAAATCAAAATGAGGTCATTAAGGTGGGTCCTAATCCAATATGACTGGCGTGCTTATAGAAGAGAGTTTGGACCCAGACCCACGCAAAAGGAAGACCATGTGAAGACACACAGAGAGGAAAGCCAGCTATAAAGCAGGGGAAGATGGCTCAGAAGGAGCCAAACCTGCTGATACCTTGCTTTTGGACTTCTAGCCTCCGGAACGATGGGGAAAAAAAAAATCCTGTTGTTAAGCCATCCAGTCTTCAGTACTTTGTTATAATAGCCCTAGGCAGCTAATTAATTTGTCCAAGGTTTGACTGTACGAAAGACACCTTTTGAGGGGTGTCTTTGAAGGGTCTATTTCTCTGGGCCGTATTTTCAAACTTATTTTTTATAGCAGCTGGTACCCTTTGTTTTTTGTTTTTACATAAGTTGATAATGCGTGAGTCCTCACTCTATAAAATATACAAATAGTGTTTTATTGGTATAAAATTTTCTTAGAAGTTTGAAATATTACCTTATAATAAAGGTCCTCAATGGGAACAATGAAGTGGCTTTGAGGACACAAGTACTCAGAAACCTACGGTATTTGGGCCAAAGATGGCTGCCTTGTTCACCTGAGAGTCTCTCCTTACTACCTCGCACTCCCTTTCTCTTGCACTTCCACCTCCCTCAGGCCAGAAAAATGGAGGTGGACACTTAGCCTGCAGCTCTTAGAAGGCTGATGATCTCTCCACCAAACTACTCATATCGTGTATACCAGAGGCCCAGAGGAAGCCCCATCAAGACTGAGCAAGACTGAATAGTAGCAAAGCGGAGAGATCTGACACCCTCTGCCGACTGTTCTCGGCCCAGGGAGATAGCTTGGGCTTTGGAGCCTGATGACCCAGCTGCGCATCCCAACTTGACCTTTACTAGTCATGGGACATGTCAGACATGTCACCTCTCTGAGCCTCAGTTTCCTCATCTGTAACAAAGGGGAGTTGAGCACCAGCCTTGTGGGTTCTCGTGCAGATTCAATGAAGGAAAATGTGTGTTCACTCAGCACGGTGTTTGCATATTGTTCATTAAATATTCATTGTCTTTACCCTCTGGTGAGCAACTGTGGGCTCCGACGAGATCACGTAGACGGACGTGGTCTGTGAAGAGTCATCTCTGTGCCAGTTGGAATTGTGATGTGGTTTGACATTGACTCATTCCTGGCTGGATGGGTCTGAAGTAGATGGATACTTACTTTCTCTTGGGTGACAGAAACGGGGTAAGAGTAGGCAGAGGGGAACACGGGTGTGCTGGCCACGGCCACTCGTGCAGCCTCCAAGAGCTGATGGGCAGAAGGAGTTTTGAAAATGCTTCTGCAAGGCTGTGTGAACTCTTTTCAGTCACCAAAGACCAATTTTATGAAGGATGCTGAAATATAATGGGAAGCTCAGGAGTTCATGCTGTACCCCAAGAGTGCTTTATGTTGGAATCTGACCGAATAATTTCCCAGGTCATTATATTTGCCATTTGGACACTGACATATTAAATATTATCAAGTTAAAAACTTAGAGCATAGTTAGGAGTCTGTTTTATAGATCAGCCACATTAAAACATTTTTTTTTTGTATTGGAAATTGTATTTAAATCTGCAATGGGTATAGTCGTTGGGATGTAAAGAACAAATGGGTCCGAACGTGGTGGTTTTCCTTGAGCAATCCTGAATTAGCATCATAGATATTGAAGATGGCGTACGCTAATGCCAAGAGGGACAGCTGTGTCCTTATGAGCTTTCCATACCCACCTGGGGACCCCCTCCGCTGTGGGTTGGGCTCCAGTAGTTCATCTTTGCCTCTCCTTTGGCTGATTCTCCCAATGATATACCTTCTGGAATTTGGTTGGGCTTCATGGTACACCCCACACCCCCAATCTGTGAAATCATTCTTTCCGTTAGAGGCACAGTTTTCTCCCTAATTTCACAGCTCATTCTTGCTCTGCCTTCTGAAAAGAATCTTTGTCTCCTGTTAGTTAGTTGGCCCTCAACTAGTCCCCATCTCTGGGGTGTAGTATATGGATAGGAATGCACGAGTAGAATTAAGAGTTGCCTTAAGTAGCTAATTGCTTCTATCTTTGACATCCCCGGTTTATGGGGCTTTGAAGATTTTTTCATTCTTTAGTTTTCTCTCATCATGAAAGTCCTCTGGGAGCTGATCACCTCATCAACTAATAATGTTGTAGCCAGCCGCTGCCGCGGTCGTGGACCAGCAAGGGAGCACAGGCTCCTGGAGGGAACTGGATTGGAATGGGTCTTCTTTAAGAGAAAGAGTAATCATGTGGGTGGCAGAAAGATTCCAAAACATCCTGTTTTTCCTAAGGCTCCGGACTGAATCAGAGAGAAGGATGCATAAGTGCTTTTTTTTTTTTTAAGATTTTATATATTTAAGAGAGAGAGAGAGAGACAGAGCATGAGCATGGGGAGGGCTAGAGGGACAAGCAGACTCCCCGCTGAGCAGGCTCAATCCCAGGACCCTGAGATCATGACCTGAGCCGAAGGCAGATGCTTCACCCACTGAGCCCCAGGCGCCCCTGCATGTGCTTTCTTTTGTTTTAAAGGACAAATTGGATCTAACTGGCTCAGTGTGAGAACTAAGAGGGGTGAAGGGCATATCTGTTGATTGCCATTTTGGCTGAGTGTGTGTGTGTGTGTGTGTGTCTGTCTTCTGTGCGTCTGTGCATGTCCCACAATAAGCAATGACAGTTGACATTAGTGATCTGACGAAGGAGATGCTGATAAAGGACGGGAAACTGAATCGACCTGGTTCTTGTGATGGTGGGAAGGTGTAGAGATGTGAGAAATGATCCCTGTTCTCTGAAAAACTTTCACCTAATGGAAGATCCAAGATGTTGAGGGAGAAAGGCGAGTTTGCAATAGGAGGCCATGTGTATTTAGAGCCAAATGAGACACAGCAAGTGGTTTGGAATTCAGAGGAGGCTGCACAGGTCAGGGGAGGCTTCCTAGAGAAGGTGGCCCTTGAAATGGGCCTTGAGGGATAGGGAGGATTCTGAGGCAGAGCATTCCAGATAGTGGGAGTCAGGGGTTCCCAAGTTCTGTCTGGAGGTCAGGAAGGGAGCAGTATGCTGGCACCCGGGGTTTGTCAGGGAGGAGAGGCCAGGAGACAGAGAGAATTTTGTTGACATCGTTTGCAGGGAGACGTTGGTGCATGAAGGGGGCCTGTGAATGTGCAGGTTCGGAGTTCAGGAGGAAGGAGGAAATGGTGCCCAGGGGTCACCAGGAGAAGGCGGCACGGCCTTGTATGAGGGCCAGGCCTCCAAGTCAGACCCCTGAGTGAGCTGTAGTTCTGAAGTGGGAGAGGGGGAGGAACTGGGCTCAGTGGGGAGGGGAGAGGGATGGCCGGGCTGTGGTGGGAGGGACTTCCGGACAGTTCATGGAACTGTTGGGCCAGCGGCTTTGCTCTGACCCCTCAGGGATTAACACCAACATGGAGAGAAGCGCCAGAGGGACAGGCAGACTCCGAGAAGCTCATGGGTCAGCTTCTTCTCATCCTCTTCCTTTTCTTTTTCCTCCTCCTTTTTAATATTATCACTTTCAGATTTTTTTCTATTTTCTTTACAATAATTTCCACCTTAAACAAAAGTTGCATGAATAGTACAAAGAACCTTTTAATTCTGAACGCTCCGAGAGCAAGTTGCCAACTTGATGTCCTGTTACTTCCAAACTTTAGTGTGCAATTCCCACAAACCAGGACATTCTCCCATGTTCTATGATGCAACCACCTAAATCAGGAAGTTAGCATTGATTTATTACTAATATCGGATCCTCAGACCTTTTCCAAATTTTTCCAATTGTCCCAACAATGTCCTTTATAGCAACAGGATCCAGGTCAGAACCACACGTTGTATGCGTTTACCATGTCTCATGAGTAAGGAAGAAATGAAGGGGGCCAGGGAGGATAGTAGAAGGAAGGAAGCTCCTTCGAGATTTCACAAACCATCAGCTCTGGCAGGAAGTAGCAGCAGATATGATGCTCCTTTTACAACCCAGTCAACTTTCATTTATTCGCCCAAATGAGGGGCGAACAATTGGACACATTTAGAATAATTTTAGGTTTTTGAATATATTCTGCAACAGTCTCGTAGATTTCTTTTTCTTTCTGGTTTTATGTGACTTACATAAGCACGGATGCAGGTCAGAGACATGCCTGCCTGGGGAGAAGTCGACGCTGGTTGTTGTGATCTGTGAATATGCCACCCACCGAGTAGAAAACCAAGATTCTTTTATACTGTAGTTATTCCTAAAGCAGATCAGCTGGACCTAAGCAGAGCCCCTAAGCAGAGCCCCTAAGACAGAGCCCCTAAGCAGAGCCCCTAAGCAGAGCCCCTAAGCAGAGCCCCTGCGCCAAGCTTGGCCCGAGTAGACGCGTTTGTCAGGATTGGCAGATGTCGCTTTAGTTGCATCTTCTAGTCCAGAGACTTGGGCTCGCCATAATTGTCTATTTCGTGCAGCTTTCATCTTTCATTTGGCAAAATGATTCATGTGGAGTGTAATGTGCATCTCTGATGACTTACCCAGAAATTTGTCTTCCTCTGATAAGATTGCTTCTTCCGTGAACAAAAATGGGAATTTTCAGATAAGGTACCGAAGTGACTTTTGTCTCCTTCCATTCATCCATTTATATCCTCAATCGGCTAACCTTTAGTGAGCATCTGCTATTGCCAACTCTGGGGACACACACCCGAATAAGAATAACTCTGCTCGCAAGGTGTGACCTTCGTGGCAGGGGCCGACCATGGAGAGGCTGGGGAGGAGCGCCCCAGTTTTGATGGTTGGGAAAGACGTCATGGGGGAGTGTGTTAAGGGGGAGCAGGACTTGGACATGACGTCCGTGAAGTCTGAGAGGCTGGTTCACTGCTTACTCACAGAGGGAAGTATGAATTCCTCCAGGGCCATGTATTTCGTTGGAATTCGCCACTCATGTTAGCTCTCCAGTGTTAGGTGGGGCAGGTCAGGCAATACTTGAAAGCACAGAATTCAGGACATCCTAGCCTTTCAGGGTGGGCACAGCCCTTCATGAGTAATTGAATACCTTCCTTTATAGGCAAAGTCTGGAGGCCCCAAGAGACGAGGTTCTTCTATCTAGGGACCCCGCTGAGCTGAGAGTACAGCTCTGCCCTCCCACCCTCCGCCTGAGTGCTCCTTCCACCATCGGCCGTGTCCTCCACAAAACCTGGGCCCCATGTGGCTCAGAGACTCAGTCAGGAATCTTGGCTCATGAACCAGGAGAAGGACTGAGACAACTCGCAGTAGTACCCCTCTGGAATTCATTGCCATTGATGCATGAAGATGAACAAAAAACACTGAGGAGTTGGGCCCCACAGCGGTTCCTTCTAGACCTGTGCTTAGGGCCCCAAAGGGAGAGGCCAGTGCTGTAGGGTTTAGGGAGGGAGGATGCAGAGTGGGAGTGAGGCCAGTGGCTGGACCCATAGGGGACAGGGGGTGCCCTGAGAAGAGTTGGAGAAAGATTTGCCTGGGCCTCTGACGTGGGGGTCTGCTCTTCTGAGCCTTTTTCTTTGCTAGCCCCCTGCCCCCTTCTTTGACATCTAAATATGCTTTTTCCCCTTAACTTTTTAGTTTGAAATAATTACTGATTCACAGAATGTTGTGAAAAGAGTGCGGACAGGTCCCCTGTACCCTTTATCTATTTTCCCCAACGGTTATATTTTACATAACTATTGTGCAACGGCCTCCCTGCTTTATAAACCTGAAATCCCCCATCCCTCCCTGCCCTCACCCCCAACATCATCATTCCCCCTATTATAGCCCTCGGGCTCTTCCTTGGGCAAATGTCTCATATCTGCAACGTGACAGCAATTCCGTTGTCTGGATCGCAAAGTCCCTCTCTCAGTGAACAGGACCAGTCCCTGCGTCTGGGGAGCACCCCGTGAAGGGACTAAAGAGGAGGAGTTGCTCTGCTCCTGCCTCTTCCTGGCTCTCCACCCTGGTGTTCTTTCCTCAAGCCGGCCCTGCCCACAGAGGCTTCTTCATCCTCTTCACCTTTCACCGAGCATCTAGAACTCAGCTCCTGTTCCAAATAGAGTCTGGTCAGGAGCTCTTCTTCCTGAAACACAAGCCCTGTCACTGTGCTCTTTTTCCTTAAATTCATGTTGCCTGACACAGCTCAGCCAATCTTTTGAAAGCACCGCTCCCCTTTTTCTGCCCCCGGCTGAACGACCTTCAGTAGCACCCCAAGGACTTTTTACCCCGGTGCTGAATCTCTGATTGGCCTTCCCAGCGTTATTCCTGTTTGAAAGCGGATCCCTGGAGCCGACCATGCGCATCTTCATGTGGTCTTCCTGTAATCAGTAATGACCTGCCCTCTCCGAATCCTACCTTCACTCCAAGGTGTGACCGAAGCCCCAACTTCTCCATCAGCTTCCCCCTGACTGTTCTAACTCATAAAGGGAGTTCTATTTCAAAATTCCCACTCCTGATAGCCTATACTGCTTTCTTGGTATTTAATCATAAATCCTAAATGTTGAATTTTCAGTGCCGCCTCATAACCAGGCTTTCCAGGCTGCCATGGACATGGCTGTACCGCATATGGTGTGAGAATGTCTTCCTTCATTTACTTTCATATTCCCGTCGGGCAACCTTTGCATCTTCTACCCAAGAGGCAAGTCCTGGGGTTTTGAGATGGACCTGTCATGTTCCTGTGCCCTGGGCACCAGTAGGAGAAAGAAAGTGTGTCTGCCTCTATTGGCGAGGCTGCTTTCATAGGAGCATCAAGAATCACCCGGAGAGGGTCTCTCAGATAGTCAAAATGTTTGGTTGCCAGGGAGCCAAAAAGGACAAATGCTCAGCAAATGTTCACCATACTTATATATGACATATTAAATATTACATTTAATATTTTCCAAGTCCCAATATTCCTAACTCTGAACTAAGCATAGTAATATTTACCAAACAAGGCTCTTCTAAGGATTAAATAAGATGATTTGTGTAGCCACATACCGCCTGACATAAGTTAGCACTTAGCAAATGTGAGCTCCCCTCTCTTGCTACTAGTTTCTGAGTCATTTACTGGGACGATTATTCCCCATAATCCTCTAGAGCTTCTCATCTGTTATAGCAACTTTAAAGGAAATCTCTAATAATTCCCTACTCCTTTTTTGTTGTCTATTGAACAATTCAAAACCTCCTTTTTTGCAACAAAAGACTGTGACAGGCTGCTTTTGTTTTATGATATGCCTTCCTTAAATATAAATCACCACTGAAGAGATTTGCCAATTTTTATTTTAATTTCTTCTTGATGATTTTGAAATTGAGTGGACTAGGATTAATTTGGCTTTGAGGTCGAGCTGCTACTGACTCACTGCTTCTCATAATTGGCAGCACCAAGAGGACCCGGGGAACCACAGCAGGCCACTATCGATTTGACTGAAGGTGTGGACGTCATTACGATTGGCAAAGTCATGGGCAGAAATGAGTCTGTGGTCTCAATTGAGTAACTAACAGTAAACCAAGAATTGATTCTGTTGTAAGGGTCAAATTTCTCCAAAGGGCAGATGAACGTGTTCAACTGAGTATCACCTCAGGTCGCAAACACTTCTCTTCTCCTACCTGAGAGTAGGTGTTCCCTTCCATGGTCCCCTATTATCTTGACTCAGTTTTGACAAATACCCACTGCGGAGCTGGGGCTCTGCTGCTGTTGTGTTGTTGTGAGTAACCTTTACAATCAAGTCACGCTAAGGAGATGAGTCATTAAATCGTCATCTGCGTGGACCCCACCGCCCAGCCCCAGCCTGTGGGGACGAGGTGAGGGGGCTGCACAGGGGATGCCAAGGAAGGAAGTGGGGAGCGACTTTCCCCACTCATCAAGAGAGCTACTTCTGGGCTGCCATCTGGCAGAAGAAATTTCTTCTCCAAAACTGCTAGTATAAGTTAATGGGGCCTAGAGTACACATAAGTGGCCCATCAGCCACAACCTGGACTGATCTGCTCGTGCCTATCATGCACCAAGACATGGATCCATTGGATATGGTGTGAACATCTCTTCCCTCATTTCTCTTTCATATTCCCATTGGGTGAGTACATAAAAGTTCATACATTCTATAACATGACACCTCTTTGATGCTTAACTCTTTACATATGACTGGATCGTGGGGGGTTGGGGGATGGGTAGTGCTGCCAAATTCAAAGAGGGGCCACACAGAGACTGGGAAGCTCAAAAACAGCCTGGCTTTATGGCAGTTCCTGTAAAAGCACATCTCCCTTTGGATTTATGGCTCTCATTTTATTCATTTGTTTCCTTCGTTCTCTCCCTTTTCAGATAATTAGTCTACGTTGCCTCAGCTGTTGGTGCCCCAATAAATATTGGCTGAATGAATGAATGAAAAATACTACTGGCAATTTGTAACAACTCTCAGGATGGGCAAGGGGGACCGAAAAAGTGGTAGATGTAACTACCCTTGGTCAGGCAGACAGGAGGGGTGGCAAAGAAAGAAAAGAAAATGATGAAGACACTTGGTTTTATCCCATCTGGGATATCGGGCTTCCTTTTCAAAGATAGTGCAGGAAATGGAAACATCGGCAAGTAGGCATGCAAAAAAGAAAATGTGCTTTAGAGCCAAATGCAGTCCCCTGGCTTAGGATGGTGATAAATAAAGGACTGATGTAGACGAATGATCCACAGTGAAGTACTAGATGATTCCGAGTTGGGAGCCAGCCACCTGAAGTCCTAGGGGGTTCTCGAGGTAGCTTGCTGTTCTAGAGACTTAATTACCACTGTAACTCATGACACATAATTGCATGTCAAATAGGCTAGTTTTCACGCTGAACTGCAGCCTTGTGGAAATAAATGATGCTTCTTTCTCCTTCCCCTGCAAACTGACCCACCAGCTTGCTGGTACACATTTTGTTATCCCTCTTTCTTTGAGTTCTTAAACACGAATGGGAGCAGTGACATGATTTCATGTAGAACTCACGTGAAACTTGTAGAAGCATAGAATCTGAACATTTTTAGAGTATATATACTTAATTAAAATCAGAAAAGAAGTAAGTCAAGGTCCAGGGAATTTGGGGCTTAAAATGCTTTAAATTGAATTTTTATTGAGGAACTTTGAAATCTCTTTTTTTTTTCTATAAATAGATNTAAAAATAGATACAACCCCCCCCCCCCCCACTCCCCGTCACCATGTTGGATCCAAATCTCACTACAGTGCAAGGATGTGTGAATAGGAAATGGATAGTTTCCTTTGGAATAGAAATTTAAGGTAGAACCCAAAACCATGTAGAAAAATCTAGAAGAATTCTATTATCTAATCATGTAATTGTGGTACTGAACAGAGCATGAGTAGTCCTTACATTTTTTTACATCTCTTTTTCCAAAGAGCCAACTTTCATTACCCTGTAGCCATTCATTTAAATTTAACACCAGAAAATGCCTCAGGATTATCAAACTCCTGAATACGAGACCAGATGTTTAGAAAGTTATTTCTAATGTAAGACTTTCTCGCCTTTTCTTGAAGATATTTCTTTTGGTCTCCCACGAACCTGAGAGCATCTAAGAGGACCTAAGCAAGGGAGAAGTCTATAGTTGAACATTTATATTTATAGCCCTTGATGAACTGAATACATTTACAAGCTGCATTTTGAAATCATAATGATCTAATGTGAAGCAATCAAAATTCCAAAATCATCTAATCAAGAATGACATCAGAGGCAAACAATCTCTAGATGGAGTAGGTATAATTCTCTCCGTAATCTTCGATTTGGAGCAGATGTTCTAATTCTGTGGATTAAGTCAAGAAGTGTTGAGCTAAGATGTCCAGAAGACAGTTATTTAGAAAAGGTATACCAATATTTTTTTTTTTAAGAAGAGGTCATTAATACCTCGTGCCTCCAGCACCTGGCTCCTAACCATCCTTCCTCCATCAGTTGAGGAAGATTGGGTTACCAGGCAAAACAGAGAGCTTACCAAGAGAAAGGGGTGTTTTCAAAGAATAGCCTCAGGGTGGCCCAAGTTCTGCAGAAGTGTGAATATTCTCTTGTCTTTGGGAGATTCTCTTCCTCTTCTCATTTCCCAGCCCTTTCCTATAGGACTGAGAACAAAAAAGAACAGCAGCAAGTTCTTACAGATTTTCAATTCCAAAGAGTAGCTATTTTGGTTCATTGATCAAGTAAGACATATGGATTCAGAAACACAAAATCTATACGTTTTCCATCTCATCTTTTGGCATCTCAATTAGGTGGACCTCCTAGCATGGGAGGGCGGGTATGGAACGTATTGATATGGCCCCGGTTACTGTGACATTCGAGCCCTGGCCCCTGATCTAGAAACAGAACTGTCGGCTCCAAAGGTCTGTTGTTAACAGTTTATGCAGTGTTGTCAGAAACTGCATTCATTCTTTACTGTTTTCTTATTGCTTTTATAATAAATATTTACAGATTTATTGCATACTTATTTTCCAAATGGATAGACATTTTTAGAAGTGACATTTCTGAAAGTGCAGAAGCTATCTGGCGCATATACAGTGTTTCGTACCATGTGTTTTCTGACAAGAGCATCATCGAAACTGTCTCCGTAGTTTATCTGATGAAACTCTATTGCAATACGTTGTATCAAGTTTATGGCCCCATTCTTCTCCTCTATGCTTTTTATTTTTACATCTGACATAGGGAACATGGCAAGATTTTCTTTATTCCCTAGCAAAATAATCCATAAAAGCTGCAGGAACTTCTCTCTTCTTGCCGGTGTAGTGGGGGATCCTGCATTCTGCAGCTTGTCCCCTCTATTAGGGAATCTATTTCTAATCCTATGTCCATACATTGAGTATTTCCTCTTAAGGAGAGAGATGGATGAAAGGAGAAAGTTATACAGGAAACTGTAAGATGTCTTAATGTTTAAACTCTACATTATTTTTAATAAGCCTTGACATTGGAGGAAGGATGCCACAACAAAGCTATTCTCAGACCCTTTTGGTCTCATGGTGTCATTTGAAGCACTAGGTTAGTTAATTCTCTGACAGACTATGAAAGTATTCTAAAATGCCTGCATAAAAAAAGGTTCTATGCATTCTTAGAATTATAGGATAATAGGGCAGAGTATTTTATTGTTAGTTGTCTTGGTTTCAAAAGAATCAGGTGTTTTGGCTGTGGGGAACTTTTTAATTTTCAATCAAAGATTCTGGGGTTAGCAGAATACCCATAGAAACACCCATGAAAACTAAGGAAAAGCGCTCCAGCCTCTACGTGATTTAGACTCTGTGTTTAAGAGGGGTTGGTTCGAATAGTTTCCAGCAGTAGCCAAGGCATCTGGGCCTCCGATTGTTAGCTCCTGACATTGAGGTGATATAGGAGATCTAGTTCATGATAATTCTTCTTGACCTGGTTTGTCCCCGAAAGAGTCCCCAATGGCAGGTAAATGGTACCATTAGAGCAAAAAGAAGATAAAGGGCAGGTTACCTGTCTATTTATATAGAAACTGCAACTAAGACCAATAGGTTGTTTCAAAGAGGGAGATTTTGAGGAACTACAAGGAAAATGTTCAAATCATAGAAGCTCTTAACAATGACATGACCTTCTTTGAAAGAGCGAGCTTCCTGGTAATGGATGTGTTCAGGCAGAGGCTGGCTGATTACCCATCAAGATCAATTTAGAAGGGATTCCTGCATTGTGGTTTATCTGATGTTTGAGGTGTCAATATCATCAATTATAAGCATTCTAAGAATCAGTGTTCTATCAATTTACATATGTAAAATTTCATTAAAGTAAGATTTCACTAATTTGTAATTTAGAATAATTGGGCTGAAGTCTTTCATTACATAGCACATATGTTTTCTTTTTAAGGAGAGTATAAATAAAATTAGAGGAAGATTTTAAAATCACCTAAAATTTGCTGCTGTGTTTAAATGATCTAGAAACACCAATTTATTTAGAAAAATTATATACTCATTATAAGTCATTTATTAAATATTGATTTCTATTAGATATGTCTTAGTCTAAACTTGAATATATTAAAAGCATTGAGATTTTCTTTGGACATACTCTATTCAGAAATTTTTTTTTTCCCTTCTAAAGTAAGTCCAAGTTAATGAGGCTTTACATATGTTTATCGACATATGTTAAAGGATTTTCTTAAAGGTAAAACCATGACTCTTAAATGAATATAAAATGAACACAAGTCGAAGATTTTATTTAACTTTTTAATTCATGAGAGAATGAGAAATGTATTATAACTGGTTCAAAGTAGAATCCAAAGACCAGATACATTTATAGGTCATTAGGAATGCCAAAATAAATTTGTGTAAATAAATGCAAAACTGACTTCTTTCACAATGGGAGAGGGATGTCAATTAAACTTCCATTGGACAGATTTTTTCATTTTTTAAAAGATTTTATTTTTATCTAATTTCTACACACAACATGGGGCTCGAACTCACAACCCCGAGATCAAGAATCATACGCTCTACTGACTGAGTCAGCCAGGTGCCCCCAGATTTTTGCATTTTTACAGACAAGGATTAGTTGATTTTTACCAGGTTTCTAAAATTTGACTTCTATCTTTTCAGAATTGTTAAGTAGCCTAACCAAAGACAATGAGAGACAGAGAAAACCTGAACGAATGAATGAGTTAGGAAAATCAAATTTCAAACTCTCAATTTTTACACACACACACACACACACACATACACACACACACACACACTTTATGTCAAGCCCTATCACTGGGAAATTATAGTGATGCTGTTTCAAACAGAGTATCCCTACCTACTCATACTGAACCAACTATTTCTATGTTCAAGACTCAAGTGAATTCCAGAAATTCAGTTCATCACACTTTCCATTCCCAATCTGGAAGGCGATTATTATATCAAAGAACACAGGATTTATTAACAAGGTGAGTAAGATAGCTTCATGGAGGAAAAGAGGTTTACTCATTGTTCTCAGGTGCACCTGTCCAGGTAGTGCTGAACTCCTTTAGCGGTGATGCGGCACCTTTTTGTTTTTATCAGATAAACGATGCAGGAAAGGGGTCACCAGGAAAAATGACGTCATTGTCAGATACAAGAAAATAAAAATGAGTTGGGGAAAAAACCCATCTAGATCATACAATATTCAAATGACAGCTTTCTTTTCAAGGGGATCACGTTAGGGGACTGAGCAGTTAGTGGTCTTAAGGGCTTGAGGACATTTTTTGGATTACCCTCAAAGGTACGACCATCTTTGAACTTTCCCTGAGTCCGGTATTCCCAGAAAACAGTGCAATGGTTAAGAAATCTCCCCACCCCTGTTGAGTTCTAGGGAGTGGCTAAGCACAAAGGACAATTTTGCTTGGTCTATTCCAGAGATAAGATCCATTTCCATCATTCCTTATGACTCTTATAACTCTTGGTATTAAAGTATAGATGATGATGATTCTTTCTTTCTTTCTTTCTTTCTTTCTTTCTTTCTTTCTTTTTTTATTATTATGTTCAATTAGCCAACATATAGTACATCGTTGATTTTTGATGTAGTGTTCAATGATTCATTAGTTGCGTATAACACCCAGGGCTCATCACAACATGTGCCCGCCCTCCTTAATACCCATCACCCAGTTACCCCATTCCCCCACCCCCTCCCCTCTGAAACCCTCAGTTTGTTTCCCAGAGTCCAGAGTCTCTCATGGTTTGTCTCCTCTGATTTCTTCCCAGTTTTCCCTCCCTTTCCCTCCATCTTCTGCATTACTCCTTATGTTCCACATATGAGTGAAACCATATGATAATTGTCTTTCTCTGCTTGTCTTATTTCACTTAGCATTATCTCCTCCAGTTCCATCCATGTCGATGCAAATGGTGGGTATTCATCCTTTCTGATGGCTGAGTGATATTCCATTGTATATATGAACCACATCTTCTTTATCCATTCATCTGTTGAAGGACATATTGGCTCCTTCCACAGTTTGGCTATTGTGGACATGGCTGCTATGAACATTGGGGTGCTGGTGCCCCTTCTTTTCACTACATCTGTAATTTGGGGTAAATACCCAGTAATACAATTGTTGGGTCATAGGGTAGCTCTATTTTTAATGTCTTGAGGAACCTCCACACTGTTTTCCAGAGTGGCTGTACCAGCTTGCATTCTCACCAACAGTGTAAGAAGCTTCCCCTTTCTCCACATCCTTGCCAACATTTGTTGTTTCCTGTCTTGTTAATTTTTGCCATTCTAACAATAAGGTGGTATCTCATTGTGGTTTTGATTTTTATTTCCCCAATGGCGAGTAATGTTGAACATTTTTTTTCATGTGTCTGTTAGCCATTTGTATGTCTTTTTTAGATGATGATTTTCTTATTTAAGCAAGCCATGAAAGCAAAAAGTTCAGAAAGATAATCCAATAATGACAGCAATACTAGAATAAATTATAGCCTCCTAAGTAAACATATTAAGAAGACACCACTAGGGCGCCTGGGTGGCACAGCGGTTAAGCGTCTGCCTTCAGCTCAGGGTGTGATCCCGGCGTTATGGGATCGAGCCCCACGTCAGGCTCCTCTGCTGTGAGGCCTGCTTCTTCCTCTCCCTCTCCCCCTGCTTGTGTTCCCTCTCTCGCTGGCTGTCTCTATCTCTTTCGAATAAATAAAATCTTTAAAAAAAAAAAAAGAGGACACCACTAATTATTTTTTTGAAACCACTAGTTATTAAGTATAATTTTTGGTATGTTAAAGGAACCAGAGACATGTCCCGCTCTGTGCCTCAGTTTTCTCATTTGTAAAACTAAGAGTTTGAGCTAAATGATTGCTAATATTCCTTACCTCTTTAATACTGTGAGCTCTGGTCATTCCTGGATTCAGCTTTTTTAGTACAATGGGATTAGTTGGTTTTAGAGTTTCCAGGTAGTTAAGCAGTAGAAAAATTAAAGAATTGGTCTTCTCTGTAATTCATCTCTGATCTGCATTCTTTTTTTTTTTTTTGATCTGCATTCTTGAATGAAACCTATTCTATTATGCAGTGTAGTTGCCAGAGGTTTCTAAGAAAAATAGGCTTCTATTTATTTTAAACAATCCCATTTCCTCAATGAGGATCATGAAATGCTAGAAGAGGGCAGGCTGCAGGAGGCCCTGAAGTCTACTGTCTTTAAACACTGAAGAGAAATAGTTTGATTCCTTTGACTTAGGCTATATTCTGGCTAAAGGTTGCTTTGTAGCACATTGGGCATGCCAGGCACTGCTACAAATGGTTTAAGCCATTGATGCATTTAATCCTTATACCCTATGCAGTAGGACTATAGTTAAATCATTACCATTTTACTGTTGTAGACACTGTGACGCAGCGGGTTGGACTAGTCCGTCCAAGGTCATAGAGTTGCAAGGGAGAAAGCCAGGCTGCGGGTGGAGCCCGGTCACCTGGGGCTGAGTCTGCGCTCCTGACCATTCTGCTGTACTGCTTCGGCAGAGAAGTGGCAGTCTTTGGTGACAGCCCTATAATCCTACAAAAGGAGAAAGAATCTCTCATGCAACTGTGCAAACTCACCATTCACAAAGGGCATAAGCAGCAAGTCCCAGTGTAGAGACATGTAGATGAATGAAATGTCGTACCGAAGGTTATAAAACGCCTTGGCCATGAAACGGAGGAAGCCGTGGTCTTTTCATTTCTAACTCTCAACCTCTTGTTCATTGCTAGTTTATTCTTGCAGCTGACATTGTGGAGAAAAATGAGTCTCTTTTAAGAGTTTCTTTCTTAGAGCTTGTCATGCCGCAGAATTCTTTAATGTTTGCAGCTCATGATAATATGTGTTCTTTGCTAGAGCTCCTGTGGTTTGACACCAGCCTATACTGTAGATTATGGAAGCTTTTGTTTTCTTAAAACGCTGGCCGCTCTTGGAATTTAGGCTTGAGAGAACAGAAGTGAGTTGGTTTGCCTCCAACAAAGCAGTCAAGTGTAACTAATACTGTGTTATTAGCACGGGGTGAAATTTTCAACTTTCAGTATCTTGATGAAACATAGACAATAAAAATTGCTCGGTGACTTTTTCTAACCTTTCTAACCTGTATTTTACTCCCCAAGACCACGATCCACTTTGCATTCTCAGACAATAAGCTAGGAGGTTGAAAGTGTGCCACTCAGGGCAAAGGATGGCTTCCCCCTAAACTAAACAGCTACATTTGGCAAATTTAAGTCTCAAGAAGTCTTAAAATTTTCCAGGTACTGAAATGTTCTTCCTGATGACAGATTGAAATAGTTGTCAAGGCTCCGATGGAGTGAGAATCCTTCATTAAGAGGTTCTGAAAAAGATCTAAGGAGCTGAGCTGGTCAAGTCCCCAAGTGTGATAAGAAAACATTTCCTGCATCCCCGTGGATATTTAATTAATCTAATTGTTTTGAGATGTTCTATTTAAAAATACAGTAGGAATAAAACAATACAATGTATTAAAATCACAGTGGTCTTCGTCAAGGCCCATTAGCACCGCAAGTATAGAAATCTATACACATATCTTTATTGGGGTTTGTCTAGCATTTCTCTCCTTTAGGCATTTTGAAAGGCTTGGAATATGGTGTATGACTTTGAAATGTACTTTCTAGCTGTCAGGAATTAAGTGATCAGGGACAGTGTGTTTTTGCATTACATAAGAAAAAGGAGACTGTTTGTTTTTCCTTCAAATTCATTCTTTGGCAGAGAAAGAAAACTGTAGGAAGAGTCAAGGTGAGGTCACAGTCCAATAATGAGACCAACGTGGAGCTAGCCTCTTACATGGGCTCCTTGGAGTTCTCCTGTTCTTCCATCCCACGTCTCTCTCTGCTGCCCAGCCCAGACTGCTTTCCTCCTGGATTTACCCTAAGTTCTTGACTCATCAACTGGCTGCTCCTTGTGGCTTGGGAGGAAAACGTGCATTGGAATTTGGGGAGGGCACACGCTGGTGTCCGAGAAGGTGGTAGGGGTGGTCCTTGGTGGTGGTGGGTAGGGGGATAGTGTGTTGACTAGAAAACTTACAGAATTGTCAGGAAACACAAATTACAGTTCTAGTCTAGCTCTGACTCTGGACTTTGAGAAAAATATTTAAAGCCACTGAACACCATTTTTTAATTCCTTGGAAAATAAGGGCGTTGGGCTTGTTAGTCATTCTCAAACTTCTTTTTACCTCAGGACTCATTCTTCAAAGTGAAATGTATGTGTCAGTGTAAGGTCAAGTGGAAGGTAGATTTGCTCTGTTTGGGGGCAAGCCTGACCCCACTCACCCCCTGGGTTCTCCCTGGAGTCTTGCTCCTCCTTGGCCTCATTTAGCTCTAGAAGGATCCTGAGGAACGAGATTTGAGAACTAGATCGGATACCGTTGAGGACTCTAAAGGATTCTGCTCAGTGGGGGATGCAAGCAGAAGGGACAACCTTTCTTTCCACATATAAAGATGGAGCGTGTGTTGGGGGAAGACATAGGTGAAGGATGTTAGATAATCAGAGAACAATTACGTGTTACACTGTGAAGTACTCACCAAAGAGAACTGTTAGGTTTGCCTTTTCCCTAGTGAGACTTGTTTGTGACCATGCCCTTAGAATAGTGAGTCTTAACCTTTTGGGTATTTGTCCCATTTGAGAAACTGATGAGAAATGCACCTAAAAAACCCACAACATTTTGAAAGTAATTTCAAGGTCTTTTAGATGCCCAAAGCCCAACCATGGATTGTGAACTAAGAACTCTGCTTCAAAACCTCAAAGGCAGAGAGGCCCAGATCATAGCACAAACACCTCAAAGGTGTTTGCATTTGGAGGCAGGGCTTCTGAACATAATGTAACTCAGAGGAATGGCTCTAATATTGGGGATTTGGGAGCCCACTGGCAGGCCAGTAAGGGGTTCTTGTTAACAGTCTAAGAAAAATAGATAATATTGTTTGCAAGGAAATAAGCATTATTATTATTATTATTATTATTTTTACTAACTTCTGAATGTTATCCAGATCAGTTAAAATCACCCTGTTTTAAATGTGGCATATTATAGGAGAAGTAGTCTTCACTCTTTCCTGTTCATCTGGGGTAGATTGTCTCCAAAGATGGCCAAAAACTCCCATCTGTGAACGTGCATGTTCCTCCTCCCATCGAGCGGTGGAAGCAATTTCCTCTTCCTTCTGATCTGGTCTGGCCTTGACTTGCTTTGACCAACAGACTGTGGCAAAAGTGACACTGGTCCAGTCATGGGCCTCACTCTTAAGAGGTCTATCAGCCTCTACCTTGGCTCCAGCCTCTCTATGATGCTTTAGCTGCTAGAAAAAGAAGCTTGAGCTCCACCACTAAATGACGAAGAGTCACAGGAGAGGGGTTCTGGAAGACGGGACGCCATCTTGGATGAGCTCCCAGTGAATTCCACCATATATGTGAGTGACCTCAGCCTCTACCTCATGGAGCAGAAGAGCTGACCTCAGCCAACCCAGAGAATTGTGAGCAATAATGAATTGTGTTGAACCATTAGGTCTGTTATACAATAATAAGTGAATGAAATATTATCCCTTGGGCATTTATAGGCAAAACAAAATGCTAAGATTTCCCACATGCAACTCAAAATCTTGAAGTTATTTAACTTTGAGCTATCTCTCATTTAATTTGTTGCTTCCACACTGGGTTCCCAGAATTCCACAGAAAATACATACATCACCAGTTGACCGGGGAGGGCAGTCTCTGGTCCAAGCACTCACTTTGAGGACTGACTTTTTTGAAGAGACTCCAGGTCTGGAAAGATCTACACATGTGACGTTCCACTTTATCATGATCCCATAAATCATTAATTTGTTGCCTTTCTTTTACCTCAGATAAATAAGGCAAGTTTCTTTTCCAGGGAAGTGATCCAGAGTGAAAAACACAAATGGCTTTATTGTAAGGGGGTGGTCTAGGTCTTACATCTAAGAAGTTTCAGTGATTTATTGGTTATTTTGTTTTCTAAATGGTCCTGTTTGGACTATGTTGTCACAGTGACCATAAAATGGTTGAGTGAAAAATAAAACAAAAGTCAAACAATGAAGCAGGGATTGCATGCCTAAGAGGGTGTGCTAAAAACCAGAGATTCTCTTTTTTTCCCCCCTTTTCTGCTTTTGTCCTGTTTCTGTTACCAATCACTGGGCTAGAAACCTGGTGTGGAGGGTGGGGGCAGCAATAAAATCACATCCCGGAGCTTTCCCTCGTGGAAATGGTGTTATCTATGCAGCTCCTACACGACCCCTCCCTAAACCCCTCCTTCCCCCTCCGCCTCAAGTTATATGCTGTTTAGAGCCCAGAACACAGGAGAATATGCTTTGGGGCAGAGAGGGAGTGATCATAGCACAAGGTGATCCTCATTTATTGACTTTTACCTGAAAATAAGTTTGCTGCTTCTGCTGCTAATACGTGTGTGTGTGTGTGTGTGTGTGTGTGTGTGTGATTCTAACCAAATGTGTGGTGTAATACTTGGTAAGAAACAAAAAAACCCATGAAGTTTTACACAGGGGAGGTCTGGGTAAGACAGAAAGAGGAAGGGGGGTTACAGAAAGGAGAAGGGAGATGAATACGCGGCAGGCAGTTGGAAAGTTCCATGTCCTCATCAACCCTTTCTGGCCAAAGTCCCAGAGTAGAAAGGTGTTCTAGAGCACTGAGGGGATTATCATACGTAATTCAAAAGAAAAAAAAAAAACCCAGTTCTATTTAGGGAATTTTGTAGAGTTAAAAGCATCTACTTAAGAGCAAAATAATTTCCTTTCTAGCTAGAAAAACTAAGTTCTGGATGATATAACTGTGTAGTAAGGAAATCTGAAAAACAAGAAAGAGAAATCAGTAGCTGAGCAGGGATGCTTGAACTGGAGAGGAAGCAAGGCCTCCGGATGGGAAGAGAGGGCAAGGAATGAGTCAGTGGAGAATTTTGGGCTGAGGGAGAAGCAGAGGAAAAGAAGGTATAAGAAGGAAGAGAAATGAGCAGGCCAGGAAGAGCCAGAGTTGGAGAAAAGGCAAGATGGCAAATTAGAAGTGGGCCTGAGAATCTGGGTAAAGATTTCAAGAAGCAGAGGTCTTGCAAAAAGGTGATTTCTCCTACTCATATGATGTGGCCTCTCAGTCTCTCCAAGTCAGATGCGTTTGACTGACAAGCAGAAAAAGCATTAAGACTAAGTAGTGAGTTTTTTGTCTTTGTGGGTCACATACTAACCTTAAACTATATTCCGTACCTTGATTTTGGTCAACCATTCAATAGTTCATGTCATCGGACCCAAGGGACATGGATGAGAGAGCATGCATGGCCTCTAGACAAGCCAGATTTATGACCAGAGAGTGGTGCTTCAATAAGTTTATCTTTGCACACCCAAAGAGCATAGTGCTGCCTTAACGTTAATTATATCATCCATCCATTATATCCTTCGTAAAGTACCCATAATTTTCTTTCTCTGATCTTTTGAATAGGTTGATGAAGACATAAAGAGACTATGACTCCTTTCTTGACTAAAGCTAAGTAATCTATTGTGTATATATATATAATCTATTTTAATAGATAAAATAATCCATTGAAATCTGTTTGGATCACAATCATCTTCAAATTTATGTATTCAAAAGATCCATATTTTCATTTGTATCTTTATATAGATTGGATTTTTTTTTGTAATAGGAGTCATATTTTTAATTAAACTTTTTATTTTGAAACACTTACAGATTCACATGCAGTTATAAGAAATAACACAGAGAAATCCAATGTACCCTTTACCCAGTTTCCCCCAATGGTAACATCTTGCAAATACGATTTCACAGCCAGGATGTTGACATGGATGCATTCAAGATCCGGAATATTTCCATCACCACCAGGATCCCTCCTACTGCCCCTTTTTAGCTGCCCCCTCCTCCCTTCATAGTGTTTGTTTAACTATAGTTTGCACACTTTGGACATCTGGTTGTTTCCAGGTTTGGGCTATTATTAATAAAGCTGCTACAAACATTCATGTACAGGTTTTGTGTGAACATAAGTTTTCATTTCTCTGGGATAAATGCCTAGGAGTATAATTGCCGGGTTGTATAGAAGTTGCTAGTTTAGTTTTTAAAGAAACTGCCAAGCTGTTTTCCAAAGTTCCAAACTGTTTCCATTTTATATTTCCAGCAGCAATGGAGGAGTGATCCAGTTTCTCCATATCCACGCCAGAATTTGGTATTATCACTATTTTTTGTTTTAGACATTCTGATAATTGTATAGTGGAATCTCACTGTGGATTTATTTTGCATTTCCCTAATGGCTAATGATGTTGAACATCTATTCTCGTGCTTATTTGTGTGTGTGTGTGTGTGTGTGTGTGTGTGTATGGTTGTGTCTGGGGAAAAAAAAGCATTAACTTGTTCATTTCATATACTTCATTCTCATGTCATTAGCCTTAATATGTGGAGAAAGTCAACGCTGGCCTCAGAGAAGAAGCTCAGTAGAGATTTCCAGCACACCAGGCAAGGAAAAGTAGAAATGTTATTTTGAGCTGGATGTCATTCTTAGCTAAAAGGGGGAAAAAATTGTTTTGTGTAAGCGTCAATGTAACACAGTATAACAATAATACAGATTATTGTTTTCTACCCCCTCGCAGGTCTAGTCCTTTTACCTCATGTAATGTTAGGAGTTTTCGTAGCCATCTTAAAGACGTTGTTATCTTTGGCAGAAGCATGGTGGCTTGGCTCAGGAAGCAGGCAGTAACAATGATATCAGTCCCTTTTTATTTTTTTCTTCTCCTGGAACACGATGTTACCTAGAATACATGAGAATCTGGCAGAGGGTTGTATTTTCTTCCCCTGTATTCCTTTCACACCATCTGTTTGGGTGTGCTAGAATCCACTGGAATGTCTTTACAAGGTGTCAAAACTCCGGGAACTCCACTCCATTTGGCAGCAGCGAGAGAAAGGATAAAGTGATCATGGGAGTCGTATGGAAGGGAGAACCTGGGGGAGTGTCTGTCCCAATTACAAAAGAGACAATTTACGGCATGATGGAGTCCAAGGTTAGTGTCACTTCTCTCAGGATCTATTTCTGATCAAGGTCTCAGGAATGGATGCCATAGAGGTTCCCTTGTTTTTCAATGAGGGAAGCGTCACGTGAGGCTGCCGACTGTTCCAGAACCATCCCTGTGCCTGCCTGGAATGCCCTCAAAGAGAAAAACGCAGATGCGCATTCGACGGCCTGAGAAATCCCCAATTTGGTGCAAGTCCATTTTTGTCATGGGTTAGAAATCCAGCTTGTCTCTAAGTCATTTCAAAGCAGAATTTTAATTTTGTTTATTAAAAATATAGAAAAACAAAACAAGACAAAAGCAATCCCTCTTCCCCCCGAAACTTGTTTATAAACTGTATCATGTGAAAATACAACTTGGAAAGAATTCTAGTTTGACTCTAACCCATTTGTTCACAAGCTCATGGAATAACATGGTTCTTGGGTTCATTAACTCTTATTTATAAACTTAAGGTTGTTTTGGAACAGGAAGCATAACATTTACTAAAAAGAACATTGAAATGTATTTGTCTTTTTAATTAAAAAAATACTAAGAAATGAAGTCTGCAAAACACAAAATCTTAATATTGCAGTAGGATTTTCCCTCATTAAAAATATATATCAAACCATTGTCTGATTGAAACTAAACACAGTTAAATGTATATAGATATAAATTATATAATTTACATTTATTATACTTAATCCAGGTACACATGCAAACACATTTGTATATATAAATTATGTATGAAATACTCATAGCTAAAATTTATGTGGCTATATTTGAAACTGTGACATCAGAGATAGGCTTAAAACATGTTTAATTACATTACCAGCGTGTATAATCAGAGTTAGAACTACTGATAGATTTTGCTGACAAGAATTATGGAAAGTAGCAGCTAATTCAGGATTGTTCTATTACAGATATTACAGGGGAAGCAAGTCTGGAGAGTGGATTTAGAATTCCATATTGTTCACTTTTTGTGGGAATTTTATTATTTAAAAAAGCAAATTTCTTAGGTAATTTAGGCAAGGAAACTCTAGAATAAAACAGTCATCATTTTTGATATCTGTGATTTTCCTCTTATATTCTTGTGCTGAAATTCATCATAGGCCACATAAAAATGTACAAAATGTATCATGTAAAATATATATAAGTACATAATATACCCCATTTCTTATCTTTCATAGGAAGCTTATAAAAACGATATTTTAAATTGATACAAGAAAATGCTAAAAGGTGTTTAGTGCAGACTACTGAGGAACCCTTTCTCCTTAAAATCCCACAGGGCTCTGTGGCCAATGTTTGTAAGACCCTAAAATATCCATGTTCATATTTTCTCCAAGCTATGCATCAAAAGGATGGGAGGAAACTTCTTTGAAACATAGGTGTCTTAAGTGTCCTTTTAAAAAGTTCCTTTCATTTACAGCTTGGAAACATCTTCGATGAAAATGGGTAATTTTTTGCAACCGTGGCAAAAAGTGATCTTCTTTGACTAGAATCTTTAAAACTTCTCTGAACCAAACCACCTTGCTGAAATAAATGTACTTTCTGGGTTGCATGATCATTCCAAAAAAAAAAAATGAGTGGGCACAGTGTTTGAAATGATATTTAGTAAATTAACATCATTACCAGCAGCTAATAGAAATGGGCGTCGGCAGCTGCAGCTTTGGAGTGTTCCAAACAATGTGGGTATTCTGCAGTACAGACGTTTAAAAGGTGCTGATTCACTCATACCCATTTGTATCTTCAAAATTCTCGCCTTATAGGCCATTAGCACATCTCATCTATTATTAGGGTGTCTGGATCCTCAAGAACGTAAGCCAGGGTATGGAGCAATCCTGCTGCTGATTCCGACGTGTGTCTCACCGGTCTTGGGGTTTGGGGTCTGGGAAGGTCCCGTGTCAGAAACCTGTGTGCATTGCGGGCAGCCCACATTGAAGTTAGTCAGGGGTCTCCCCTGACTCAGGGAAACTTCCCTGCCTGTTGGTGGAACTTCTCTGATCCTGGCAGATAAGCCAGACTTCGCAAAAGAGCAAGTGGAATTTCATGCCCGGGTCCCCTCGGCCAGCATTTCTAGAGTATAGGTTGGGCTTAGGTGTGCTGTGGGATATTTCAGCTTGGAATATAGTCTGGCTCTGGGTGACTCTCAAGGGTAAGCCCTGGAGAACACATGAAAAGCAGTAGCCGGAAACGAGGAAAACGTTCAAGTTCAGAATCCGTGGTGGCGGTGAAACGTGACTGTTTTGAAAGTCATGGGGAAATCTGAGAGCCCAGTGAGTAAAGGAAGTCTCTGCAAATGTGAGCGAATGCATTCCAGTTCTCCTGTTATAATCATTGGGGTCTACTTGTAAGTGATTAGTCAAAGGTGGATAACATCATCAAATACATTAACATATTGTAAACAGGTCAGGTGGACAGAATGAGAGAGAACAGATGGCCAGAGATCACTTCCAAGCTACTTCCAAAGGCTGGTGGTGCAAAAGGGAAAGATTCTGGGGCTGTCACAGCTGAGCACAACTCATTCATTCATTCATTGCACCATTTACCGAGTGATACCATGGACTCTGCTCCAAGCCCTTGTCCAGGCTCTCGGGATTCATAGGAAACTACAACAAAGGCAGACAAAAATCCCCGCCTTGTTGAAACTTTTACTCGCAAGCCCAAGCACATTATTAAAACGTTTAATACTCGTAAATAAATAAGTTCTTTTCAAATTATTAAAAGTTAATAAAAAAATCAGAAAAATTGTTCAAATAGCAAAGCATTTCATTTCATAATATGCAAGAATAATACTGCTTAGTGTATAAAAAGAAAAAGATTTACAAATAAAGTTTGGCTTTCTGCTTTCAAAAAGGAGCTGGCTTAGAAATGGGGGTTGCAGGTAAGCAACTTTTTAAAATAAATAAAATAAATAAATCTAAAAAGCAACTTCCAATAGTAAAGTTCTAATCTCCACGGGCTTTTTTTTGTTTGTTTGTTTTTTGTTTTTTAATATGGAAGTTGGAACTTTTTTTAAATGTGACCGGAAATTTTTGTCTAGTATTTTATTTCTGAGACGCTCATGAACTGGTCACAACTGTGTGCAGTCATTGCATATTTCAATAAACAGGATATTGATTACCGAGGCAGTATAAGTGGAAAAACAGCAAAGGAAATCAGAAACAAGTTTATAAATAGCACAGAAATATTATTTGAACTTTATGCTTTTTTACCTCATAATATTTGTTTCTTTATTCTACAATAAAGGGATAGAAGAGCAGGTTAAACAATTTCCTCTGAGGCCACCTAAGCGTCTAAGTAGAGTAGGGAGCTGAGAGCAGTCAACTTCATATCATATGAGAAAATGTGTGTGTTTTACCCAGTTTGACTCTAATGAAGGAACAGATTTTGCTCACTTTGGCTCCTTTCCTCATCTGCTTCTCAGAAAGTCTTAATTGGTGTGCAGTTCAAATAGCACAGAGCAAGGACTCGGTGAGCTCGTGGTTTATATCATGGGAGAGGTGTTGCAAACGCCAGCTTGTTTTTCACAAGTGGAATACAGATCGACTCCCTCTTTCCTTGATGAATTTGAGGTCATTCCATAAGTGAATAAATCAGCAAATGAATAAATGAGTGGAGAATAAATACGGACAGAGTTGCTCAATGTCCTTGCCAATGTTCCGCTCAGGTTCCCATCCAGCCAACTTTAATTCATTCAGGAGCCAGTGAGCCACTCACAGCTGTCCCCGGTCTGAGGTGGGGATGGACCAAGCAATCACAAAGGAGTGGGACCAGTAGCACATCTGAGGAACATGCGGAGATCTGGGGGGCAAGGAAGGGTATCCGAGTGCCTGGTTGGGGATGAGAAGGGTGGGTGGTCAGGGAAGGCTTTGCAGAGAGGCTAGCATATCATCATTCAGAGATCTGAGCGGTCTTCCCGTGGACAGGAGCAGCAACGCATGCGGAGACAAAGAAGCAGGAGCGGTCCCAGAGGGAATCGCAGGCGTTTCTGGTGCTTTTCATTCATTTGTGTGGATTCAGATTTCCATCCAGCATCTATCTATCTCCTTTTTTGTTCTGCCTAAAGAGCTTTCTTTAACATCCATGGAGTTGTAGGGATGCTTGTGGTAATTCTCTCAGCTTTGGTCTGTCTGAAAAAGCCTTATTTTCACCTTCAGATCTGAAATATATTTTGGGGGTACTGACGTTTTTTTTCTATCTTTCGGTACTTTAAATATGTTTATCCATTGCCTCTTGGCTTGCACGGATTTTCACAGGAAAATTCTTATTAGTGTTCCTGTGTATATAATGTATCGATTTCACTTGGCTGCTTTGAAGATTTTTTTTTAGCCCTGGCTTTCTGTAATTTTTTTTTTTAATGAGCATTGGGGTTGTTTTCTTTATGTTCTTTTTGCTTGGGGTTTATCGAGCTTCTTGGATCTGGAAGTCTATTACTTTCATCAAGTCTGAAAATATTTTGGTCATTGTTCCTTCAAATATTCTTTAAGTCCCCTCCTTTCCTATCCTGAATTCCCAAGTACATCGGGCTTTCGGTATTTTCCATAGATCACTAGTACCCTGTTCATTGTGTTTCAGTTTTTCTTCTCTCTGTGCTTTATTTTGGATAGTTTCCAATTCGCTGCTCGCTTCTCACTATGTTCACGTTTTCTTACCTTCTCCAACACTGAGAGCATATTTAAGGTATCTGTTTTGACATGCTTATCTCTTAATTACATAATTTCTGCTGTGTCTTGCCCCATTTCTATTGATTGATCTTTCCCCTGGGTATCCAGGATCATAGTTTCCTTCTTCTTCACGAGCCTGGCAGTTTCGGATTGGATGATGACATTGTGAATTTACATTGTTGCATTTTAGCTTTTGCTGTGTTTCTTTAAATGTGTTGGACTTTGTTCTGGCATGCAGTTAAATTACTTGGAAGCTCCTTGATTCTTTCAAGGGTTGTTTTAAGATTTGTTAGATTAGTTCCAAATATGCCTTTGGTCGAAGTTATTTGAGCTCTGTTACTAAGGCAAAGGACTCGACCTTATGTCCAATATATTACTCGGTTTTTCTGTTGCGGTTTATGGACGCGTTCAGCCTACTGTTTTCCAGTGTTTTCTTCACTGGCCTTGGGTAATTTCCTCTCAAGCATGCAATGGGACTTTTTTATGGATTTCTGGAGCTCTTTCTCTGTCTGTCTGTCTCCCTCCAGCACGTCCTTCTCCAGTACTCTGCTCTGTATATTCTACAGAAAAAGAACTTAACTCCAATCTTTGTCCTCTCCATTCCAGTGAGAATTGTGGGATTCATTTGGGTTCCCCCTTTCTGCACTGTCACATGGACACTGTCTCTAGGCAATAGGATGGGGCAATGGCAAGTCCCACTTAGTTTCTTTCCCTTCATGTATTGCCTATTAGTCAATGTCTGAAAGCAATTATGTCATATATATATATATATTTGTTTTCTTCTAATTTTTCTAAGGCAGGAGGATAAATGCAGTTTCTGCCTTCCATGTGGTTGGAAACATTGTTTTTCTTAAAACTCTTTTATTATGGAAAATTTCAAACATACATATAGGCAGATAGAACAACATAATGAATCCCTGTGTACCCATCATCTAGCCCTGACAATTATCAACTCATGCCCAACCTGCTTTCATCAATACAATGTCCTCTTTCTCCTGGGGAAGATTATTGGGATTTCTTTGAAGCAAATCCCATGTATTTGGTAATTTCATTTGTAAATATTTCAGTATGCATCTCCAAAAGATAAGAGCTCTTTTAAAAGGCATAATAACCACACCAGCATTATCATGCTTACAAAAAACTAATAACAATTCCTTAATACTGCCAATTAGTTAGACAACATAACATTTCATGTTTTCCTAGAGGGGAAGGATACTTGAGTAAAATATTCCCAATGATGATACCCTAGGGTATGGTCATATCTGAACTTGAACTCCCCCCTCTATTTCTAAGCCTCTTTCTGCTCAAATGTATCCTTCCCCCAGCAAAGAAATATCCAGGAGCTCCTTTTCTTCCTTCTGCATTTCCCCACCTGATTCACGCTCCCTCTCCTCCTCTCGTCTCCTCAACCCTGGGTCCTAGTGCATAGCTGGCAGGTGAGAATCTTTGAAGAGAAAGAGAACATTGTGATATTGCTTCCAGCTGTGACATCATATAAGCGAGAGTTACAGGCAGTTTTAGTAAGAAAATGTAATGCTCACTCTGAATCGCGATTCCAAGTGAGAGAAGACGGTGTAAAAGTATCTCTGAGAGGTCGTGTTATAATTGCTTTGCTTTGCCTGTAATCGTAATACTTAATTTATTTTGAAATTTCAAATTGCTCAAAGGAAGTCATGAGATCTTATATTTCTCAGAAACGGTTATGGGTTTGAAAAGTTTGAGCAACTCCGATTCAAATCAAGCGAGATCCCCTCTCCTTTCTAATATAAACCAAGACTGGCCTTGTTAAGTGTGATTTCGGGGGAACAAAAATGGTTCCTCCTCTTCCCCATCCACTCTCCCCTCCCAAACGTCCTCACCTGTTCTGGGACACTTGAACTTTTCTGCGTTTGAGAAAAAGACCACAGATAAAAAGAAGCGATTTTTAAAAACAGCGTTACTGATATACAATTCACATACCATGCAACTCACCCATTGAAAGTGCACAATTCAGTGGTTTTTAGCATATTCACAGATCTTTGCAACCAAAACCGCAGTTGATTTTAGAACATTCTCATCATCCAAAAGGAAACCCAAACCCATTAGCAGCTCCCTCCAATTTCCCTCCAACCCTCCCAGCCCGAGGCAACCACCAACCTACTTTCTGTCTGTATAGATTTGCCGACTCCGGACATTTCATATAAACGTAATCATACAACATGGGATCTTTTGTGACTAGAAAGGGAAGTGATTGGAAGTGATTTAAATTCATATTAAGGAAGGAAAGAGTCCTTTCTAACTCTTTAAATAGGCTTTCGATTGGGGGAGGCATCGATGCTTTTGGTAATAGGAGCTGATGAGAAAAGGCAAAGCCGAGTGAGTGGAGAGGGGTGGTCCTCACGTCACACTGTTGGCCGGGGCAGACCCTGGCTGTCAGCATGGGACGTCGAGGCTTCCAGACGATCATTCAGATGTTGGCATAAAGCGAGAAGGACTGCTGAAGCGGCCCCACGTATAGATGCAGGTAAACCCCAGTTACTGTCTGTCACCTTCATAAATACTGCAAATGAGACTTATAATTAGTCCTCACTTAACTGACAGCTCACCTTGGTTTCTCGCTGAGCTGCCTCCAGTTCCAAAGTGCCTCTTTCCCCTACCGTGGCTTGTAACGCCAAGCGCCGAAACAATGTCAGGCAGGCTATTTGCCCGATCAGGCCAGGTGACGGGGCCCCGGGCTGTCATCTTCATCATGAGGAAATAGGTCTTTGGGTGTAATTTTCCTCCAGTAATTCTTCTCTCTGTGATTTTTAGACTTTGTGTCATGTTGTGAATGCAACATGTTCGACAGCATTCCTGCCGAGGAAATATCTTCTATGACGGGTAAGCAAATATCATCTTTCATTAAAAACATCAGAAAAATTTCATCTGAAGCTTCTGAACAGCCAGGGGGAGGAAAACTCCTAATAACAACAAAAAGCCCGCTTATGCCAAAATCCCCGCGAGAGTCCTTACCGAGCAGGCTGGGGAAGTAGACTTGTTGGTCATTCCGCCAGCCCGTGGGCTCGGGGTCCGCTCTTCTGTGAGCCACGGCGCCTTCGGAGAACATCGCTTTCTAGTCACCAAATGGTGTTACTTAACCAGTGATATGTAGCAAATTGGAACACTTTCCTAAGCCAGGAGTTTGAGAACTCAGGTTTGCATTCTACACATCCTTATTTCTCTTCTGTCTTTTCCTATGTAGATGCATGTCTCTTCAGAAGCCTCTCAAGGTCTTTGCAGCATGAAGCAGTGAAAAAATGATCACCTCCTTCTCTTTGGTGGATGAGATAAAATCTTGATACTCTCCTTCTAGGAGACAGATGATGTCTGAAAGAAAACCTGATTCTGAAAATCTTAGCAAGAAAGCCATAAGCTCTTTTGCTGTAAATGAAGTTACAGAGGGATTAAGATTGAATCATGATGGGGATGTGAATGGCCAGAATTCTCCAACACTGCTGGTGGGGGAATAGAAAGGTTGGGCTGCTTTGGACCGCTCTTGGGCAGTATCTTAAAATGTCAAACTTGGGCATCCCCTATGATACAGAAATTCTACTCTCAGATACACGTACACCCATAGACAAACACACACACACACACACACACACACACGAGAAACAAGTGCATACCAACTAAAGACATATGTAAGAATGTTCTTACTAGCTCTCTCACAATGGCAAAAAACTGGAAGCAAACCAAATGTCCATCAACAGGAGAAAGGATGAATAAATTTTGGCGTTCACGCAATGGAACACAACACAGCAATGAGAAGAACAAACCACGGAGACACACAACAATATAAATGAAAAATGAATCTGGCATGATTTTGAGTAAAAAAAGCTGGAAAAACTGAGTCCATACTAGACGGTTCAATTTAGGTGATTGTGAGTGGGCAAAAGTAATCACTGATGGTAGAAGTCAGAGTTGTGTCTACCTCGGGGGAGAGCAGTATTGACTGGGGGAAGGGCATATGGGAACCTTCTGCGGGGGCTGGAATTATTCTACGGTCTTGATTTGTGTGGTAGTCCCACGGTGTATTCACATGTAAAAGTTTACCAGTTGGTAGCTGTAAGATGAGTGTTCTCTACTATAAATATACACGCAGAGCCTAGCTGTAAAAGGATATGTTACAAAGATGGGACCAGAAAAGATCTGAGAGCTGGATCACAGGTGAGACCGGCTGATTTGGCTTGGCTCTTTTGCCCATGCAATGCATGGATCACTGCTGACTCTCCTCTTTTTGGGTTGAATGAAGTTCGCCTCACATAGAAAGAAAGAAAACACGCAATGCCTAATCCGATACACTGTCTGAAGTTTGTATTAGAAGTTACATTGGATGTTCACTACATTTGAAAATGGAACAACTGTACAGAAAAGCACGTTTGCTGTTACTTCACTCTGACGGTTGCCTTGAAAGACAGTTTTGAATTTGACACTGCTGACCACCTCCCTCTATTTTCACTGCATTTCAACATATATGGAGGGTGAGTTCCGTGTACCTGTTGGACTTCTAGGCCAGGGACCGAGGGTGAGATTGGACGCTGGAGTGAGATATCAGAGATGCAGGTGTCCTCTGTGATGATGTAACAGAAGCAGCCAGAAAAGTGGAGGGAGTGAGGAGGGGAGGGCCAAGAACAGACCCTTGGCCATGAGCCTCCATGGGAGGGAGTGGAGGAGCGAGGATCTTAGGGAGAAACCTGTCTCACATGCAGGTCCCTTGATTCCTGGTGCACATTTCTAAAGCTTCCATTCCCATTTTTTGCTCCTCTGTATTTTCTCTCTTCAGAGAGCTCATTTGTTTGAATGATGCCAATTTTCTGCTAACATCTTCCATCTCCACACTTCCCACCCTGCCTTCACCCCCAGACTCCAGCCCTAAACCTTCTTCTCTCACTCAGTCTGCACGTTGGCGGTTTACCACAAAGCATGTATGGAAGGTGTTGGGCTACATAGGGTCAGGTGAAAAGGAACATCTCACGGAAAGCTAAGGATTGAAAATGCAATGAAAGAAGATCCTAGAAGAACTGGAGGGCCTTAGTTTTGGAAAAGTGAAGGAGCAGAGAAGTGATCAATATGGAGACATTTGGAAATAGAAATGTGCCTGCCTGTTTGCCCTCCCATCTGCTGAGTTCTGCCCACAACCAGTGCTGGCACTGACGTAGGCTGCACTGTTGACCTCACGCTGTGCTGTATGCTTATGTATATTACCTCATTTAATTCTCATTAACAACCCTAAGAGTAGGCTGCTGTCAGTTAGCCTAACTTTCTAGAAGGGAAACTGAAGCATAAAATGGTTAAGTAACTTATTTCAGGCATCACGGTGGAGGCGTGCTGGAACCAGGCTGTGGATTCACTTTGCTTGTGTTCTGAGTTCGTAACCATTAGGCTGCAGTGCCTCTTTCTACACACACACACACACACACACACACACACACACACACCTGTTTGCATGCCCTTTCGGTACTTCCTGGGGCCCTTCCTAACCCCTCTGCTCGCTCACACTGTATCTGTCTCCATGGTCTCAGGATGCTTTGTTTCCTACTTGGTTTTGCAGCCAGAAGACCATTCCAGGGGGACCGTTTTGCAGGTTGTCAAGCAGGTGGAGATGGGAAGCACCCCGGTCTACTCTGTCCTGATGGCAGTATGAAGAAATGGGGTCAAAGATGGGAAGAGTAAGTTGAGGCTGGAGCTCAGACGGCCTTAACTTCAAGAGCGAGGAGTTGAGAAAGAATTTAATTGGCAGTGAGGAGCCACTGAATGGGCTTCTGATGAGAGGTGAGCTGCCTGAGCTCGTGAGAGATGAGCTTCACAGCTGGTGTGGGTAGATCCGAGGTGACGGAGTGTGCATGAGAAAGGCCAGTCGAGGACTTTTGTGACAGTCCAGGCGAGGCACCGGCCTGGTGGAATGAGCACAAGCAGAGCAGAAAAGAGAGGGGGAAGCTTCAAGAGAACAACTTGTCCCAGATGTCCTGGTGGGGAATGTATCTATCCGGCTTCCAAGGGAGCTTGTAGAAAAGAATATCTCATTCATTTAGCACTTAATCAAATCTGGGTTCCCGAGCTGAGCCTTCAGAGGCCCTTTGTGAATGATGGCAGCCTGCTGCAGCCGTCTTTTCACCCCACTACTTGATTCTCCACCATGGGGAGCTGGTCTTGCTGTTCCACAGACATGCTGTGATTGAGGTTGGATTTTAGATTCTCTTCCCAACTTCTCATGCCCTCTCTTTTCTCCAGCTATTCCAAATACATTTTAAACTCCATTCACCACCCCCAACTGTTGCACTGATTATACCTACACTTACATATTTCCCTCTCTTCTGAATTCCCCAAGACCCTGCAGGCTCTTCAACAGTATCTCTGGCCTTGTGTTTTCCTGCACTGCTTGGAGAACGGTTGACGGCCGCCATGTTTTGTGCTCCCTCCATTATCCCCCACAAGGCCCAGCCTGGCCTGGAGTGTATGACATGCCTTCAGACTCCTTGGCTGATGTGCACACGTAGAGAAACCAGTTTCCATGTGGAGTTTTGATGCCGCAGTTAGTTCTAACAGCCCAGTTTCCAACCAAAGGCCTCGTGGACAAGGCAAGGAGAGGTAATTGGAGATGTGGTGGTGTGGAGCAGGGCAGATGGGAGAGGACATTGGCTGTGAGTGCGCATGCACTTTGCTGCACCCTGCTTTTCCTTGTTCCCGCAAACTCGGGACCACACCTGTTCTAGATGACTAACTGGCCTCTCCATTGGCTTTGGGGAAAGAGTGATCCCAAGGTCAGCCCAGCGAGAGCAAATAGCAGTGAATGCCTCGGACTGAAGCAGAGAAACAATTTGTACGAGTGCCCATGACCAAGACACTGATGGCAATTTGGAAAGTTGCCGTCTTTAGAAATGCTCATTTTAGAGCTCCATGATGGGGATGAGCCCATGCTGCATGAACACTTCCATGCTGGTGTGTGTGCATGGCGCCCGTTCCCCAGGAGACGCATGAGAGGGGCTGGTTTGGTGCTTCTTGATTGGTCACACGTGTTGCTATTTGGTTAGTAAGTACTTAGATAGGGCTCACTATTTGTGTTTAAAATCGTCACCTCCTTTCATTCTCACAACTGAGGTAGATAATATTACTATCATTGTCCCTATTCTAATATGGAATAACTGAGGCACTGGAGATTTTAATAGATTGCCCAAGTTGACATGGCCAGAAGGTAGACAGGCATTCTAGCTCCATGGTCTCTGCTCTTACAACCACTCTGCGCAGTTTTTACCATTACTTGTGCTGAGAAAGTTTTAGCTACTTGGAGACAGAGTGATGTTGAGGTTACTAGGTCCCTGGGGGAGGGGAGCAGGCAAGGAAAAAGGTGGGGAATGATGGCAGCCAAGAGAAGAGTCAAAGGCCAAGACATCTGCCCTTATTTTACAATTAACCTACGGTCTGGCTGGGTGGTAGAATTGTCCTTCCCCACTTTTCACTGGGGAATCCTCAAAGCCAACCCCAGATATTAAAAAGCAGCAATTAGACATTATTGTTCTTGGTAGTTCATCATCCCTGTTCGCTGACAGGAAGGAACAGATGCTGTGTGCTGTCATGGAGGTTGTGGGACGATTTGGGCTTGATGGATGTCACTCCCTCATGGCTGCTCCAGGCAGACAACCCGGGATGAGGCAGGCACGGGAGGTCTCTTATCGGTTTCCTCTTCAATCTAGACGACTTGAGCTTTCCAGGAGTTGAGCCTCCTGTGAGGAAAGCCTTTCAGCGGTGGTGCTGTGTTTGGGATGCTTTTTGGAGCAGATCTTTTGTCAAAATTAATGCCACACTTGTGGAAACACAGTGACATATCTATTAATGTGATGAAACTCTTCACAGACTAGCATTTTCTGTTTTTCTTGGAGATGAAGAGCCAGTCCTTGGATGAAGACACTTTGCAACTCTCCGGTCCCTCTCAGGTGGTTCAAGAGAGAGCCATTTTGTGTGGCAAATGGTAAATACCTACAACAGTCATCCTGATAGGGCAGAGAGCCTGGAGCCCTTCATGGAGCTTCTCTGAAAGTCGGGAGCTTAAGGTTGGTGTATTCACTGAAGGAGAAGGTGGCTTCCTTTTTTATATAATCTGAAGGGTGTGGAAGTCTCTCTGTGTCCTCAGTCTCTACCCGTCTAGGCTGACAAAGTATTTCATGTTCCTCCCATTGGAGCTCTGACCCTTTGGGTTAAGACATCACAACTCCAGGAGTCCCCTCCTTTACAATGAGGCCCTGGGGGGTGTCTGGCGTGTGTGTGTGCGTGTGTGTGTGTGTGTGTAGTATACAATATGGATGCTATGGCTACATTACTATTACTACATAGTCTTAGAAACCACAGAGTTCCATCAAATTGCACTGAAAACCTTCCTGTGTGATCTGTGTAACTGACTTGCCTTGTAGCAGGGGTTATCCTGGGACTCATGGTAACTGAAGCGATGTGGGAGCCGAGAACAGCCACGGGGAGGGAAAGGGGGTCTATCTGTACGGAACAGAGTTGACCCCAGAAGAAAGACTTCTTGCTGTGTCATCTCCTCTGCCTTGAACTACAGAGAGCTACAGAGAAAGAGGCAGACCTGTGGGAAAAAAGGGAGAGAATCGAGAAGCACTGTCACATTTGAGTCTAAACTCCCTTTGGAAGATTCGATGCTTGTCAATGCCATGTAAACTCTCGGTTTGGGTATGTGTAGGGGGCATCTATTTTATCTGTGCAGGCGTGATAACTTGCTTATTTACGGGTGGGATTAGCTGCTTTGGTTGTTTGCCTGGTAAAAGGCTTTACATGAACATAAATGAATGTCAGTTAAGACTGAAGGGACACTGGCGCACATCTGTCATGAGAATTGCAGTGCTAACTCTGCGAGAACACTCGTCAGCCCCCGGAGCACACGGCTTTTCGGGGAGTGCCTGCTCTCCATCTGCGTGGCTCTCCCTCAGCCCAGGGAGTTCCCAGCTGGGGGGCCAGGCTGCCTACCTGCCGTTCCGCTGCCCTCGCTCCCAGAGCCAGCTGAGCTCCTGCAAGAGGCACTGGAGTTCATCCCTGGGGGGACTGGCCTCTGATCGGCTCCTGGCCTGATGAATGGGTCTTCTTTTTTTTTTTTTTTAATTAATTTTATTTTATTATATTATGTTAATCACCATACAGTACATCCCCTGATTCTGATGTAAATTGATGCTTCATTAGTTGCGTATAACACCCAGTGCACCATGCAATACGTGCCCTCCTTACTACCCATCACCAGTCTATCCCATTCCCCCACCCCCTCCCCTCTGAAGTCTTCAGTTTGTTTCTCATAGTCCATAGTCTCTCATGTTTCATTCCCCCTTCTGATTACCCCCCTTTTCTTTATCCCTTTCTTCCCCTACCGATCATCCTAGTTCTTATGTTCCATAGATGAGAGAAATCATATGATAATTGTCTTTCTCTGCTTGACTTATTTCACTTAGCATTATCTCCTCCAGTGCCGTCCATGTTGCAGCAAATGTTGAGAATTCGTTCTTTCTGATAGCTGAGTAATATTCCATTGTATATATGGACCACAGCTTCTTAATCCAGTCATCTGTTGAAGGGCATCTCGGCTCCTTCCATGATTTGGCTATTGTGGACAATGCAGCTATGAACATTGGGGTGCATATGGCCCTTCTCTTTACTACGTCTGTATCTTTGGGGTAAACACCCAGTAGTGCAATGGCTGGGTCATAGGGTAGTTCAATTTTTAACTTTTTAAGGGACCTCCACACTGTTTTCCATAGTGGCTGTACCAACTTGCATTCCCACCCAACAATGTAGGAGGGATCCCCTTTCTCCACATCCTCTCCAACAATTGTTGTTTCTTGCCTTGTCTATCTTTGCCATGATGAATGGGTCTTCTTAAGACTCCATCGGGGAACCGTGTTTCCACTTCTGGTGGCTGGATCTCTGTCTTGTCCCCTGGAGCCAAATGCCTTATCCAGGCCTTTCTCATCTTTTCCATGTTCTCCTCTTCTGTGTTTCTTTAACCCCTACCTCCTTGGAGCATGAATCTGTCTCCAAAACATGTGCTGGGACTAGAGCTCTACCAGCACCTGCAAACTAGCCTACCATCCACAGAACAAAGTCTGTCCCTTGATCCCTCACTGCTAGGTTTGCCTGCCTACCAGAACCTTCTGTTGCTAGAGCTCTTATACACAGCTTGCTAGGCTGTAACACTGTGTCTCAGCGGTGCCTTTAACGTATAAATCAGACTTTCTGGAATTGAGCTTGGGGATTTGCCTGTTTATCAGCGCTGAGGTTGAGACCTGTGGGTGTAGACCAGTGGCTCTCATGCTCGGGTGGGCATTAGAATCAGCTGGAGGGCTTATTACAATACAGGCTTCTGGGCCCCCTCCTTACAATTTCTGATTCAGGGCTGGGGCAGGGCCTGTGAATCTGCATTTCTAATAAGTTCCCACCTAATGCTGATGCTGCCGGTGTGGGACCCACACTTCAAGAAGCACTGGTCTAGATTGTCTTCATGCTGTCTGCCTGATGGAGGTTTCTCTCAATTAGCTACAGCTGGGCTTTTCTAGCCCTGCTTCTTCACCCAGGAGGTCAGACCAGGGATCCTTCTGGCGTCGACCTTTTGTGCCTGTTGTGTAATGAGATATTATCAGGCTTTATCCTTTCCCTGCAACTGGATCCTGGGCTTCAGAATGAAAACAGGGGAGGCCATGGCTTCCAGGAACTGAAGGGTTAACTAGAGACAGCTAGAGGAACACAACTAAAACAACAACAACAGAAACAACTTGAAAGTCAGTTTCTTGATTCAGAGGCCTCTGGCTTTCTGGCTTTTATTCTATCCAGGTGGAGGAGGACGTGAAGAAGGCTGCCTTGTTTTGGGGGCAGGGAGCTCAGTGTCCAGACGGGGCTGCCGGAGGAGGGGACCGTGGAAGCCATTGCTCTGTTTCTACTGTCTGAGAGCAGCGTTCAGATCTGGTACAGAGCCTTCGTATCAACAGGTATGTTCCAGGGTTTCCAGGCGCTCCACATGGCCTTGGTTTTGGCTTTCCTGGACTGACACACGTTAGTCCGGTTGGGGTCCTGGAGCTGGTGGAAGCTTGGAGGAAGGCACATCTGTTCACTTCCTGTCCTGCCTGATCCAGGGGAGCTGTTTGCATGAAGCATGGTGCTTGCTCTTGTAAGCAAAAGCTTATTTATCGGGGCACAGGGAAATTTGTTTTTATTATTTTAAATTGTAATGGAAAACACATGAAATGTACTGCCTTAACCGTAATTTTAAGTGGTGTGTTTCGGTGGTATTAAGTACAGTTACATTCCATCTCCAGAATGGTTTTCATTTTTGCAAAACTGAAACTCCATACCCATTATAAGCAATTGCTCAGTGCCTCTTTCCCCAGCCCCTGGCAACCACCGTTCTCCTTCCAGACGGACTCAGTGCCTCACATACATGGAATCATACAGTGTTTATGTTTTTGTGATTGGCTTATTTAACTTTGCATAATATCCTCTAGGTTCATCCCTGTTGTAGCAGATGCCAGAATTTCCTTCTTTTTAAAGGCCGAATAATATTCCATTGTATGTGTATTCCACATTTTGCTTACCCATTCATCTGTCAATGAACACTTCGGTTGCTCTCACCTTTGGCGATGGCGAACAATGCTGCTATGGACATGCGGGTGCAAATATCTCTTTGACTCATTGCTTTCAATTCTTTTGGGTATATATATGCAAATGGAATTGTTAGATCATAGAATAATTCTAGGTTTAATTTTTTGAGGAAATGCTGTACCGTTTTCTATAGTGACTACATCATTTTATTTTCCCGCTCACAGTACACAAGAGTTCCAACAGAGGAATTTACTTTGCTTCTTTCACTTGACCTGACTTCCTTGAGTTTCTGGTATAGTCCCTTGTTCTAGAGAAGGCTGAAATACTGAGATGGGTAGATCCTGGCAGAAAACACACGGCACACTTAAGGGGTAATTGAAGAGGGGTTAATGAAGGGATAATGCAACATAGTTGAGAATAGGGTTAAGGAAAGCAATGAAAGGGGTGCCCAGCTGGCTCAGTCGGTTAAGCGTCTGCCTTTGGCTCAGGTCATGATCCCAGGGTGCAGGTATCAAACGCCATGTCGGGCTCCCTGATCAGTGGGGGGCCTGCATCTCCTTCTCCCTCTGCCTGTCACTCCCCCTGCTTATGCTTTCTGTCTCTCAATTAAATGAATAAAATCTTAAAAAAAAAAAGAGGGAAGCAATGAAAGATGGTGAAGAAACCAGGGCCCAGCAATGGTGGGGAGCTGCTACCCCTTCCATGTCTGAAAAGGCGATTATTCTTGGAACCCAGTGAGTGCTATAGCCATGGGCCAAGGGACTCTCAACAGGACTGTGGCCTTAGATGGGGGAATGCAGTCACTGTCACACTGCAGCAAGGCAGGTAAAAAACTGGGGGAATAAATGCCCTGGACCTTTCCTTTTCCCATCCTCTGATTGCATGTTAGTTACTCCTGGTTGAAACCAGAGGGCAAGGGAGACCAGCGTTATAATCCACAGAGAAACTTCCCATCACTGAGCAGAGCAGAGAAGAGAGAAGAACGGGCCAGGAGAGCACCCCAGAGAACAGTCCGCACGGTTGGTGCCGGGTCTGCTAAAACTGTGTTCACTCCAGTTCGGCCAAGCAGCTGTCTGTTTGCAGATCTTTGCCTCTGGTGTTGGAATGGGGAGGCTGGAACTGGTTCGGAGAGGGGGCAGGAGTCCTCCTCTGAGTGGACAGTCACTTCTCATTGAATCCTTTTTCTGTATTTGCTGCAAATCACGGCAGGCTCTTTTTCAGGGGGACCCTCATTCCTTTGTTTCTGACACGAAGCAGCGAGAGCCAAGTTCCTGCATTTGTGTGTCGCATCACATGTCTCAAAGAGCCGCAAGTGAGGCGCAGTTCAAATAAGTTGTGATTTGGGGAGAGCGGCTAGTAGGAGTCTGAAGCATGAGGAAGTGGTGTAATTATACTAGCTGTTCGGGGTGGGGGCGGGCTTCATGATTCAAATGTACGGTCTAAGTATTAGGGTGCTGGATTCCTTGGATGGACAGAAGGAGTGCAAAGAAGCTAATCGTCAGAGGGAAGAGTAAGAAGAACAAATTGTACTGAAGAAGGAAGGAAAAGTGAGAGGGCCCAGAAGACTAATTTGCCTAGTTTACCATTTTGCAGATGGTGAACCATCCTGAGATTCCCATAGCAGGAGACATGGAGAGCTGCCCAGACCTGTGGCCGTGGGCTTCACAGAAGCAAGAAACCCACCTTAGCGGTGTCAGGCGCTGGGCTTTTGGGGCTAATTTCTTACTGCAGCATAACCTACCCCATCCTGACTGACACAGCGCCCCTCCCCATTGTCACTTCCTCTGAAGCTCTCTTCGCCATGTCACAGAGCGGGTTTCCCATGGGGTTTCCTCCAGTATCTGGTCTTGCCTCCACTGCATTCTGTTCATACAGAAACCACTTGAGGACAGGGACTGTCTTTTATTCATTTTAATTTTCCCGGTGCATTTCTATTTTCCCACCTCAGTGCCAAACACAATGGTAGGCCTCCTGACATTTGAAAATAAATGGGCTGCGATGGGCCTGGATTAGCTTCTTATAATTAATCCTTTCTAGGCTGGAGCCTCGAGAGTTGGGGCATCATTACTTTTACTTCTTAAATGTAACATTTCTTAGATGTTGATATGTTGAGTAATATAAAAAAAAGAATAATGGCCTATAGTTCCACTGCCCAGATAATTCCTGATGATATCAGGGAAAAAATAATTAAGATGTGTAGCTAGAAAATTCAAATACTAGAAAAAAGTCCCCCTCCTCAAAGGTAAAACTCTAAAATAATTTCTTGTGTATGCTTGCCGAAAAGTATGCAAATATGTCTCTTTGTGCGTGTATACGCACATGCACACAGATGTATGTGTGTATTTGTATAAATATATATATATGTTAAAAGGATCAAACTATACGTACTCTTCCATACCTTTTCTTCCCCAAACTAATAATGGTATATCTGGTGTATGTTCTTCATACCAGAATAACTACCTCGTTTTTTAAAGTCTGCACAGTATCCATGGAACAGACTTATCATAATTTAGGAATCACTGGATTTTTAGATGAGCTTTAGGAACACTTTTGAAGGAAGAATGGAAAGTTTCTAGAATGAATGGAAAAAGTCCAGGTGGTGCATGAAGCATGAGAAAGGAAATTGGAAGGAGTAGACACCCTACAAAAATAAAAAGTTAGAAGAATGTAAGAAGTAACCTCACAGGTTTGAGGGGACACTTTCCTTTCATTCCTGATTATGGATGTGTTGAATTTTGTGAAAAATGAATACAAAAGCAACAGTAGGGATCAGAATGACCAGAAGGAGGGAGAATCTTGGCAGCAGCCTCTAATATTTACTAGCCTTGAGAAGCACATAGGGAGCTGAGGCCGTCTGGACAACAGTTACATTCGTCATGTCGAGGACTGACCGAAGCTCATGGTGCCATCTTATGGGGGCAGGGGGGACTGGAGAGAGGCTCTAGAAACCTGGAGTCTGTGAGAGAGCATGGCTGTGACGGCAATCTCAGGCCACGAGTTTAGTCACCGTTGCTTTAAGAGAAGGAAGAAGGAATATTATGGCCCAGAGGAGAGACAACTTAATTTGGGGTTAGTTGAGGGGGTTGAGAGGTTAGGGTAATGGCAGTGTGTGTGTGTGTGTGGGGGGGGGCTTGCACCCGCAATGTCAACATTTTGTTTTTAAAGAAAAATAGAGAAAGGAATGGTTACAGAACTAATTTTAAAACACTTGGTGGCATGGTTGGTTGAGCGCCTGACTCCTGATTTCCGCTCGGTGAACTCAGGGTCGTGAGATGGAGGCTTGGGGAGCCTGCTTGAGACTCTCCTTTTCCCTCTGCCCCATATGCTTGTGCTCACTCTCTCTCGCTCTCTCAGATACATAAATAAATCTTTAAAAAAACAAACAAACGTAACCACCCCTCTTCCTACTGCGTCAGACACTATGTGAGGTGCTTATGTAGGAGACTAGCTTCCGTGGTTTGCCCACCCCCTGCCCTGTGGAGTAGTTTTCATCCATCTCTTGAGATAAGGAAACTGAGGTGCCACATGTATTTTGAACTATTACGTAGGCCTATTAAAATGGGCAGGTGTTTGTTACATGGGTAGAATAGTATGTGGGGGACAAGGCTGAACACCTAAAGGGGAATATAGAAGATCATTCTCTCTCACTTAGTGTGTATGTGTCCAGAAAATAGCCCCCGGAGTATGAGTTAAACAGGCAATTGGGACTTTAGAGGACATTGTTTGAGCAGTCACTGAGAAGCCAAGGCAGAGCCGGTCTTTGGGTGTGGTGGTGATTTGCTTTCAGAGAGAGCTATGTCCTGTGTGGTAGGGACACAGCATGGAAGATCTATCAGCGACTGGAGGCAGGTGGGGTTGATGTATCCAGCAGGGTCAGGGAGCCAGATTTGAAAAACAGAACAAAAATGTTGGCCAAAACATGTTTAGGAAAAGGAAGGTACTATGAGTAAAGGGAAAGGGAAGAGGAGCCCCTCGGGGGAGCTGACAGGGTTGGAGGGAGGATGTTGAAACTCCAGAAATAATGCTATCAAGAAAAACAAATGTTGTTTAGTGCAGAGGAAAAGAGGTCTGGCGGGGAGTGGAGGTCAGTGAGCAAAAGCACACAGCTGAAGGGGCTCATCCTCGTAGGGTGATGGAGGTGCACGTGGTAAATGGGAACCATTCTCTTTTCTATCTGAGTGCCGCTCTGATTCACCCTGAAACTCTTGTCCACACCTCCCCACATATGGAGAGACTAGAGAGGAACGGAGAGCCTGAAATGTTTGAAGTTATACAAAATCACTTCCATATGGAAAAGTTAGAAGAATAAATTATTTCACCTTAATGAGACACATCAGAGAGGAGCTTTGACAACCGTTTTCAGCTGTATTAAGGTTTATGAAATAAGGCATGTTGACAGGACTAGCTACGTCCATTAAGGAGACATTAGAGAGGAAAGCCCAAACTCCATGTTACGGTGAACTTGATCACAAAAAGAAGGCGATTCCTCTTAATGACAGTGTTTAGATCTGAAAGAAAGCTTCAGAAAGTCATTCTATGGAGAACACTGTTGTGTCAACTATTCGAACAGGAGGTGTCTCCAGGCCTCTTGGATCCTATCGGGAAATTGAAAAAAATTCTTCTTCTTTCATTTCTTCAGATTTTGGTCAGGTTGGGAAGGTGACAAACCTACGCCACTATATTTAGAAAGAAGATACTTAGAGCAAGTGAATTCCGCTCACTGAGAATTGATAATTATCAGTAATCTCAAAGGGGAGTCTGTTCATGCAGGGTCTCGCTGGAGGAACTGAAAAACTCTGCAAGTTCATATGAATATTAACTTTTTGCATGTGCCAATTAGGACAGGGCTTGCTGTTCTGAACCAAACCTTCAGAGCCCCTCAAGGTTCACCTTCAATTCATATAGATTATTTCTTTCTCACGGTGGCCATTTCCTAGAAGATCTATTTTGCAGGCACAGAACAATCAAGAATATCACTCAGCACTTTAAGGAAGAGCTTGTATCTGTGTTAACATAAGATATTTACACTCCGTTGTTTCAATCTTTTACAGTTTTTGTAATTAAGAAAATGAAGTTTATTATTTCTTCCCTTGTAAGAGTACTGCATGATGACAGAGGTCAGGATAGCAATAACTTTTAGGGGACATCAGTGACTGGGAGGGGACATGGGGGAGCTTACTGGGAGATGAAAATAGTTATGATTCAGATGGTGGCTACCAGTGTGTAGACATATGTAAATATTGCTCAATTTTATACTCAAGATTTATGTACATTATATAAGATATAGCTCATTTAAAATTAGCAATACTACTCCTTATTAAATACTTAAAAAATACAGAAAGGTAGAAAGAGAAAAAATAATTTATTACCCAGAAAATCATTGTTAACCTGGTAGACTATTTCAGTAGTTTTTTAAATCTATATTCTTTACACATTGAGATTATAATGCATATACAGTTTATACTCCTTCCCCCACATTTTGAACACCAGCATTTTCCATGTAATTATAACCTCTTGAAAAAAATATCATTTTCCCCAGAGATATTGGAGTTGAGTTGGGGAGACTCACAGATATAGGGGATACAGTGTCAACCTGTGGAATACAGCATAACCTGTGTGGGGGACATGTCGATTTGGGTGAAGGTACAGAAAGATTATGTGCTTGAAAACTTAAGCTTGGTGAAAGGAAATTAATTTTGGAAGGTCTGGATTCTGGAAGAATTGATAAGCAATTCAAAAGAGTTGTAGCTTTCCTTGGTTCTTTTTTTATTTTTAGAGAGGGCAAGAGAGAAAGGGGGAGGAGCAGAGGGAGAGAGAGAATCTTAAGCAGGCTCCACACCCAGCGTGGAGCCTGACATAGGGCTCAATCTCACAACCCTGAGATCATCACCTGAGCTGAAATCAGGAGTCAGAATGCTTAACGGACTGAGCCAACCAGGCGCCCCCAAAGAGTTCTCTAAGAAATGCTTATAGTATAACTAAATCTAGAACATACTACAATAAGAGACAGAAATTAGGATCTTTGCCTCAGAACTTCCCTACTGGTGGGTCATGAATGGGTTACAAGTGGGCTGAGATATTTATGTTTTAGTTCTTCTGGGTATCTGGGTGAAGCCTGAGTGACTGGAGCTGCTGGGCCACAAGTATTTCCTCTATTTTCCCCAAGCAACAGTCTCAATGTGTGTCTCAAGGTGAAAGTGGCCTGGAAGCCCAGCTCATGGACACCCTGTCTCACCTACTGAACCCTCGCTTGCGGCATGAGCTTGAATCTGCAACATTCAGTGAGTCCATACTCTAAACGAAGAGCACAAGTTACGGTGTCGTTTTGGCTGGAAATATGCAAACCTCTAGTTGAATGGAGGTGAAGAATTTCATGCTCATCTCATCTCAAGTTTGTTCTGACAAGAACCTACAAGGTAGATGGTATGAATTTCTAACTGAAGAGCCCGAGGGTCAGAGAGGTTAATAGTTTGCCCAAACCCCCTAGTTAGTAGGTGATGGAGTTGGGGTTCAAACCCAGATTTTTCTACTTCTGGTCTTTCTATTATTCAGATGGGTTTTAATCCTTTTTTTTAAAAAACAGCTAAAAGCCTTTTTTTTTTTCAAACCAAATTTTGCAGAACCATAATATATAAAGCAGATGAATGTGGAGTTGCTGTGGTTGCAAAGGGAGTAGGGGAGCTAGGATCCATTAGCAGAGCTTGCACTCATCCTTCCTGGCACTTCTCAATCACTTCTTGGCCCCCAGAATTCAAAAGGCCAGTCTGAAAATGCTGCAGTCGGCCATGTTCCTTCATCTGGGTTAAGTGTGGCAGTCTGTGATGGTGAAAAGCAAAAAACCAGTTCTTTTATATCATTAGTTTTCAGTTTTTGAGGTTTTAACTTTGGTTTATCTCTTGTTCAGTTGGTCTGTTGTAGTGTGTTTTTCCTCAAAGGAAGGTAGACATCCTGTTTCCTCAGCTTGTACATATCTGACACTGTCTTTAGGTTCCTGTCATACAAAAGCAATAACTTGGCTGGGTATAAAAATTCATGTTTACCAACTTTCAACCTCAAAACTCTCTAAATGTTGCTCCATTATCTTCTTGCATTTAGTGTTGCAAACAAATTAACAAGCCCACTCTAGTTTCTGGGTTTTTGTCTGGTTAATTTTTTTCTGCCTAGATTTTGATAGAATGCTTTTTAAAAAAATCCTTGTAGGGGCGCCTGGGTGGCACAGCAGTTAAGCGTCTGCCTTCGGCTCAGGGCGTGATCCCGGCGTTATGGGATCCAGCCCCACCAGGCTCTTCCGCTATGAGCCTGCTTCTTCCTCTCCCACTCCCCCTGCTTGTGTTCCCTCTCTCACTGGCTGTCTCTATCTCTGTCGAATAAATAAATAAAAAAAATAAAAATAAAAATAAAATAAAATAAAAAGTAAAAAAATCCTTGTAATTAAAAAAGTGTGACTATCAGTGTAAATATGGTTATCTATTCACAATTTTGCTTGTAATGTAGTGACTCCTTTCAATATTTATCTTTTCTTGGGCTTGAGAAATTTTCTATAACTCTGTCTTCATTTATTTCTTCAGTTTCGGTAGTTGTAACCTTGTTTTGTAAAAGTTTTTAGCTCTAAAAGACTGACAACAAAGGTCAAACCTATTATTTTTCTCCTAATTCTTTTTTTAAAGATTTTATTTATTTATTTGACAGAGATAGAG